>NC_137128.1:18595866-18983366 GCF_949319135.1 Squalius cephalus
TTTGTCTATACAGTCAAAGTAATTGGGGTCGAAAATCAATTAAAAATTGTTTAATATTTTATCCATAAAAATGAAGACATGATGAGACATTAAAATGTACTGCATAACCAGAAGGACATGCTTTTAAGTGTGTTGACCCTGAGACAGAGTCTACAGGAACTAGAGCGCATCTTCCACACATTTGAACGAGACAGTGAGACTATTGCTATTCAGAAAGTCTCTTTTAGTTTGTGCGGTGCTGAAAGCAGTGAATGCAAAAGAATCTAAATCTTTCGATTAAATAAATATCTTGGCGTATAGCTTTAATGATCAAAGACACGTCATTCACAAAGTATGCTTCTTCTTGTTTTGGTCGAACAGGTGGCGGGCGATGCAGCAGACAATATCCTGGACCCGACAAACAGTAAGTGGCTGATGCAAACAGATACATTCCACTGAGCCATTAATAAGCATTGAACATAAATACCAGTTTGTACAAGAATGAGGCTGTTCTCAGCACAAAATGCAAAACATCGAAACGTCTTTGGCGGTGGTTCATATTTTGGGCACTGTCAATAGCGGCCTGCTCAAATCCTTGGCCTCGCCAGCCGTGCGAACGCGCAGGTATCCCAGCAGAGACATGGCGTGCTGACAGTACTCCTCCACCTGCCTGATCTGCTGGTAGTTCAGCACAGTTCTCCACGCGCTGACCGCCTGCGTCGCGTTCCTGGACGACACGATGAACGGTTTGGTGGAGGCGTTCGGTCCCGTCGTCATGTTCATGGCGAAGACCTCAATTTCGTGATTGGCTGAGAGGTTAATGAAGCGATATGCATTCCGTACCATTTTAACGGGATTCTCCACCAAGTCCTCGTAACGTACCGTCATGTATTTGCCTTTGAACCAGTTGGGAGGGTGAAGAGCAGTTTTCAGAGTCCTAGACGTTTGTTCGCAGATCACCTCCATGGCTCCGATGGAGTGGTAATCTGAGCCGTCTTTTTTGTTCATTTTGTGGTTGGGGTCCACGAATGGCACACGACGAAGCTTGGGGTCCCTGCTGCGCACGACTTGCAGATTCTCCCGAATGAGCCCGTGTCTAGATTTAATCCTGGAGTTGGCCACCGCCCTGGGGTCTCGAACCAGGTGGATGACTTTAAGATTCAGAGAGGGGTCCTCCATTAGAGGAGCCAGAACGTTAACATCCAAAATGCGAACTCCCTTTATCACTATCGTGTTGTACTTCAGGCACTCTTCCTCCAGCATCTGAAGGCTCTGCGGTGGGCACTTTCTACACACTTTTTCGTCCACCATTCCCACCACATCTTTTCTATAGGACGAGCAGAAGGGGTAGGAGCAGATGACCTTATTGATGGCGGCCCCGAACAGTCCAAGAGAGGTTATGTTCTTCCCCCCGGGACTGTTGTACAACTGAAAAACAGAGAAATCGCACCTGTAAAGAGAGCTCAACATGTCCCGGGCTGCTCCCTGGAGGGACACCGCGTCCCCCGGGTACAGCTTCTGCCAAATATGCCACATAGGCTCATATAAGAAAAACACATCCGGGTTTTGGTTGAAGAGCTCCCCGAAGAAAGACGAGCCGGACCTCCAAGTGGTCAGCACGTACACCAGCTGGCGTTTCTTGACCTGCGGGGCTTTGTAAAGGTAACGGATGTCGGATCTGCTTTGGAAGTTCACTCCTTGCACCGGCTGGTTGCATTGCTGAGGCTCTTTGGTCCATTTGTAATTAGCCAGGTTCAGCATGGTCAGAGCCACCAGCAGAAAATACGCCAGAAACATGATGATCTTCTTCCGCCGTAGCACTTTCATCACAATTCCAGGGTTGGCTATTATTTTGGTGTGACTTCTCGTGCAAGACTTGTGTTTCCTTCCAAAGCCAGCATTCTTCTCCCATGGTGGTGTGAATTTTAGAGGGTAGGGTTTGTTTTTCATTTATGACACAGGAGAGCCAGTGGTGTCTCAAATAGAGCTGCAGTTTATCACATGCAGCGATGATGGCATGGAAGAAAGCGTGGCATCTGCCCCAAGTCCATGCAATCGATTATCGATTAGGTGATGCGTGGGAGAGGAGGGGATGCCCGACGCTCCAAAATACGAGGCGAAACGAAAACAAACCGCACCGCAATGCGCAGGGTTTCATTCGGATACCATGCAACGGATGCCGTTCGTATTATTTAACGGCTCACAAAGCGAACTCGAGCTCATTTCGTTTCGCTTACCGATGAAAAGCGGCGGGGTCTCCTCCGGATAACATTTCTCGTCCGGGCTACGGGCTGGGGGAAAAATGGCGATATAGATGCGTGCGCGAGCATCTGCGCTCAAAGGAAAGAAAATCCCGTGAATAGAAAGTTCCTTTTAAACACACGGAATCAAAATAAAGCCATCTCCAGTCATTGTGGTACCCAGCCTCTGCTCTGTTGTCCGGGCGGACGCTATAACCGATTGGTGCTGCACGAATTAAATGATAGAATAGGAACACAAGTCCCGCCTCCTTTAAGCGCTGAATGGTGGAATCAGGAGCATCTTGGCGTCTACTAACGACGCTATTGGTTCCTGTCTTACGTCCGTCAAATCTCAATGGTCACAAGCCTACATAGCAACATGATGCGCTGTGTATCACGAAGAATAACATTTGGAGAGTTCAGACAATAATATTATACATTATGTCTGAAAAAATAAGTGTAGCTTATATGTTTATAAAGTATCCCTTTATTTTAAGATTTTAAAAAGTTACCCTAAACTGTATGGATGGGGTGCTCTGTATTTACATCTTTCATTATTTAAATATATTAACATTTGTTGTCAATTATATTATATATATAATATGTATAATAATATATCATCCTGAGACCCCCCCAAAAAACGTTATTTTAACTGTTATTTTATTTTTTCATGTAATTACATTGTTTAGAGCATAAGACACAAATTTGGGAAAACTTTTTTGAAAAAAATATATTTTATTCATATGTTATGCTATGTCCTCTGTAGTGGACACCAGTTGTTTAAAAAGAAAAAAGCATGACATAACATGTATATAACATTCATTTACCAATACATTTTTATGTTTCAAGATTTTTTTTTTTAAACAAACGTTGTATTAAGATGATTCTCAATTATGTTATGAAAGATATAACGGAATGAATTGATACACCATTTTATTGCATACTTTATGCAATATGTGGGTAAAATGGCCATAAATGGGTAGTGTCATCCAACACTGTATCTAATTTGCATATTAATGTGCTCTCGGGGAAACATGAAATGAAAAAAGAAGTGTTATAATAGGAGTAATAATCGGCAACATTTTCATAATAATATAGCCTATAATAGGCTATTTCATAATATTGATATACAATTTATTTCCCTATTCACTTGTTGTGTCTCCCAAAATGCCTGATAAACATGGTCCTGGTGTCCTCCATAAAGTTTTCCTGAGATGTTGATTTATGACAAACAATTAGAAAATTAGTCAGATTTAAATGGTAATTAAAAAATATATATATATTCTATTTCCATAACAGTGCTAAATTTGATCACTAAATGAATGCCAGTCATTTATAAAGACAAAGGAGAAGTTGTTTACAAAAGTCTATTCCTGAGTCCGAGGAGGTTATAATGCTAATGCTTTTAATGAAAGTTTTTATGCAGTATCAAATTCAGCCTTTATTTATTATTTGGCTGGGCTGGAAGAGGGTCTTGGTTTGGGTTCCCTTGGTTTGTAAATGTTGGAAACTGAGTATAAAACAAGGATTCTTTGGTATTAAAATCACTGAAAGCAGATTTTTTGTTACATAACTCAAGAACAATGACACAGGAATAGTTAATTCACGATAAACACACTTGTTCTTGTAACTCTTCTTTGCAGTTAGCGCCACCTGCTGTTTGTTTCTCTCTCGCGCGCACTGTGCTCTCCACTTTTAGCCTACTACGGTCTCACCTTTAGACATTAACATATTAATGAATAATTTAGATGAATAAAATAAGGTTATAGTACAGATGATATTGCCTCTATCACTCTATGTGTTTCTGAAGGGAGATTAGGATAATACAGTACAGGCCATTGCAGCAGCGCATTAGGCTGGAGTCTTGCCATACTGCGAAGCAAGTTATTGTTTCAACCCAAAAAGTTGCGTTGTTTTGGGAGTGAATGTTGGTGCACAGAAGGACTGAACTCTGGTCTGGGTGCTTGTTTGCCTCTCTTTCTTTCTCTCTTATTCTTTAAGACACCTCTCGTGACGCTGTCATCAGTGGGCCTAGGCCTATAGTTGTCCATTCGCCATGATCAGTGTGTGATCTGTGGCTCGTTGTCTGATATTTTCGGTTAGGCGTTAATCTAGGCGTTAACCATGGCGTTAATCACAAGAGGACTCCACAGGATATTTTTGTGGACCAAGAGATCAAATAGCACAATTACAGGTGAGAATGTTTTGCTTCATAATTAACTTGATTAAGACTATGATGGAACAGTATGGATTATTTATGTATTTATTGTTGTTTTTGCTTGATGTATTATGTAATGATATTTTCCCCTCACTGCTGCATCTACTGAAATCTGTGTGGCTAAAGTCCATTTTCAAATCCTTTCCATACGTGTATTATAGGGTATTAGAGTTGTACTGTAATCTGATATGATGCTGTAACTGGCAAGGGAAATTGTCTGTCATACATACAGTACAGGCCTGCTTGCTGATGGACTGTTGAGTGCACTAAGAGCTGCTGATCAGGGCAATACACACTTGCTTTGTTTTCTGGAACTCACATACCATGCCATGAAACTAATAATAACAATACTACTTCTGATAATAATAATAAAAACAACAACAACAACAATAATAATAATTAAAATAAAATGCTAGCCTATTTTTTTCTTCTTCTGAAGTCATTAACCACGTGATGATGTTACACTGTAAATATAGTAATAAAAACAACAACAGTAGTTATTATTATTATCATCATCATCATCATCATCATCGTTGTTGTTGTTTGAACCTTACCTTTGTTATTGCATCACATAATTTAGCAAATCTCGAAATCTCCAATCCGGAAACAACTGTTTAACATAAGCCACTGGCCCTCCAAGAAGTGTAGCTATAATAATAATAATAACTATTGTTGTTATTGTTGTTGCTATATTTACATATATAGGTTAGAATATGTATTGCCCTAATTACTTGTCCTTGCTAGTGGTAAACTGATAAACATAAACTGATTTAAACTAGTTTAATCTTCCATTTTATGTTTGTGCTAAACAATAAGTTGCTACATTTCATTAAGATAGGAAAAAATAGACTGTTTTGCAAACGATGGGTTGCTTTAACTGTACGGTTCAAATATTCAATTATTATTATTATTAGTAGTAGTAGTAGTAGTAGGAGTAGGAGACCTGGTAGTAGTAATATAAAACCTTAATAATAATAATAATAATAAGAAGAAGAAGAAGAAGAAGAAGAAGAAGAAGAAGAAATATTTATATATACTGTTTATTTATATTAGCTACTTGTTGTTGTTTTTATATGATTTAAACTTATCATAGTCTGAGAATCATTTGCAAAACATTCAGTTTGTCCCATCTTAATAACTGTAAAAAAAAAATTGAAAATGTAAGGGGTCGCATTTTATTTGAAGGTGTCCTTGTTACAGTGTAATTGTACATTTAAGTGCATGTACTTAAAGCAACACTAAGGAACATTTGTTACCTTAAAATAATGTTTCCAAAATCGTTTCAGTGGTTCATCAAGTCGTAACAGGGTGAAAGGCACTTCTGGATTCGCTTTTCGGCCCTATATCTGCTATAACCACACCAAAGTTTGCCAAACCGAGTCACGTTTCTGTAGTTCGAATCATAAGAAAACTACAAATTTGACTTGCTTTACGTCAAGCGTTACAATAGTGATTATTTAGTTTTCCTTCGTTTCTGATGTCGCAATACATCATACTTTCATGAAATCATGCAACATACTCTACCTTGTCTGTGGACATTGTTCATTCCAAAGCCGGTGCTGGATAAACAGCTAGCGTGCGTGCGACAGTAGACTGCGGGCGGCGAAATTATTTACTACAGCGGTAATGGACAATTCCACTTCCAACCTGTAGGGCGACCGAAGAGGAAAAGTTCCTTAGTGTTGCTTTAAGATTTGGTTGTACTTACTTACTATAGGGTTAGGGTTTGGTTTGGGGTTAGTTTCTGACCCGATCACCAGCTGGAGTGCAGCCCTTCCTGACTTTGTTGTTCTCCCATTATGAACTACATTATAGTCGTGGGGTATGAGTCGTTGTTTAAAAAAAATATTGTCCATCGGGGTACCTGGATGTCTTGTTCCTTCTGTTTTTGGATTGTGTTCCTGTTTCTTTGTGTGGACTATTTGCCAGTTTCCAGGTTTGGAGTGCCTGTATTTATTTATTTATTTATTTATTTGCCTTTTTGTTATTAAAACAGTGTGTGCATTTGGATTCTCTCTCTGCCTCGTCTGTTCAAAACATAACAGTTGCATGCAATTATGCATAATATACTGTTATAACATTAACAAGGTCACTGTAAAATAAAGTGTTAGCGAAACTAGCCCTCATCCTTCCCTCGCGTTTTGTAACACATCTTTCCCTCGCAGGTCAAAATGACCCGAAGCCCTAAAATTATACTTATTTTATTTCATTTTGATAATATTATTTCTATTTTTAATGCATGTTTTTTGGAGATTTTTTTATTTTTTATTTGATTTACCTTTAAATGACCAGATTTGATCAATAAATAATAAATAAATAGTAATTTAAGCACTTTCCTTACATTTCTTTCAACTTAAATTCAAAAATAACTCACAATTTCATGCATAACCCTTTTAATTCAGCTCAAAATATCTTACATTGGGTGTCTTTGCCGACCTCTTGTGGGGAAAAAAATAATATAACATGATATGTCATGACTCCTTATGGCTCTATATGGAGCAAATAAGCTGTTCCCCTGGGTCCTAAAACCATTTCTCTTCAGTATTCATTCAGACACACAGTTAGACATTATAAAATACTTTTTTTGGTAAAGTTTTAGCATTTTTAGGCTTTTCTGTGTGTTACTGAATCATACCTCTCATTCAATTCATTCCTATGGGGGTCAATTTGACCCACGAGGGAAGGATTTGTTACTTTTTTTTTTATCTCAACCACAAAACTCCTTGAATCCATTCAATTTTTATTTTGTGTGTATTCGTGGTTCGACAAAAAAAAAAAAAAAAAAGTCCTAGGCTCTTGGACCCCTCTGATGAACACTCAATGTTTAAAAAAAAAATTTAAATGAATTTCGGGTCAAAATGACCCGAGAGAACGATAAGGGTTTTTAAATGGATGTAACACACTTGTTTGAGGTGACTCATGTAGACTTTGTTAGTATCAACAGAGACTTTGTTGGCTCTGCAAGAGAGCATACAGGAAACCTCCACTACATGCATAACCTCACTGTTCACTGCAGTAAGATTATATTAAACTAGAGGATGTGGGTTAAGTATATGGGTGGCATACTTAACCTATGTCCCGCTGCAAGGGCCTTGGAGATGCGGTAACTGATCCTCTTTTCAGACCCATCAATAATGCAGGTGGCAACAGAGGCCGATGAGTCTCTTAAAGGAGTGAGCTCAGTATTAGGTGTCACTGAAACATTCTTGGGCCTTGAAACGGCTGCTTTTCCACCCGTTTGTCCATCCAAAATACTTTTTAAAAGACCTTGTTTAACAAAGGAGAGCATCCTTCTTTCTTATGGATCGCTCAGAGATCTTTTAGTGCATGGCAGATGTTTACCTGGATCCCTTGAAAACAGGAAGCGGGTAGCTTAAGGGGTAAGTTGATAAGTGTTTGTTTCACTAATTCAGCTTGAGTAAGCATTTTACCATGATGGCTTTTTATTTCCTGAAATGGTTCTTGTGGTTGTTTTTCTAAATTTGCATTCGTTTTTTCCATGCTAATGCGTATGATCCATCATTCTGTTGTATCATCTTCGTTTGCATTCAAAATCAGTAACCGCTTGATTACATTACACCGTAAAGCGTGTTTTCATTCTAATGATATAACAACATTTGGTCGGACTTTAGACTTTAACTACTATGTACTTAAAAAATATTGTTCTTTACGGTGTACTTATGGTCTTCATGCTGTATTGCAAAACACTTTTGCTGCTGCGGAGCAATACAGGTAAGATTAGAGACAGGTTTAGTGGTATGGTTAGGTTTAAAATCAACAGTGTAATTATAGATGGAATTATAGCTTAAATTACATACAGGTATTTATTTTATATAGAAGTAAACTATAAAAACATGTATTTACACAATAAGTGCATTGCATCAAATTATTAGGTTACACTATATGGTAGCACTTTATTTTACAGTCCTGTTCCCCATGTACATACTTATTACAGTAATTACAATGGGTAATAAAGTACCTTAACCTACACCTGAACCTAACCTTAACCCTTGTAGTTTCCTTATGTTACCTGCTATTTTCTTAGGTAAGTACACTGTACATGTACTGCAAAATAAAGTGCAACCCACTTTATTTTAATGTGTCCTTGTAACAGAGTAATTATACATTGAAGTACTGAGTAATAAACATGCACTTACTATAGGGTTAGGATTATGGCTTGGTTTAGAGTTAATTGCGTGCAATTATCCATAATTGATATTGATTGTTATAGTAACTTTGTGTAACATATGTAATAAGGACTGTAAAACAAACTGTTACAAATGATTAATTTAAATGTTAGTGCACAATTGTTAAAGACACTTATTATAAATCAGAACCCAACTTTTCCAATTTAATTCTTTAACTTTAAAGTGGCCTGAAAGTCCAGTGAACTTATTATTTAAGATTATGACTTTGGCACCACTTTGAGTTCACTTAAATTTATGACAGCAAATAAACTTAAAGCAATTAAGTAGCAAGCACTTAATGACCCCACACTCTTAAAACAATATGTGTGCACGCACACACACACACACACACGCACACACACACACACACACACACACACACACACACACACACACACACTAAAAAAAATACACTTAATTCTTCTCTTCTCTAGCTGGTTAATTGTATTGCATTTTGTACTAAAACATTTGTTGGCTATTTGATGAATGTTTTTTTCTTCTTCTGTAAATTGCTTTGGATAAAAGCATCTGCTAAATGCATAAATGTTAATGTATTTTTGCTTTATTCTTTATTTTTTATTCTTAGTTTTTTCCATCTACACTTTAATTATTTGTAGTGGTTCTATCATGAAATTAAGTTGCCATGAGCAAATGAAGGTCTGCTGTCAAACATCTGTCAGCTGAGGTTTCTCGTTCCGCCTCCAGTGAGTTCACAGCACAGAAGAGACACTCATGTGGTCGAATATTATTTTTCAGCACATTCCTGTTTTATGGGTGGTGATTCCCTCTTTCCAATCATCAGGTCAGCTGATAAGGTCTTATTACTCTGGTAGAGCGTGTCTCCTGTATCGTCGCTGAACTTTCGTTCTGCTGTTGTATCTAGTCGCTCTAGTTAAGAGACCAATTAAATGGCTCGTTTTATAATTTATATCTTTTATCAAAGAGGCCTTCTAGATTATGTGTTTATGGTTGCGTTTGTGTGAGAAAATTAAGCTTGTTATATGAGCTTTGATAATAAAACCAGTGAAATGTGGAGCCGTTTCTTTTAGGTCACAAAGTTATGTGGGTATAAAGTATAAAGTATGCTCACATGTCACAGCTAGAGTTAGTACAAGAAACGAATGTCATGACAGCCTCAGCTGACTCAGCATTGGGTTGGGCGTTAAACGTTAACTCCAGCTACGAAGCCCTCGCCTTTAATAGACATAACAGGCCAAAGGTCTCTTACCTCACCACTATCTTCCTGAGCTCCACATACGCAGTGGGAGAGGACCGAAGTCACTGCAGCGGATTCGATTGGAATATCTGTATCTTTTCTAGGGTAATCTCAAGCTGAGTCGTGGGACTTTTTTAGGAGAAAGGTATCGTTTTCACAATGGCAGCATTCAAGCTTTGATTTTACTGTCTTATCTCATCAAAACATGCTGATTTTTTATGCTTCCCGTAGCTTTTGTTTTCTAATTATTCAGTGATATTTCTGTGATTGATAATAGAAAACTGATGATTCAGTGAGTTTGTTTTTGTAACTCGTAGATGTCATGAAATCCTGCTGGGATGTTGACATGTCCTGCGGTGTGAGATGCTAAACTAGCGTTTTGCTAATTCTTTTAGTTGTTTTTCCTGCAGCTTTTATGGTCTCATATTATTTGAAAAGGCTACATGGAATATTTGTAGTTTTAAATGAATTTATCACACCTCAGCGCCACTTAAAATGAACCAGTGAAGACAAATGGTGAAACCTAAAATCTTTATGCTGATGTAAAAAAGGAAAAAGAAAGTAATAGCCTGCTATAATTAAGCTAGGATGCATTAATATCATCAAAAGTGACAGTAAAGATATTTATAATGTTTTCAGATTCATATAAACATATTAAGCAGCACAATTGTTTTCAACATTGATAATAAGAAATGTTTCTTGAGCAGCAAATCAGCATATTCGAATGATTTCTTAAGGATCATTTGACACTGAATGATGAGGAATGATACTGAAAATTCAGCTTTGACACCTTAGGACTAGATTATATTTTAAGATATATCAAAATAGCAAACAGTAATTTTAAATTGTAATAACATTGTAATAAAATTGTAATAAGTTTCTTACTATACACTGTAAAAAAAAAAAAAAAACTTGTGGTTGCCCGAATAATTCTGTAAAAATACAGTTAAATTGTAAATATATTTACAGAATTATTAGGGCAACCACAAGTTTCGGGCAACAACTGTATTATTACAATTTAATACAGTTATATTGTAAACATATTTACAGAATAACCTGAAAATTTCACAATTTTTTAACCTTTATAACATAATGACAACCACCATAATTAAACTGGTGGTAAAGAAAATGATGAACACATGATGAATCAAAGTTCATCACAAGTAGCTTTACAAGCTGAGACAAATAAGAATGCATTGAAGGTGTTTTTACTGTATTTTACTCCAAAATTATATAAAATAAGGTTAGATCTATTACAGTTTTTCCCTGTATACATAGTAAGGGAACTTACTGTTAACCTAGGTTTTGGTCACACTTTGGTTTAGAGTCCAGTTCTCCCTATAAACTAGTTGCTTATTATCATGCATACATATTACTAGGATATTGGCTGTTTATCAGTACTTATAAGCACATATTAATTCCTTATTCTGTACAACCATATTCTACATCCCTTAATGTTACCCAATACCTAAACTTAACAATAAACAAACCATTAACAAGCATTAATTAGTAGTTTATTTAGGCAAACGTCATAGTTAATAATGAGAATTAGACCCTAATCTAAAGTGTGACCTAGTTTTTGTGTGACTGAACTGTAGTGTTATTACGGTCTTTTCACAGTAAAAAATTACAATAATTTTTTACAGTATGTTCTTGTTCAAGTAAATGCAGCTTTGGTGAGCATATGGAATTGTATTCAAAACAAACAAAAAAAACTTCAGCCTTTTGAACGGTAGTGTATGCCGACCCATCTATAACTGCATTTCGCTAAGTATTTCTACCAGTCGTGTCTATCATGGATTTGCTTATCATAGAGATACAGGCAAATAGCGCACAAACTCTCTGTGTGGACCTTTTTGGCAGGTCTTTTGCATGGTGAGCACTGCTGTGCGGAGAGCAGCATGGAGAACAACGTCACACAGATCTCCAGAGAAGATCTGGAGGAGCTGAGAGAGGCTTTCAACAAAATCGGTCAGTAAAACTCTGTCTGAATCTCAGGTTTAGTGAATTGTGCATTAGGTACATGTGAAATGTGCTTGAATCATCTACTTTGTGCTTGTGAGTCGTCAAACATTACCAAAGATTACACTAACTGAGTACATAAATGTGTTTTGATGTGGTTCTACACACATAATTTATCGTTTTTTATGGAATCCCGAAATATGGTGTCAAAGATTTTCTGCTGTGAGGAATTCAACTACTATAAAATGTAATATTAAAACTGTCTTTCATTCTAGATATTGATAACAGTGGCTATGTAAGTGATTTTGAACTTCAAGAGCTCTTTCGAGAGGCCAGCTTTCACCTTCCTGGATACAAGGTACGGGAGATTGTGGAGAAGTTCATTGCCGGTGATACCAACAAAGACGAGAAGATCAGTTTTGAAGAGTTTGTTGTGGTAAGCCTGATTATGAGTTTTTATCTTATCTTGAAGTATTGAGTTTTTATTGGTCAAAGTATACCTCAGCTGCTCGTGTCACTGTTGCACTTTGAAAGCTTAGATCTCACTAAATTCTTCAGATATACCAAGAGCTAAGAAGTAAAGAAGTGAGAGAAACATTCCGCAAGTCCATCTCCAGGCGGGATGGGATTCGGTCATTTGGAGGAACATCAAAGATCTCAAGTGAAGGAACGCAGCATTCTTACTCAGGTGGTGACATAAACATCCATTACACTCTTAAAAATAAAGATTCCAAAATTGTTCATGCAGTGATGCCATAATAGAACCAGTTTGAGTTCCCGAACCACTTTATTCTTAGTGTGGAGAACATTTTAATAATCTAAAGAACCTATATAGAACCTTTTGTGCACTAGAAAGGTTCCGTGGACGTTAAAGGCTCTTAATGGAACCATCAATGACAATAAAAAAAAACATTATTTTTAAGAGTATAGACAGTCGATATGAAATTGAAATGTACCCTCATCATTTGCTAAAAATGTTGCCAGCCATCACATTTTTGATCAAATTCATGCCGTGTCCAGGCAGCGTCCAGGCATGTTGTTGTCTCAACAGATGCCTCCACCACCGGCTGGGGTGCCATGTGTAAAGGGTGTGCAGCCTCGGGGTCCTGGACAGGACCTCGACTGCACTGGCACATCAACTGGCTCTAATGCTAGCAGTATGGCTTGCTCTCCGTCGCTTCAAATTGCTGCTACAGGGCAAGCATGTGCTGGTCCAGACGGCCATTGCATACATCAACCATCAGGGTGGTCTACGCTCCCATCTCATGTTGCAACTCACCCGCCATCTCCTCCTCTGGAGTCAGAAGCATCTGATGCTCAATCATGCAGCTGACGAGCTCTCACGACAGCCCACGCTCCCAGGAGAATGACGACTCCTCACCCAGACGGTTCAACTGTCAGTTGTTTTAGTCCCTGACCGCGGGGACTACGCAAGTATACGTTTCCCCCAGTCAGCCTTCCTGCACAGACACTGTGCAAAGTCAGGGAGGAAGAGGTGTAGGTGTTGCTAGTAGCGCAGTACTGGCCCAACCGGTCCTGGTTCACAGAACTAATGGCACCCGCGTCCAGACCCCTGGAACCTCCACGTGTGGTCTCTGGACGGGACGCAGAGGACTTAAGTAGTCTACCCCCAGTGGTAGACACTGTCAGCCTGTTCGTTGATTGGTGCTCTTCTCCAATGAGAAGACCCCTGGAAATGCCCGATCAGAGCTGTGCTTTCCTTCCTGCAAGAAGGGCTGGAGAGAGGACTGTCTCCCTCCACCCTGAAAGAGTATGTCGCCGCTATCGCTGAACATCATGATGCAGTAGATGGTAAGTCCGTGGGAAAGCACGACCTGATCATCAGGTTCCTGAGGGGCGCGAGAAGATTAAATCCTCCCCGCCTTCACTTTGTACCCTCTTGTGACCTGTCCTTGGTCTTAGCAGCCTTACAGGGGGCACCCTTTGAAACACTGCAGTCAGTAGGGCTTAAAATCCTGTCTCTTAAGACGGCGCTCCTGACTGCACTGGCTTCTGATAAGAGGGTGGAGGACCTGCAGGCATGTTTTGGCTGATGGATCGTGCCTGGAATTTGGACCAGCTAACTCTCACGTAATCCTGAGAACCCGGCCTGGATACTTGCCCAAGGATCTACCACTTATTTTAGGGGTCAGGTGGTGAATCTGCAAGCACTGCCCCTGGAGGAGGGTTTAGGGGTGAGGGCTCATTCCACTCGGAGTGTTGCCTCCTCCTGGGCGTTACCAGAGACAATTTATGGCGTTACATAGTAACCAAGACATTTTGATTTATATGCTGTTAAATGTTTGATGATTACGTTAGATTACTTGTGCACAAGCAATGCTTCTATCAGCTCCTTCTGGTTTATGCAGATCTTCTTCCCTTGTTTTTGGATCCGGAGATGCTGTAATATTTCAGAGGATGCGCCCCACCTTATAACAGCAAAAACAGGAATTGCAGGAAAAAACTCATTAGTGGCTTGGAAGCGTTGTGTCAAAAATGATGGAAAATCTTGTCAGTGGCGGGGAAACAGTTAATGAACATTTCAGTTTTTTTCCAAAAGAATAAAAAATGGGTTGTCTTCATTCATCAAGATGTAAAAACTTGCTTTGCCTCATTTTTGGCTGATATCATACATGACTTCAGCTGCCCACCTCCATTCTGCCATGTCGTCCCTAACCATTTTCACCATCCAGTGAATTCCTGTTGAATAAATCAAGTCCAACTCTATACATATTTTCTAACGGAATATCCTGTTTCACTTGGAAACACATAAAGCCTCTGAGCAGTTCCTGCTGTGCTTGAGCACTGCTTCAGAAGAGTCAAACCATATTTGAACTGTTTGAAATGAGATTTGTCAATTGATTTGTCAAATGATCCCTGACACAAGTGGACCAAATGTCATTTTGCTAATGTTTTGTTTTTATAAACGTTTCTCAGATGAAGAAAAAGTGGCCTTTGTGAACTGGGTCAATAAGGCCTTGGCAAAGGATCCTGACTGCAAACATCTGATCCCAATGGACCCGGAAACTGACAGTTTATTCAAATCTGTAAAAGATGGAATATTGCTTTGGTAATATAAGATTAACTGGTTTACTGTGTAATGTTATTTGTTTGTTGTGCTGTTCAATACATTGCCTTTAATTATTCAGCACATTTAAATACAATATAAATAAGAGTTCATGTTTAACAACCTCTTGGCCGTTTCTTTGCAGCAAAATGATCAACCTCTCGCAACCGGACACCATTGATGAGCGCGTCATCAACACAAAGAAATGCACTCCGTTTACAATGACTGTAAGTGCTCTCACTTTTGAAATCCAACAAAGAGGTGATATCTGAATAAAGATCTTTGAAAACCTCTCCCATAATGGGTGATTCTCAGCCCCATCCTAATAAAAAAAAAAAAAAAATGTCCAGGTTACATTTGACCCTAAATTCAAAAAGAAAATTTACATTTGGACAATTAATGCCACAATTAGGAGCCATTTAAACAACATAGTTTTCAATTAAAAACGAAAAACGTTTTACACGTTTTGGTCGTTTAGTTATGTGACAACAGCGTTTTGGGGCTCAGAAAACGCCAGTTTTTGAAAACGATACTGTTATAGTCTCCATGTAAACTATAAAAATGCAAATTTGTGAAAACGTTGATCTCATGCACATGCATATAATGTGTTCAGTCTGTAGGTGCGTAATGTTTCTTTACAAACTGACATCGCCATCTATTGTTCTGGCAGCAGAATACAGCGTTTTTAGTCCTTTTCGCGGATACTTGTGAACGCGAAAAACACAAATGAAAATGTTTTCGTTTTTAGTACATCATTGTTGTGTTAACGTACCCTTAGTCATTACCATTATTCTCAATGGTGATTTATCAACAAAAATTTAATACAGCACAACAAATTCTTGATATACACATATCTTTTTCATCACAATACATACTATGTAAATATATATATATATAACTGTTAGAGAATTTATTAATCTTTTCAAATTCAGCTGTTCATTGTTAGTTCATGTTAGCTCAGGTCCATTACAAAAAATATTAGCAGATACAAATTTTGATTTTAAAATGTATTAGTAAACATTGAAATTAATGTTTACTAAGATTAATAAATGCTGTAGAAGAATTTTTCATTGTTAGTTTTCATTTGAACTAATGTAGTAAACTTAGTAAAAAGTAGTAAAAAGTTAATAAATGGAAGTGTTGACATTTTTTATTTATTCAAAATATATACATATATATTTAATAACTTTTTTTATTATTATTTTATGTTGGGTCAAATATAACCTGGACATGGTCTTGACATTTCACCCTATGTCAAGACCATGTCCATTTCACTTTATCTTTCTTCATTATCTTTAAGACCCGGTCACACAAAGAACGATAGATAACGTTAATAACTATATTAGCTATATATCACCACATTATAACATTCTGTTTATTATAAGCAGATGCTGAAGTTATGTCATCTGCCATTTTAAAAGCTTGAGCTCTTTAATTTGGTGGATTATGATTATCTACCTCTTTACTAATACAGGAGAATTTGATGTTGGCACTTAACTCTGCTTCGGCTATTGGCTGCACGGTGGTCAATATCGATGCTCAGGACATGAAAGCAGGGACCCCTCACCTCGTGCTTGGCCTCCTCTGGCAAATCATAAAAATCGGCCTCTTCGCTGACATTGAGATCTCACGCAATGAAGGTCATTACTCTGTCTAAATTGATTTTTGGTAACATGGTGCCATCCAATGGGCTTACTAATTGCAGCCATAAATTAATACAAGCATGCATGCACATGAGTGACTGATTTACACCTCTTAAGAGGTTTCAATAACGTGTTTCTGTGTATTTATCTGTGTGTAGCTCTAATTGCATTGCTTGATGAGTCAGAAGAGCTGGACCACCTGATGTCAATGTCCCCCGAGGACCTTTTGCTGCGATGGGTCAACTATCACCTGAAAGCTGCTGGCTGGCAACAAATCAGAAACTTCAGTGAAGATATCAAGGTAGTTTATGCTTCATTACAGAAGTCATCATCAGTCATTCAGTCATTACTGATAATTCACATCACTCCAATATAACTAGGCTTTGAACTGAAGTTTACCATACTTTACCCAAGTTTACCCTAGTTTTCATTTTTTTTCTTTTTTGGCCAAAATATATTTCAAATACACTACCATTCAAAAGTATTTATTTATTTTAAAGAAATTAATACTTTAAAATTAAAGCCAAAATTCAGCCAGGATGCATTAAAGGGACACGGTGGTGGAAAAAAATATGAGATTGGAGGAAAAATTATGAGCTTCCACACGTTCACTTGCAAAATGTAAACGTAAATGTAAAGTTTATTGGGGGAACGCAAAACATTTTGCGAGTGTGTATATATATATATACACTCACCTAAAGGATTATTAGGAACACCTGTTCAATTTCTCATTAATGCAATTATCTAATCAACCAATCACATGGCAGTTGCTTCAATGCATTTAGGGGTGTGGTCCTGGTCAAGACAATCTCCTGAACTCCAAACTGAATGTCAGAATGGGAGAGAAAGGTGATTTAAGCAATTTTGAGCGTGGCATGGTTGTTGGTGCCAGACGGGCCGGTCTGAGTATTTCACAATCTGCTCAGTTACTGGGATTTTCACGCACAACCATTTCTAGGGTTTACAAAGAATGGTGTGAAAAGGGAAAAACATCCAGTATGCGGCAATCCTGTGGGCGAAAATGCCTTGTTCATGCTAGAGGTCAGAGGAGAATGGGCCGACTGATTCAAGCTGATAGAAGAGCAACTTTGACTGAAATAACCACTCGTTACAACCGAGGTATGCAGCAAAGCATTTGTGAAGCCACAACACGCACAACCTTGAGGCGGATGGGCTACAACAGCAGAAGACCCCACCGGGTACCACTCATCTCCACTACAAATAGGAAAAAGAGGCTACAATTTGCACGAGCTCACCAAAATTGGACAGTTGAAGACTGGAAAAATGTTGCCTGGTCTGATGAGTCTCGATTTCTGTTGAGACATTCAGATGGTAGAGTCAGAATTTGGCGTAAACAGAATGAGAACATGGATGCATCATGCCTTGTTACCACTGTGCAGGCTGGTGGTGGTGGTGTAATGGTGTGGGGGATGTTTTCTTGGCACACTTTAGGCCCCTTAGTGCCAATTGGGCATCGTTTAAATGCCACGGCCTACCTGAGCATTGTTTCTGACCATGTCCATCCCTTTATGACCACCATGTACCCATTCTCTGATGGCTACTTCCAGCAGGATAATGCACCATGTCACAAAGCTCGAATCATTTCAAATTGGTTTCTTGAACATTACAATGAGTTCACTGTACTAAAATGACCCCCACAGTCACCAGATATCAACCCAATAAAGCATCTTTGGGATGTGGTGGAACGGGAGCTTCGTGCCCTGGATGTGCATCCCACAGATCTCCATCAACTGCAAGATGCTATCCTATCAATATGGGCCAACATTTCTAAAGAATGCTTTCAGCACCTTGTTGAATCAATGCCACGTAGAATTAAGGCAGTTCTGAAGGTGAAAGGGGGTCAAACACAGTATTAGTATGGTGTTCCTAATAATCCTTTAGGTGAGTGTATATATATATATTTGATATATATAAGCCATTTGTTGTATATTTTGAAATACCGCATTGGTTATATGCTGAGTAAATCAACCACAGGCCTAGAAATGAAAGAACTATATAAAACCCTAAAGGCCTTTGATCTGGTTTGACATCAAATCTGTTGAGCTGTCATTTGCATGTCAGTTGATATTGACTTATATAATGCTCTCAGGACTCCAGGGCTTACTTCCACCTGCTTGATCAGATCTCGCCTAAAGGAGACGGGGATGATGAGATGAGGATTGACATTGACATGTCTGGTCTGAAGGTAAGTCAGTCTGAATGTTTGGTCAACAGCCTTTGCCTTTTTTACTGAGCAAGTCAACCTCCTGCTTTGTTTGAACTTATACTTATACTAACCGGGGGTGTAAAATGTAGTGTTTGTACAGTTACGTCCACATACTGTATTGTCCTATTATTGTGGCACTGTACAGAACAGCCATTAATCTTGTTGAGGCAGATGATCATCTGCTTTCAGATTTAAGCATAGTTACTCAGACTCAATAACTCTCTCTTTAAGGAGCGTGATGATGAAATGCGAGCAGAGCTGATGCTGAAGCAGGCGGATCGCCTGGATTGCAGACAGTTTGTCACTCCACGGGATGTGGTGGCAGGAAATCATAAGCTCAACATGGCCTTTGTGGCCAATCTTTTCAACATGTACCCGGCCTTGAACAGACCCACCAGCAATGGCATTGATTATGCAATTGAGGGTGAGTTCCATTATTTTATGTGAATGTGCCAAACGCGTGCTGAAAAGAAGGTGTTATTTATGCAGTCTGGGACCCGGAGAGGTTTTTGACTGCCTGTGATAAATGATGCTGCATTATCTTTGCTTCACATCTGAGCTCACATCCTGTTTGAATTACCAACCAGACATTTACCACCATTAAAACAAGAAACATACTCAAACAGCAAGATCCATGAAAGTATTCACAATACATTCTTAATGACTTACTCACAACCTATGATTGTTTGATAGAAGACGATCGTATTTTGAAATTATTATATTTTATATTATTTTTATTTTGTTCCGCTGGAACTAGACTCGCGTACGGCTGTTACCAGAAGCCAGTGATTATAGTTTATAAAGTTAAAAATATGGATATTTTTCTTACATAACCACATCACTTTGCTTCAGAAGGCCTTTATCAACACCCTGGAGCCGTATGGATTACTTTTATGATGGATGGATGCACTTTTTTGGGTTTCAAAATCTAAGGTACCATTCACTTCCATTATAAAGCCTGGAAGAGCAAGGAAATGTTTTAATATAACTCTGATTGTGTTTGGCTGAAAGAAGAAAGTCATATACACCTAGGATGACTTGAGGGAGAGTAAATTATGGGATAATTTTCATTTTGGATAAACTATCCCTTTAATTTGAACATTTGCTAATATATTTTTAAAATCAAAAGTTGTATCAGTTAAAATGATTTAATGGACCTGAGCTAAAATGAACTAACAATGAACAATTCTATTTTTATTAACTAACATAAATAAAGATTAATAAGGAAATAGGGAACAGCATCTATGTAAAGAAGTCACTTTATGTAATAAGTAAAGTTTCAAGAAACTCTGTTATGGGTTGCATGAAATATACATGAAAGACATACAGTACTGTTCTTACCAACACCACTGACTTGGTGCTTTTGTGTGTCAGCTCATGCATCTGCAGTGTTTTCAGAGAGCAGCAGGTGGCGCTCTGTGGCTTACTACACACATAATGCATGTGTGTGTGTGTTAGAGGGTCACATGTGACATCAGTAATTGGGGGTGATTAGGTTTTATCTCACTGTCTGTTTAACTGTCTTTTGTCCTCTTCATCTGATTGTTCTATTTTCATCTACATTCTGTCTCCTTAAATACAGCATGTCATCAGCCAAATAGATACGTGCATTTGCCAGAACCCTCTTAACTGCCTTTTTCCCATTTACGTTGCAGAGGGAGATAGATGATTATTTTACCATCATGCTCTTTTCTACATTCACAACACTATTAATTCAGTCTGCAGCCTGATTTTATTGTTAATAAGGATAAAGGTCTACTGTGCAAACTAAGAGAATATTGTGAAACAGACTATCATCATGTAATCATTCTTGTGCACTTTAATCATTCGTATTTAAAGGACTTTATTAAAAACATATTTGCCAGGAGCAAATCATGGAAAACAGGATTTTCGCTGTACAAATAGGCATACAGTAACATTCACAACACAAAGCTTTTGGGGGGGGGGGGGGGGGGGGGGTTAGGAGGCAGACGAGAAGTGGGTGAAGGGCTGGACGAAGGCAGACATGCTGGCAGGAGAGACAAGGGTGGCGATGGAGGTAATAGCCATGGAGGACATGATGGTGGAAGGGTCCAAGGAGAAGTGGATGGTGGTAGGATCCAGGGAAGACCGGATGGCTGACGAGATCCCAGAGTGACCCAGGAGAAGACCATTATGGAGGCAAGCCACGGCGGCAATGATGGAGGGAGGAGCCAAGGGGGTGCTTTGAGCCCGACCAACAGCACTGATGCCTGGAGATGAAGAGGCCCAGGTGGAGTCTGTGACACTGATGGACAGGGAGACCAAGGCGGAGTCCTGGCGACAAGTGGCCGAGGTGGAACCAAGGGGCCGAAGGACCATGGTGATGCTGGTGTGAGTGAGGACCCCGGTGGAGCCTGAGGGTGCCCGCAGTGGTGGAGGGATGGAGTGCAGCAGACAGCCCGGAAGTCCGTGGAGATGGTGGGGCGACTACTGACCAGGGCGGAGCTGGTGGGACAAGGTAACCTGGTAAAGCCGAAAGGACAACAGTCCCAGGTGGAGCTGAGGGGGCGGGCGAGGAGCCATGACAGAGCCGATTGGTCGATGGACTGAGGTAGAACTAAGGGGTCTGAGGGACGAGGCGGTGCCCGGGACACCTCACGCCAGGGCAGAGCTGGGGACCAGAAGCCCCAAGGCGGATCAGGGCTGCATGGCAGGGCTGATGGTGAAGGGCTAAAGGGAGCCAGCGGAGGCAGAGCCGAGGGAATGGCTGGCTTCAGTGGAGCGTGCAGAAGAGGTAGAATGGGTGAGAAAGCAGGCTCGGTGATGGACAGGGCTGGTGGTGATGAAGATCATACTGTGATGAACTGGTGGTAACGACAAACTAGGGTAGGGCTGGACAGGACCAGTAGCAATGATGACATAGAAGACTCATGGTTGGGTAGGACCAGTGGCGATGATAGACACTGATTAATACAGGAGGGGACCAGTGATGGGCAGGGTGGGAAGCACTGCATCCATTTCCCAGTCTATCCCGCTGTTTCCAGTTCCACTAACACCCCCACTGGCACAGATGTAATAGCTGGCTCACACACCTGGTCAGCTGGGACCTCTGGCTTCTCTTCTGGGATGGATGTGGCTGCTGGCTTTGGCTCTGGCTCCTTGGTGGGCATTGGCTCAGGCTTGCTCTCCGTGGCAAGAATCAGCTGGGTCTCTTGGTCTGCGGTGGGCTCTGGCTCCTTATCCGCAGTGGGCATGGGCGCTGGGTCTGGCTCTGGGGTGGTTTCGGATGGTGGATGGGGCTGGACGCTGACAGCAGGATCCTCTTCTATATCGCCCACAATGAAAGAAGATCCGTCGACCCGTAGGGTGACGTTGTTGTACTTGGCTAGCATCCAGCAGGAGTTTCCTCACGGCACCACAGCCGGATCTTGTCATCGAGTCTGATCCAAAACCCCTCCATATGCGGGATGTCTTCGCAATGGGCGAGGTGGTTGATGCCGACGAATTCCTCAACATATTCCTCAAGGCATCTGCCACCCTGGAAAATAAAAACTGTCCCTCCTTCCTTCAATTCTTTGCCACTCAAAGGGGCAACATTGATGGAAGCTATTTCCATGCTTTTTCTCATTTTGGGGTCCGGTATTCTGTGACGTTTTAGTCCAGATGAAGATGAAGATGATTCAAAAAGGTTACAAAACAAAGTATTTATTAAAAAAACATACTCTACCAATAGCAAGAGGTAGGCAACATACAGAGTGTAAAGAGACAAACAATACCGTACAAATGAAGAGTGCACAAGGAGGAACTTAAATACACAGTGATGATGTATTACACGGCTACTTGCCACATAAGTAAATAATTAGACACGAAATATTGATCTAAATATTTTATTAGGTCTTTAAACGCAAAGCTTCTTCGGAGGTTGCTTGCGCGGCAAGTTCAAACTACAGACATGTAAAGATACGGTACAGTCATACCACTTATTACACAGCATTTCATCACATAAATAATACAGATTATTGATTAGAAATATTGATTTGAGATGAAACTGTTTTAAAATCGTACCTGTTTGTTATCTTATAATCCATTACAGTGTACAAAACAATAGTCGCAAAATGGCAGCAGCTGCATTTGTATGAAACAAGAGAGAGTGAGTCCTCGATACTGGATGACATAAGTAACCATACACAAAATATTGATTTGACTGAGTTTTAATATTTTATTAGATCATCAAATGCAAAACTTCCATGAAGAAAAACTGTTCCTAGCAAGTGTGTAGCGCTGCTGACTTCAGCAGCCCGGATGAGCCTGTGTTATCTGTTTTCAACGGTTGTTATCGGGGAGTAACATACCGCTGGATGGCGCAATTGACCAATCAGAATCAAGTATTCCACAGAGCCGTGTAATAAGACAAAATACTGAACAGCTGTGATGACTGAATGAGTGTCCATGGAAACTAACGATTGGCGGGAAACTAGAACAAAGGAAACTGACGATAAACAAACTAAGTCCATAAAAGTGAAACTAACAGAACATAGTTGTGACCACAGCAAATTGATCCATCCTGATAAACAGCAGTGTAAATTACATAGGTAAACAGACAATAGCCTACATATAGTGTATATTTATAAGTCTTAAAGGGACAGCAGCAAAAATAGCCAGTTTAATTCTCAGAGGGTGGACAGTTTTTTGGTGGGCTTATAATGTGAGGTCAATATAAACATTGACATCCAATTAAAACAGTATTAAAATAAAAATATTCAAAAATGTACTGCATCTAAAGTACATAATGATCCTCAAAATAAGGCATAAGACATGGTGTGACTTTGACTAATAAATGATCACCCTCTCTTTCGACAGGGGAAACAAGAGAGGACAGGACATTCAGAAACTGGATGAATTCTCTGGGGGTTTCTCCACATGTCAATCACTTGTACAGGTAACACAGCCATTTATTTAGCTCACAGTAATGCCATAGTTTTCTACGGTGACAGTTGAAATATCAGGACTAATGTTGGTCCTGAAATCAAAAGCAATGAATCTATGGGTTCATGGTGGAACGGTAGGGAGGTTGTGAGATGGAGAAATAGCAAAATAAATTAAACAAGCAAACAAAATGTATGCATGTTTACTTTTTAATGTATAACACCATTATTTTTTAAATGTATAACTTTTAAAAATGGAAATATAACTAAAACATACAGTGAGGAAAATAAGTATTTGAACACCCTGCTATTTTGCAAGTTCTCCCACTTGGAAATCATGGAGGGGTCTGAAATTGTCATCGTAGGTGCATGTCCACTGTGAGAGACATAATCTAAAAAAAAAAAATCCAGAAATCACAATATATGATTTTTTAACTATTTATTTGTATGATACAGCTGCAAATAAGAATTTGAACACCTGTCTATCAGCTAGAATTCTGACCCTCAAAGACCTGTTAGTCTGCCTTTAAAATGTCCACCTCCACTCCATTTATTATCCTAAATTAGATGCACCTGTTTGAGGTCGTTAGCTGCATAAAGACACCTGTCCACCCCATACAATCAGTAAGAATCCAACTACTAACATGGCCAAGACCAAAGAGCTGTCCAAAGACACTAGAGACAAAATTGTACACCTCCACAAGGCTGGAAAGGGCTACGGGGAAATTGCCAAGCAGCTTGGTGAAAAAAGGTCCACTGTTGGAGCAATCATTAGAAAATGGAAGAAGCTAAACATGACTGTCAATCTCCCTCGGACTGGGGCTCCATGCAAGATCTCACCTCGTGGGGTCTCAATGATCCTAAGAAAGGTGAGAAATCAGCCCAGAACTACACGGGAGGAGCTGGTCAATGACCTGAAAAGAGCTGGGACCACTGTTTCCAAGGTTACTGTTGGTAATACACTAAGACGTCATGGTTTGAAATCATGCATGGCACGGAAGGTTCCCCTGCTTAAACCAGCACATGTCAAGGCCCGTCTTAAGTTTGCCAATGACCATTTGGATGATCCAGAGGAGTCATGGGAGAAAGTCATGTGGTCAGATGAGACCAAAATAGAACTTGTTGGTCATAATTCCACTAAACGTGTTTGGAGGAAGAAGAATGATGAGTACCATCCCAAGAACACCATCCTTACTGTGAAGCATGGGGGTGGTAGCATCATGCTTTGGGGGTGTTTTTCTGCACATGGGACAGGGCGACTGCACTGTATTAAGGAGAGGATGACCGGGGCCATGTATTGCGAGATTTTGGGGAACAACCTCCTTCCCTCAGTTAGAGCATTGAAGATGGGTCGAGGCTGGGTCTTCCAACATGACAATGACCCGAAGCACACAGCCAGGATAACCAAGGAGTGGCTCTGTAAGAAGCATATCAAGGTTCTGGCGTGGCCTAGCCAGTCTCCAGACCTAAACCCAATAGAGAATCTTTGGAGGGAGCTCAAACTCCGTGTTTCTCAGCAACAGCCCAGAAACCTGACTGATCTAGAGAAGATCTGTGTGGAGGAGTGGGCCAAAATCCCTCCTGCAGTGTGTGCAAACCTGGTGAAAAACTACAGGAAACGTTTGACCTCTGTAATTGCAAACAAAGGCTACTGTACCAAATATTAACATTGGTTTTCTCAGGTGTTCAAATACTTATTTGCAGCTGTATCATACAAATAAATAGTTAAAAAATCATACATTGTGATTTCTGGATTTTTTTTTTTAGATTATGTCTCTCACAGTGGACATGCACCTACAATGACAATTTCAGACCCCTCCATGATTTCCAAGTGGGAGAACTTGCAAAATAGCAGGGTGTTCAAATACTTATTTTCCTCACTGTATAGAAATAAAACTATAATATGATACTATGTAAAAAAATATTGTCATGTTAGTGGTGCTTGCTAAGGCTATTGCTTAAACTTAGGTTTGTTCTAAACCTCCTTCCCAAAGTATTGCATTTAGGCATTTACTGTAACTTGCATTTACATTTAGCAGAAGCGTTTACTCAAAATGACTTACAAATGATGAACATCATGAGCAATTAGTTAAAACGAGGTGTTATTTAGTAGTAATAGATAAAATAGGAGTTATTATTGGATGGATGGATGGATGGATGGATGGATGGATGGATGGATGGATGGATGGATGGATGGATGGATGGATGGATGGATGGAACATGTCCAACCACAAGGCCACAGCTCTGACATGTAGCTTTTTGCTTTTTTGTTGTTGTGCTTTGGAGAAATTTGCTGACAAATCAGAGGTGGTCTGTACATTTAAACACAATTTACATTGATTCAATGTACTACATAAAACATTATAACCAAAAGACTGAAGTTAATCATGAACATCTTCTTCTCCAGTGATCTGCATGATGGTCAGGTCATTCTTCAGTTATACGAGAGAATCCAGGTCCCTGTTGACTGGACTAGAGTCAATAAACCTCCCTATCCAATACTGGGCTCCAACATGAAGAAGGTTTGTACTTTCAGAAGTTCAGCTTTGAGTTTCAATAGGTTAAGAGTACAAGCAGCTAATAACTGAAATTAAAGAACCGGATCAGCTTTGAGTCATATCACATTAGTACGTTTGTTTCTGAGAGCAAATTGAACATGTCTGTACTGCTACATGTTGGATTTCTGTCCCTGCTGAAATGATTTCCACAGATGCCTCAGGGTACTGGCCAGCTCAGTTTAGAATTCAAAATGCACTTTATTCATCAAAAACTCTATTTATGTATGCATACTGCTGTCGTCAGGGTTAAATTATACATGTCATTTTAACTTGGCCGACATATGTTTGTTTTGTAGCTTGAGAATTGTAATTATGCAGTCGCACTGGGCAAAAAGGAAGCAAAGTTTTCCTTGGTAGGAATCGGTGGTGAGAATATCAATGAGGGAAGCCCCATGCACACCCTGGCACTGGTATGGCAGCTAATGACAAGGTACTTTATCTATACAATAAAAGTTTCAACATGCTGTCATGGCAATTCTAACTATTTTACATGTTGGCGATTTTGTGGAACTTTTTTCGTATCATCTGCTTACACCCAACTGAGGGATACGTTTAGAGGTGGACCTTCATGCTAGGTTTTTTTTCCCTATAAAATCCTATTTTCATACAAATCAAATCGTTTGTATTCATTTGAAAATTGAAAACTTGTAAAATAGTTCTCATGAGATTGGGTTGAAAGAATTTGACTCATATGGCAAAAAATTGGCCAAAACATATTCTAAATATATGCAAAATGTGTGTTGTCAACGTATATTACAACAGGTACTTCAAGAGGCAGGAAAATTCATTTCCAATCATAAAATACTTACCATTTAAATGTTTTTTAAAAAATAAGTATCTTATGCTAACCGAGGCTGCATTTATTTAATCAAAAATACAGTAATATTGTGAAATATTATTACAATTTAAAATAACTTTTTTCTTTTTGAATATATTTAAAAATGTAATTTATTCCTGTGATCAAAGCTGAATTTTCAGCATCATTACTTCAGTCTTCAGTGTCAAATTATTCTGATATGCTGATTTGCTGCTCAAGACACCATTTCTTATCATTATCAATGTTGAAAAGAGCTGTGCTGCTTAATATTTTTATGGAAACAGTGATGCATGTTGCTTTTCAGGATAATTTGATGAATAGAAAGTTCAAAAGAACAACATTTATTTGATAGTCTTTACTGTGACTTTTGGAGAAAAAAAATAATGCCTTCTTACTGAATAAAAGTATTAATTTCTTTAAAAAAAAAATTACATCAAACTTTTGGATATTTGAAAAAAAAAATACTTGTCATATGAGGATGGCTATAGTTTTGTTAAAAATGTGAAATATATTAATCATCTTGTTTCTCACAAATAACTCTTGCAGATATACTTTGAAGGTTCTGTCTGACCTCGGTGAAGGGGAAATAGTCAATGACCAAATTATTATCAACTGGGTGAACAACACCTTGAAACAAGGTCATAAAGACTCGTATATCAACAGCTTCAAGGTGAATCCCATTCGACACAACGTTTTACCAGTACTGCTTTCCTACAGTACCATAAAGTGAATGAATTCATATTGGGATTCAAATAATATCAAACATGTCTAAGTTTAAATGAAATTGAATTGTATATGATGTATTGTTTCAGGACAAATCAATCAGCACTAGCCTGCCAGTGATTGATCTGATCGACACCATCGTGCCCAAAGTCATTAAATACGAGATGGTGAAGAGCGGGGAAATGACGCCAGAGGACAAGCTAAACAATGCAAAGTAAGTTCCCCCCGCGGCTCCTCATAAATTACCCTGATACGCATCTGACGCCAAATTGCCTGTTGTCTCGCCACCAACAACCGTCTCCGTATCTCTGTTTCCCCCTCACAGATACGCGATCTCAGTGGCGCGAAAAATCGGAGTCAAGGTGTACGCCCTGCCCGATGACCTTGTGGAGGTCAAACCCAAGATGGTGATGACGGTGTTTGCATGCCTTATGGGAAGGGGCTTGAAGAAAGTCGATGGCTGACCTTGTCAGAAAGCACAACCCATACGTTGCACTTTTTTTCCTCTTAACATCCCTTCTGCCTTACGCACCAACACTTTAACGCAATTGCTATTTTTTATGAATATTTCCTCATGAATTTACCTCCTGTTAATTGCACCGAAATATGTCACTAATCATTTCATTTCTACTAGCTAAGATACTAGATGCAAGATTATTCAAAGAAAATGTTATTTTCTTAATAATTGTGAATGCTTTATTTCTCTTGATTCTTTCAGATTGTAAATAGCTGGATATTTTTACATTACGTAAATAAAGGTTCTCACAAGAAGTATTTGAGCCATGTGGATCTGCACATTCATTCATTTTGTTATTTAATCAGGCTTAAATGCAGCTGGCCAGCTATTCTGGCTTCTAATCATACATTTTGGGTGTCAGTCTAAATATTTGCTCATCCAGGAAAGCGCATTGTAATTCAGAGGAGGATTTTTTCGAAAGTCGAAAGCAGAAAAATGCTACAATTGGCAGAATTTCTTTTTGAACAAGCATCCACATCATTTAACAGTGGCCAGAATTGCAAACACTTTCCTGGGCTCTGCCTCCTATTTACAATCATCTAACGTGTCCAGCTCTCTTCTAGAGGGAATTTCTCTCAATGTCATTGTGAAATTCCAGGTTTGAGTTTCTGGGATAATTTCAGCTGAGCTGAGTGTTCCCCTTTGACAATTGTACCATCACGTAGAGCTGCGCTCGGTTTCACATTCGAAGCCCCCTCCGGGCTCAGTGGATTCACTTAACAATGTGTCTCATTCACTGTACTGCATTATGTGACTGTACAGAAACACTAGCAGATCTCAGTATATTAACAAGTTTGCTGCCCAGTTCCAGCATTAAATGCAAATTCAAACCCTTGTGAAAACGAAGTGTGCTTAATTGTACTGAATGTGCACTTGTGTACTTTAAATCTTAAAAGTATATTATTAAAAAAACCTGTATAATATAATTCTAATAAAAGACTATAACGAGAGTACACTTTCATGACTGTTTCTTAACACACTTAAAGGGACAGTTCACGCAAAAATGAAAATTCTGTCATCATTTACTCACCCTTGTGTTGTTCCAAACCTGAGTTTCTTTCTTCTGTTGAACACAAAAGAGGATATTTTAAAGAATGATGGACTAGACAGTTGATGGCCCCCATTGACTTCCATAATAGGAAAAAAAAACACTATGGAAGTCAATGGCTGGTTACCAACATTCTTTAAAATATCTTATTTTGTGTTCAACAGAAGAAAGAAACTCATACAGGTTTGGAACAACTTGAGGGGGAGTAAAAGATGACAGAATTTTCATTTTTTGGTGAACTATTCCTTTAAGTACACTCTTAAAAAGTGCACTTTGTAATAATGTCAAATTAAAGGGTTTACTTTAAAGTGCATTGCACACATATTTTGATGTGTTGACTAACATACAAAAAGCATGTTACATACTTAATTATGATTCAACTGTAGTGTGTTTTATATTTGATATTTTATTGTAAGTTATTATATAGTTTAAATGTACTAAATTGCAACTTCACAACAAACATGTAATTACAAATATAATTAAATATATGACATACTGGACTGGTTATGTTTCAATAGAATGGCATTAAAGTATATTTTAGTTTACCATAAATGTGTTGTCAGTAGTACACAGTACACTTTAACCATATTTCAAAGACAATAAGAGGTAATTATGTAATTATATATCAAGATGTACTTAACTCCTACTTAAGTGGGTCAAAAACACTCTGAAGTTCAAATTTAAACTATAATACATTTTCATTTAACTGTAAGTAACATGCAGTTAAGTGTCCGAAAAGACTATATTCACTTCGCACTTAAGTATATTCTTTTAAAGTATTTTATTTCCATAATAAGTATTCTATCACTTCTTTTTCACAAGGGAAGTCAAAAAATGACCTGCAGTCTTTGTGAAGAAAATCTCAAAGCTAAGAATTCTGATAAACATAATTTATAATAATAAAATATTATATTGTATATTGCATTTACAAAATGTAGTAGTTTTATTAAATTGCAGTTAATATCACAATTAAATAAACATGTGGTGAACTGGGGCCAGAAGTTATGTTATGCTATAACTAATTTAAAATTTAAAAGCTGATTAAAAATAATCAAAATTAAACTGACTCCCTCATATACACTAAGCAAACTTTAGCTTTTAATTTCCACTCTATTTTCATTTTATTTTCCCATTGTTTGAAAAATCAACATATAATACGTTTCTGAGCTGCACAAGAGCACACAGTATTTCAAATAAAATACTGCATCCCAGGAGTGACATAGGAACTTTCTGTAGAAACCTCATCTGACATAAAAGCAATTTACAATGCACTTCATTTTGACAACATTTCATTTTGTCATCTTCAATCTCCGTTCACTCATTACAACACTAGATAGATTAGATAAATGTCAGATTCAAAGGCCAACATGTCCGCATCTCTCGTAAATGTCAGCACCCCCCAGCTACTGCAAATGACAGTTTGTTGTAGTGAGGGCCTTCATTTTTCCACCGTGCTCTGCAACAGTTCAGATCTTCAGTCCAACTCTTGAAGTGCTTTTTACTATAATTATTTTAGAAGTTATTTTTAAAATTATTTTGAGGGCGTCATTGATTTATGTTGTCATTTTACATAAACCGTCATTGGTTTATGTAAAAGATATTTAAGTCTTTCAAAGTCAAGTATGTTCCTTTAAAAAGATTGAAAACAATTTTTTTTTTAGTTTTTACAAATGCTCTATTGGGGTAAATGTGCTAGAAAAATGTGAAAAAGTCAGAGCAGTCTTAAATACTGAAAGAGTCCTTCAAGTATGAATGTTATTAAATGCACTTACATCAAGTGAATAATATACTGTAGGTCATAGAAATCCAGACTCCAGCACATTAACAGTGAATATTCTTCAGCACTCCCAGATCCCGTTGCTTCTTGGTTTTGAAGGCCATCACAAAGTTATAAGGGGAAACAATACCCTGTCCCTGTTCATCTGTCTGTCCCATGACAATGTAGTTAAGCCCTGAAAAAAAAAAAAAAAAACCATAATATAATATAATAATTATGTAATTTTTTTACTTGATATGAAATAACGTACTACGGAGCACCCCTAGTCCCACTTTGTCAAAAAAATTTATTATAACTATCTCGTGGCCTCAAGATACTATCTCGTGGCCTCAAGATAGTAACTCGTGGCCTCAAGATAGTAACTCGTGGCCTCAAGATACTATCTCGTATCTTGAGGCCACGAGATAGTATCTTGAGGCCACGAGTTACTATCTTGAGGCCACGAGTTACTATCTTGAGGCCACGAGATACTATCTTGAGGCCACGAGTTACTATCTTGAGGCCACGAGTAACTATCTTGAGGCCACGAGATAGTATCTTGAGGCCACAAGTTACTATCTTGAGGCCACGAGATAGTATCTTGAGGCCACGAGTTACTATCTTGAGGCCACAAGATAGTATCTTGAGGCCACGAGATAGTTATAATTAATTTTTTTTGACAAAGTGGGACTAGGGGGGCTCCGTACTTACTCTAAAAGAATATACTTATTAAAGGTGCTGTACGTACTTTTTTTGAATGTACTAAAGCACAAAAATAGCCAATTTACCCAATAGAATTTCGACACCCCGGGTTGCCAGTTGGAGGAAAACACTGAGTATTGCAGCCATGGAAGCCAGCAAACAAACTAGGACAGAGATTGCAGATTCTACGCGACCTAAAAAGCCTCTGCATCCATCTAAAAAGCTCTATGGTGTATTAAAACACGAATTAATCAGCTCAACAACTTTTAAGGCTCGTTATCTTCCATTGTTAATTGCGCTTATTCCTATTGCTTGTCCTCAATCTGGAAACCCGCATGAGCGTCGAGTTTGAGCAGGAGGGGGCGGGGAAACAACTCTCTCCAATATTTTGAAATCCAACCGCTAGCTCTCAATATTACATACTGCACCTTTAAGTGCAAACTGAATGTAATGTTTTCAGGCACTTAATTGCATGTTAGTTACAAGTGTTTTTTGACCCAAGTAGGACTTAACATAATTTCATAATTTACATAATTTCATAATTAATTCTAAGTGATGTCAAATGTACCGACAAGCATTTATGGTAAACTGAAGTATATGCCTACTTTAATGTCATTTTATTTAAACTTGTATGTCATGCATTTAAATATATTTGTAATCACGAATTTGTTGCAATTTAGTACATTTAAAATATATTAACTCTAAATATTACCTCAAATAACACACCACCACTAAAATTTTAATCAAGTGCTTAACATGTGCTTTAGTATGTTAGTCAACACATCAAAATAAGTGTACTTCTTTTGACAAATGATTATAAACTTAATGATTTAAAATGTACTTTAAAGTAAAATAAATAAATAATTTGACACTGTAACAAAATGCACTTTTTTAAAGTGTGTTAAGAAACAATCATGAATGTTCACTCTCTTTTAGGACCCTTAAGTGGCCTTTTAGTACATTAACATTACATTATCTGCAAGTACAGTTCTTAATGTATTATACTTTTAAGATTTAAAGTGCATTCAATACAATTATGCTTCCTTTTCACAAGGGCAATTTATTTTTGCTAGTTCTAATGTGATGTTTTTTTAATTAGTACCAGAGGATTGGCCACATCTTTTGAGCTAGCAAATGCACATCCCAAACCTGTGGCGTAAAAAAAGTTCAAGAGGGTGTTTACAACTCTCCTTTTCTCCTTACTCATTTATTCATTTAACTGTTGAAGAACACAGACGCCTTTGCTTTCATATAACGTGAGCCAAAGCAAATAATTTTCTGTTTATTCCCTTGCTTTTCATTTCAACAATAAAAATTCCACCGCAAATGATTAATGTTAAACTGTTCCTCTGAACTGCCAAAAACAATTCCTGCATATTTTAACGCAAATTCTTCCATGGCACATTTTCTAGAAATTTCCCTCAAAACAAAACAGTTGCTTTTCAGAGTTTCCAAGCAGTGGCTTACTATTTCGACACTAAGTGAGCTGAGGTAAAGCATGGCACCAATAAAGTCACATACCATCCATGGGGTTAAAGAGAATTATTATTCTAGCTGTCCACGATTCAAGGAAACCGACTGAGACCCTCTCTTGAGCGAGCTTAAGTTACACACCGTGACGCCGAAATGGCATATCCTGCCTGAAATATCTCAACACCACAAATGGAGCCAAAGGACTTTGGGGGGAGCTCGAAATTTGCAAACTATCACCTTCCAAAATCCACCTCAATCAACTATAAACATCTGCTGGGCTCGCTGGGTGCTAGCGCTGGCTGTGCTGGTTTCAATTCAAATGATTAAGGTTTGAGTTTTTGTAGATCAAGGTCGGTGTAAAGATACTCGCCTCTTCTGACTAGAGGGCATTTTTTACAGAGGACCGTGACTTTTGTGCTCATGGTCTTCCCAGCCTGTTGAATGGCTAAACTTCCTTCCTTATAAAGGTGAATGAGGGAAAAGGTGGCGAGGACGCTGTGTTCCCTCATGGCTGCTGAGATAAGGGTGGCGGTAATCACTGTGGGGAGAGAAAAAAAGACTAAATTCACAGAATCAGGGTTTCTTCTGTGAACAAATGCATAAAATTGCATGTACATGGTAATGTATAATGTATAGTTCTGTTATGCGTGCTGTCATTTTTACTGTGCTCAGCAGCTTTACTGCCACTACAATTATAAAATAAAAAAAAAGAGCTGAGTCTCAGTATCGGCCTGAACACATTTTCCATCTATAAGCATTATTAAAACAGAGACGGTGAATGAGAGCTTTAGTTAACTTCTGGAAAAAAAAAACAATAGTGAATTATTTCTGTGAATTAAAAGAGGTTTACATCACTTTTAGGTGTTACGTCTCTTGAAATGTTGAATATTTTATTTTCATACACATATTCATATTTTAATGTTTATAGGACACATTCAAGTATCCTACTAGTACATTTTTGTATACAGTGTACTTACTACAAAGCGTATATTTTAGATCACGAGCGTATATTAAAGTATTTTATAAGGGTTAACTAATGATTTTTAAGCAATTTGTTTAATTACAAATCCTTTTTTATATCAAGTTATTGAAAAGTGATACAAATATTTTTCCTCAAATATCATTTTGATAAAGAGTGGTACAGATACGTAAAATTATTTGGTAACAATTTACAATATGGTTCATTAATTAGCATTAGTTACCTACCTTAGTTAACATGAACTAAGAATGAACAATACTTCTTCAGCATTTATTAATCTTAGTTAATATTAATTTCAACATTTACTAATTCATTATTAAAATCAAAGGTTGTATTTGTTAACATTAGTTAATGCACTTTGACAAACATGAACAAACAATGAACAGTTGTATTTTTATAAACTAACATTAACAAAGATTAATAAATTCTGTAACAAATGTATTGCTCATTGTTAGTTCGTGTTAGTAAATACATTAACTAATATTAACTAATGAACATTAGTGTTACCAATTATTTTTATTTTTTATCAGACTAATTTGTAAGAGTCCTGAAAATGTGAAAAAGAGCGCTGATCTGGAAATGTATGTTCATGTGTATAGCAAAAGAAAAAAAAAAGGAGAGCTGATGCCTGAAGTCCGAATTTCAAAGAAATTCCCAGAATTTCTCCTATTATTTGGGTTTGCAGAAAGTAAAAACTTAAAAATCAAACAACAGCCACTTACCAAAGTTACTAGAGCAGTAATGACTTTCAATTGTTCCAGTCCTTTTGCATTTTTGCTTGCAAAGACCTTCTGAATATGTAAGGGCTTTTTGGAAAAGAGAGTGAAAAGATTCGTTTTAATAATGACCAACTACAGCATGTCCTTATACACTAAAATTGAGTGTAAAACACAGCAAAAGTCACATAAATGTATTTCTGTTAAAGCACTTTAGTAACAAAATAGAAGCACATTAGTCTTCCCACGTGACCGAACTAATGCGTTCCATATGAACCAAACATAATAAATCTTCAATACATTCCAATGTCATTACCTACACACATACCTATAAAATACAGCAGTTTTACACCGTGCCGCTACTTGCATTTTTCATTTGAAATGAAACCTACTGGAAAGTGGGCTGTGGACTGACCTGCGGGCCGTGTGGTGGGTGGCATGGTGCTCATGGGGGTGAGAGGGGCGCTGGCTGTGCTGAGACTCCTCCATTTAAAGCGGTAATGGCCGATGAATCCATCCGCAGTTAGACTCAGGTCAGACAGAAACATGATGAGGAGATGATTGCCATCCGAGTAAATTGGCCTACAGTACGAGACAAAATAAATAAATAAATGTGACCATTTTTCTTTTGAAATACCTCTCTAAAATAAAGATTTATTGACCATGTGGACACCCTGGAAGCTTGTTTCCACCACAGAATAAAAAATAAAAAATGTAATTGCAAGTTTTTATGTCTGTTTTTCTCAGAATTGTGTGATATAAACTCAGAATTGCGAGTTATAAAGTCAGAATTGAATCATATATTTTATATCGTTTATATCTCGCAATTCTAACTTTATAACTCGCAATTGCGGTTATATATCTTGCAATTCTGTCTTTTCAATACAATTTCTGATCAGTAAAGGTTGTTTCTGCCACGTGATAAAACAATTTAAAAGATAATTGCGACTTTTTATCTCACAGTTCTGACTTTTTTTCTCAGAATTGCGAGATATAAACTTGTAGTTGCGAGTTATAAAGTCAGAATTGCAAGATATAAAATCGCAATTGCAAGTTATAGTCAGAATTGCGTGATATAAACTCCCAACTGTGAGAGAAATTTTATTTCACGATAACAATATATCACAATTGTCATGATTCCTGTCTTGTGTTCCCCTTGTCTTGTGTGGATTTTTGTTATTTCCTGTCCTGTGCCATGTTTTGTAGTCCTTTGTAGTTTTTCTCATTTATTAGTCTCCCAGGTGTTTCTGATTAACCACACCCCCTTGTTATATATATCTAGTGTATATATATCTATGCACCAGTCTGCGTACACGTCACACAGCAGGATGCGCCCGCGCCCTCAGATCACTTGGACGTGGTGGTGTTATAAGAGGTAAAAACGATATAAATACTGTTCGTTTTCTCACACAAACCGCTCGTTTCGTGTCTTAGGCCATCAATGTGTACTTACGATGGGGAATTGTTTAATTTGGACGATGGGGGATTGTTTTAATTTGGACTCTGTGCATGCTCTTTGAGACCGTGACCATAGACCTGCATGATATGACTGTCAGACAAGAACGGTTTGACCTAAAAATATCAAAATTGAAACTACTGCGGAAAAAAAGACACCTACATCTTGGATGCCCTTCAGGTAAGCTAAAACATACCAAAATTTAATTTTAAAGTGAACTATCCCTTTAAAGCCCCAATATACTTCAAGCGAAATCGAAGGACAAACTGGTGTGCCGTCATTTCGACCACAATCCGTTCTAAAATGAAGTTCATTTGGAGTTTGTTTCGGCTGGTAAACACTGTCAAACTACCATTGACGTGACTTGAATGGAGTGATGAATTGCAGAGCTGGTGCAAACATATCCACATATAACTCTATGACCAGATGCTTTCTGAACTGCTGCTTTCTCACTGCTGTCATTTTCATTACGAAAAGGTATTTTGAACTTCTTTTTACCCCTAAGTGAAGAATAAAAAAGATCAGTCTAAAAATTCGAGGTCAGTGTCTGTGGTGGTTTTTCTGCTTAGTGAACGAGTGGTAAATGGTGTATTGGTGCATGTGTGATGGACTGAGGGTCTCACATGGGTGGGCTGTCTCCGCAGAACTTGCCGATCTTCCGTGACTCATTCATTTCTCCACCATTAAACGCAGCCACATGGTCATAGCGGCAGGAGCTGTCCCTCTCCACATCAAACTTCTCAAACTTCAGCTCAATGATCTGAGAAGGGGGAAGTTACTTTGCCATTTAAAAAGATATTTATTCATACTCATCCTGTCAATATGCTGTCAATGATGCATGACTTGTGGCATGGCTTGTGACATGATCTGGAATTGATAGAAATAATAAATTAACACCTGGTCTTGAGGAGCAACAATATGCCAGGCGCATGTTACTCCTGCTGGGTAGTCTTTATCTGGCCAGTTAGGAGTCTTTATCGTCCCAGAGGGCTTGTCTAAAAGACCCCCACAATACCGGTCACCTGCCATGGACAATTATTGGATATTAGTCTGATGACATGGAATCAATGCAGATTTATGTGAAAATAGTAGTGCTGCATTTTTTAAATAATTTCTGGAAATTTGAGTGTGCATTTATACAGAAAAAAACCTGATGAGCAAAACAAAACACAAGAGCTGAATTGAAATAACAGGGAAGGGCCACTTACTATATTTGGATGGTAATAAGTTGGTAGTCTCGTTACCTCTTTCATTTGGGCGAATCGCTGAGTATACAGCAAGGAAACCACTCCCAGCTGTGTTGGCGTCTGACACCATGACCACTTGCATCTTGTTTCCACTGCTGACCAGCGCTCCGGGTTTGGCAGTACCACAGAAGCGGCCGAGACGCTGCCCGTTGATGTGGCCATTGTAAACATCAACAAAGTCATATCTGCAAAGACTATCACTCTCAAGATCCAGAAACCGGAACAAGAGGGAGACGACCCTCCCCTGAGGGACCTGTAGACGGTTAATTGAAAAGAGTCAACAGAGTCCCATGGCAATTTGTAACTATTTTACATTTTGGCAAATTGGTGGAGAATGTCATTCATTCAATTTGCTTAATGTTACGTTTAGGGTTTGGGTTAAGGGTGCTTACTTAAAAAAAAAAAAAAAAAAAATTTTTTTTTTTTTTTTTTTTTTTAATTTTTAAAATTGTTAAATTTTTTCACGAGATTAGGAGTAAATTCCCCATGCAATAGCGTAATTCGTTGCCTAAGTACCACAGTACGATGCAACGATAAATTGACTAGCTAGTTGCGGCAGTTTCTCGAAATCGAAGTAACATGGTCGCACCTCTGTCATTTCAACATCATTGGTTTAACAATATAGGACTGTCATCAAGGACGTCACTCACAGGTGGTGGTGTAATAATTAATTAATTAATCAATTCAGAATCGCAATTAATGTCAGATTATTACAGTTCAGAAATTAAACATCAGAAAGCCAAGATTTTTATCATGTTTACATGAAGTATGTATTTGCTGTACTTCCGTAGGCTATACAGTATATGCGGTTACATTTCTCCAAAATGCTGCTGTAACGAAGATGGCATCTGAGGACTACTGTGCTATTTTTGATCCAGAATGAAATGTATATTTAGGGTCTGTTTACACGACACTGTTTTCAACTAAAAACGTAAAAGGTTTTATGCGTTTTGGCCATTCATTTACACGACAACGGCGTTTTGGTGGCCTGAAAACGCAAACTTTTGGTTTCTTTTTTTTGGTTTCAAAGTGCACGTTTTTGAAAACGGTCTTCGTGTAAACAACAAAAACGCGAATCTCTGAAGACGATGACATCATGCACATGCGTATAACGTGTTCAATCTATAGTGTTTCATCGCCATCTAATGGCCGAGACGCAGAATACATCGTTTTAAGTCCTTTTCACGGTTCCGTGTGAATGGGGATCGTTTCGACAACGGTACGTGTCGCCTGTACGCGGAAAACTCAAATGGAAAAACTTCTCTGATTTAACCATATCGTTGTCGTGTAAACGTACCCTCAAATGGAATGATGAGCACTGATGAGCCAATATATTATGGCCAGTCAGGTGAAGCGAATATCGTTGATCATCTCCTAATGAGGCCACATATTAAGGTCTGGGTAGATTAGATTGTAAGCAAATTATCGGTTCTCGTAATCAACGGGTTGGATGCAGGAGAAATGGCAGGAATAAAGATCTGAGCGACTTTTACAAGGGCCAAATTGTTATGGCAAGTCGACTGGGTCAGAGTGGGTTTCTCCCGGTCAGCAGTGGTGAGAATTTACCAACAGTGGTCCAAAAAGGGGCAAACCACAAACCAGCGACATGGTGTCGGACACCCAAGTGTGTACACGTGTGCCATTTAATCTGGGGAAAAGATGGCAGCCATGTTCATGCAAATGTTCATTGAAACTGTGGTTTCGGAAAACACTATTAACGATGAAACTTGCGAAACTAGTTGGTTATCAGTGTTTTTGGGAAATAAAAGAATATATATTTTTTAGCATGAATATCTTTCCACAATCAAAACATTTAACTCCTTAGATTACGCTCCAAAAATGCTATTAGGTCGCAACTGATTTTTAAAAAGACATTCATAATTCAGTAGAGGTGCTCGTGAGTAACACATTTGTGCTATAGAAATGAACCATACTTCAAATAGTGTGGCTTGTTGAAGTGTGCTGCCAGTGAAGTGTGTGTTGTTACTTTTCTAAGCAAAAAGAATTACATTTTTTGCCTGGTAAACTATAAAACAGGGAACAGCGAAGATTTCTACAGAATTACAATGAAGGATCAGAATATGGACCAAAATATCATTGGCTTGGGACAGTAAGCAATCACCCAGACCAGACCACACTTAGTAAGAGATTTATGGTGCATGGGAAATATTTTCTTTGACAGAAAAGACATTTAAAGACTGATATCTCCCACGCATCTGTCCTTACTGTAATTCTCCACACACATTTGTTGTTGGGTGGGTAGACACCAGGATACCCCTGACTCCCAATCAGTCCTGTGTCTCCAGTGAAGTTCCCGCCACATGTAAAAACTGGTCTACAATGAGGACAAATAGGAAAGCACATAGTTAAGTTTGAAACTCATAAGGACTTCAAAATCATGTGCTTTATTAGTAACTACTAAGTAAAATTAATGAACAGCAGCATAGGCAACTTAATATGCAATGATTTGTTCATTAATTAGTCATAGTAAATTAGTCGAATTTGTAGGCTATAACACGGGAATAGCTAATGTTCCCAACCAAACAGCAAACACAATTCATCGTATTTTTCATCAATTCAATATGCTTTTTTGACCATATACAGGCATCTAGATATGGATTTAGTTATATATTCCACATACCTTCGATGTCGCTGCATAAAAATGACACTGAACAGGAAAGCGCTCGCGATGCTCCAGATTATAATCCTCATCGTATGAGGCGCGTTTGAACAAATGTAACATTCAGAGAGGAAGAGGAGTGAAATCTCCAGAGATATTATTATACTGCTGGCTGACTGACTGACTGACTTACTGCTGCTCATGAATGTACCGTTTGTTCTGCGGGAGTTGAAGGGCAGTTTCCCTAAAACCCTGTAAGTGAAGGCATGTCACTTCCACGTTAAAAGTATTGTGACTGTAGTGAAGCGCGCTGCTGCTGCTGTCTTTATAAGGAGACTACATTTGATCCAGAATGCGTTTAGATTATGCCAATATAGGCTAGCCCAGGGCTGTGTAATTCAGTTTCCTATCTGGAATCTAGTTGTGTTTTGCGCGAAGTAGTTTTTTCTTCCGTGTGTATGGTATCTACGATACTTCTTTTAAAAAATAATGAACATTTAGATATTTTTAAAATCCATATGAGCAGAGAGTGGTTTTAATCCTCTGATTTACCTCATTTTACCTCACGCTGACGGAAGACCACTAGATGTCTACCTTGCACAATATTTTATCAGACTTGATGAGTATCCCATTTTTCTATTTTAAACCATATATATATATATATATATATATATATATACATATATATGGAGAGTGGGGTAAGATGAACCTTTTTTTTTTTTACTTCTGTGAGTACAATTAAAGTATCTGAACTACTTTCAGGATGATGATTTTAAATGATCAGAATACATCTATGAAAAAAAAATGTTCTAAAAACATGGCTTCTTATTTTTTTTAAAAAGTGTTCCTGTGGCTCAATTTACCCCAGGTTTAAGGTAAGTTGATTCGAGTCAGTGGGTAAGTTGCACCATCTGGGTGTAAACTGACCATCTAACTGAATCTAAATCAAACCCATGTGAAATTGTAAAGATGATTTACCTGTATTTTTTTAAACTAATTTAATAATCAAATTTCCTTTTTACAAATAATCATATCTTTTTTACATAAAACCAACTATATCAAGTAGAAATTTCAATATCTTTAATTGTTTGCATTTCTGAAACAATATATTGAACACCAAGTTGTAACCTTCCCAAAAGCAGACTAAACAGAGAGCTTGTAGGGTCAAATTAAATAAAAACTGAATTAGAATGAATGAATGAATAAATGTCACTGAAACTAATAAACATTTTAGTCAAAAGGTTCTAGACCTAGTAGATTTTCTGAAATGTCGAACATGTTAGGCCATTAGAGACCACAGGTGGAAAGATATATTAAGCATCTTCTGGTTCGTAAGAGAAGGATTTTGTGTACTTGTACATTGTTCCTGTCAAATAAACTTAAATAATAATAATAATAAATAAATAAATAAATAAATAAATAAATAATACTTACAGTTAATACTTCAAAGATTTAACTTAACTTCAATGCTGGCTCAATTTACCCCACCACATTTGGCTCACTTTGTCCCATAGCTGCCATTAAAAACAAAAAAACAAACAAAAAACTAGCTAGCTTACCAAGTCAGGCTAATATTTAGCTAAACGATATGAATGGTTTTATACGTTGCTAAATCACCATTGTGCATCATACATATTTTTAGACCTGGACAAATTTGCTTTGATGTAACACCCATTACTAAACCCAGCCCGATCTGCCGACGATTTGATTTCGCCCTGCAGCTCAGGTTGGAAACCTGTACATTTTTCTATCCTGCTTCCGTTACAAATCTGTGGGGACCAATCACTTTTCACAGTCTGGCAGAAATGATGGGTGTTTCCAAAATATATGTTCACATGACAATAAAAGTGTAAGGTTGCCAAGATACAGGGGGTAGTTCAGCTTACCCACTGGCTCATCATACCCCACTCTCCCCTAACTTGTGATTGACAATAATGTTCTGAAATTGCTTTACGATTAATCTGTTTGCCATCTAAGAGAACCTATTAAGATATTAAAAATATGTCATTTATGATTTTCTCTTTTATGTGCTCTTTTAACTCTCAACAGATTGAATCAGAAGGGACAGAAAGCAACATGTGGGAGGAATTCATGCTTTTCTCTGAATATTACATACAGATTTGAGCAATTTCCTGCTGACCAAATGTTAGTTGATTGCCCTCTAGCATAACTTGGCCCACCACAAAATGAGGATAAGTGATTTTTACGACGCACTTACAAGGCTTTATTTATTGTACTTGTCTCTGAGCCCTGGCACCGCCTTTGAATCGGCCTCTGGCACCGCAGACAAGGGCTTCAATTTGGGCTGTAGCCATTCTGTGGATTAATATCGGGCTTAATGGAACGAGATGTGGCCATACAGCCAAGTGGGTGACTTATAATTCATTAATGCAAACTGTTGGCCCAAGGGATCGCACTGACCTAGTAATATTTACTCAAGCGTAAATTAGCATCTAATGACTCCATACAGGTATTACGTGCAAAGGGGAAGCGACGGTGAAACTGACAGGAATCAGAGCGGGCAGCGGGGACCTTTCTCCATGCCCTCTGCCTTTGAAAGAAGATCAGATTTCAGTGCTTTTCTGAAGTTTTAACCAGATGTGTGTTCTTTCAAAGACAACTGGCAGGCTCAGAATGGATATCAGTCGGTCTTTATGGGAAACAACTCTGTAAACAATTTGCACATAAACAATTACAGGCAAATTGAAGAAGCCCTCCCCCTTGTCCAGGGAACTATAGTTTCAAATTTGCACATGGAAGTCATGAAGACCATTACATGGTTTGTTTTTGTATGCAAGGGCCCAAATATCGTATGTCGGTTCATGCTTCTGCTGGAGTCTGTGTTATGGTGAAGCCAGATTTTATTTCCCCGGATAGTTTGTGAGAGTCTGTCGGTGTGGCAGTCACATAGAACAGCCTGGGTAAAATATTCCCGTGCCCAACCCCCCCCCCCCCCCCCCCCCCGGTAAGCTGGTTTTCATTCACACTGTTATCTGAATCCACTCCCAAAAGACACACAGTCAAGCGATGCCAGACCCTGCTTAGTGTTTGATCTACAGCTTTAATTGATTGAAAACTATGATGGTGCCTTTGAGGGAGGCTCACAAACGCAACGTTAGAATAGGTTCAAGGGTAGAAGGAGACACGAATTTGGATTATTTGGTCCTCATACCAGCTGTTATCAATTCAGCCAAAGTAAAACAATGCAGTCTCACACTGAATAAATAGCAAATGGAAGGCTCAGAAGGCAGGAAAACTGATCAACAGCACTGAATCGCATCTCATGTTGATCACCAACCTGATGTCAGTTATTGAGTTGCACCTGTTCAGCACTGGGATTTAGTTTAATAAACTGACTGTAAGTAAAAAATAGAAAAAGAGAAGGGCTTGTGCCAGTTACTGGCGCTTGGGGATTTAGTTATAATGAAATCTTCTGTAAAAATCACTTTTTGGGTGATATTAAAATTAAAAAAGGCATCTGTGAACCCATGAAGAAAGAAAATCTTTCAGCACTGTATTAGGAAAAATGCTGTCTCAGTACTTACTGTTTATAGCAAAACAACTGAAAAAGTCTTAGGGACAATTATTAGTTCTGAAATATATGGGTTGATTAATTTAAAATGTTTTTAATGGACAATATACGGAGAAACTTTTTACTCAGCTGAACCAACAAATCAAATCTATCAAAAATTAAGGAATTGGTTTTGTGCCACGAGAAATTCAATCATTCCAATAAGCATGAACTGCTTTTAAATGTCAGTAGAGATTCGATTGCTTCCATTGTAGTAATTGGTCTAGTACATTTTCTGTGATTTATTCTGCAGTGTCTCAATACACTATCCAAAAGTTAGGGTCAAAGAAATGAATACTTATGTTCAGCAAGGGTGAGTTAAATTTATCAAAATTGACAGTAAAGACTTTTACAGTTACAAAAAAATCTATTTAAAAAAAAAAATGCTGTTCTTTCTATTTCTATTCATCAGAAAAGTATGGTTTCCAAAAAAAACAAAAAATCTGTTTTAAACAATGATAATAATACTAAATGTTTCTTGAGCCGCAAATCAGCATATTAGAATGATTTCAAGTCAAGTCAAGTCACCTTCATTTATATAGTGATTTTAACAAAATGGACTGTTTCAAAGCAGCTTTACAATAGGAAATGAACAGAGATTGTTTTGGCTTTACAGCAGCTCTAGAATTTCAGAAGGATCATGTGACATCACAGAAATACATTTTCAAATGTATTAAAATGAATATTAAAAATTGTAGTAATATTTCACAAAATACTAGTTTTTACCGATAAAACCAACTTTGGTGACTATTAGTTTCAGTAACCATATACTGAGTTTTACTCAAATCCTCATTCACAAAACAAATCCTGCAAATTTAATTTAAATGTGAAGACTGCTATGAGAAACCACAGGGATCACAAAACTCAAACCACAATCCCACTTGAACTAAGCGAAACTTCAAATTCCCAGACTGAGTAGATTAGTAAAAATACAGTGTAAAAAGTGCTAAAACCCAAACATAATTTCCTCTCCACAAGGACCTACTTAATCAATGCTACGGACAAGTGCAGACAGGGGGAACACTCTCCAAATGGAAAATGAATTCTGAGTCAGCCCACTGGAGATTAAAAACGGGCTGCAAATGAATAATGGAGGAAGACCATGAAGCAAAAACAGCACGAAACAATGTGCAGAGTCATCAATATACCTTATTGAGATTGTCTCCCAATGAAAAAGTACAGCTGAAAAAAGAAAAAAAAACTCCTAATGGAAATGTTTTCGGTTCATTTTTGTTGTCTAGTTAAGGGATCCGTTCCTGAGGTAGAAAACTGGGCGATGAAGAGATTCATATAATCTATCCTGGACTCGTTTGTATAAAGTATCTCAAAGTAAAAGCGCTGATATAGGATATCCGCCAAATCTCATTCCGCAGAAGAAGACCAAAACTAATCCAAAATCACCGCCCCTGCCTTGAAACCTGACAATTGTTTACTGGTGTGCGGCTCTCATGACAGTCTTCTAACCACAGATGACAGAGCCTGCTCGAAATCGCAGAGAAGCATGACTGAATGTTTGTCTAATGAAAGAAACAGACTTGAAACATGAAGTCATTTTCTTTCACAACCAGCTCAATGACCAGAACTGAGGTAAAACTTAAACAGGTAGGCTTATTTGCAGATATGGCAGAAACACAACGCATAAACAGGTAAGTGATGATGCTTGAGATTGTTTGCAGATGAGATTGACTTGTATTGTTGACTTTGGGTCTTTGTCTTACAGAATCAATGGAGCACACACACATGAGGGAACAACATTGAGATGAGGGATGGCTGGAAGGTGACTTGGACAACGTGATGACTGGAAGATGACTTTGATTACTGGAGATCAACTTGGATCAGGTTCAGGTAACAGCAGTAGCTAGCAAGGTAGTCCGCAACATAAAGCAGATAAGTATCAAGGTAAGTAGTCTGCAGCATTTGACGAGGTCAGACAATGGCTGCATCCAAAAGCTGATAAATGCTGCCTTCGGAGAATGCATCCAAGGTAGGAAGGCATCAAGGCATGTCTTAATTTAATGCTAGCTTAACTTCCTGTCTCCTGAGACACCTTCATCTGATCGATTTTTGAAGGCAGCATGGGTGTATCATTTACTGCTTTTGATAACCCACAATCCTGTGTGTTCCATTCTGTGACAGTTAAAGGTGCATTGTGTAATATTTAGGAGGATCTGTTAACATAAATGCAATATCATATACATAACTATGTTTTCAGTGGTGTATAATGACCTTACATAATGTACCGTTATGTTTGAATTACCTTAGAATGAGACATTTCAGCTACATACACCGTGGGTCCCCTTACATTGAAATGTTTCTACAGTAGCCCTAAATGAATAAACGCGTTTCGTCACTATGTTCTTCATGCAAAGAAGCTAGCCTAAAGTCACAGAATAAAACACTGACACAATGATAAACAAGTGACAATAATATTCGCTATAACACATCGTTTTACTGAATAATTAAAGGGATACTTCACCTCTGGAAAGATGAATGTGTATTTAAAATTGGTCATTTATGTAGAAGAAATGTGAAGAATTTTTTTTATTTGGAGCTTTCTAGACTGAGAAAAGCCAGAAAATGTATTTTTGGCTTATGTGGATGAAAGACAACAACTCCCAGAATGCACTTGCTTCGCTGCCCTAGGAGGCCACGCCTACCGGTTAGAGAGCGCAGTTGAAAATAACAAGGCTAGGCTACCAGTGAGTCTCCGTGACGAGTCTGCCTGGGATTTCGAGGATTACGATTTTTGCGTCATCGGAGGATTTTTTTCCAGACAAAAAATACATAAATCTCTCCTCTCGGGGATATGAGGGTGGAAAGCACGGTAATTCGAAAATACTACAGGTTTTCTACTAATACAAAGCTTAATGCTAAATCCTGAAGTATCCCTTTAAGTAAGCATAATTTCTTAATGTATCTTTGTAAAGAAACCTCTTTGCTTAGCTGGCTACTCTTTACTCATCTTTTCTTTTCGGCCACCGTAACTTCTGTTGGTTGCAATTCGCAACCTCACCACTAGATGCCGCTTAAAATTACACACTGCACCTTTAAGTAAAAAAATTAGGATGGCATCTGAAAGTTGCGTTTGGTGGTCAGTTTGTGTAAATGTATGTTTTTTCCATTTTTGATGTCATTTCTAGTGAGAAATTACTATTGGAGTGTCTATTTACACTAAGTGCAAATAGCCTGCCTTGTTGGCAGAGACTATTTACACCAACTCCGCCCACTGACGTCAAATCGACCCGAGTTTGAATGCGCCTTTTGCCGAACTCACTCTACTCCCTTTTCCAATCACATATCAGATCGGAAAGGTATTTAATTTCAATAAAAATGAGGAATATATTTTAAAAAGTGGTAATAAAGTGTCAAACGTGCATTTAATAATCAAGTGTTTATCGGTTAGGGGTAGCTAGGTGTACGGAGGGCGTCCCAATAAGGCAGCATTCATTTACACTCTGTTATTATTGCATACCATTTAATGTACAACAACACTGAGGTGCAAATAGTATCTGCCACTATTTATAAGTATAAATAGCATCTAACTACCATTTACACTCATTGCAAAGAAAATACTGCTATTTTTACATTGTGTAAATAGCAGCAATCGCTATTTGCACAATGTAAATAGGATCTATTGTTATTTGCACTTAGTTTAAATAACATCTATTGCTATTTGCACTTAATGGCCGCTGCCCTTTAAATATCCACTTAATTATCACCAAAGCTCGCTCTATTTTGCTGTAGATTATTAAACTGTTACGCTGCCTTAGAACCTGTCACAAAAAAAAAATTTGGTGAGGTACTTTTGTGCATAAACACTGCCTGCAAAGTCATTGCCTGATAAAGCAGCGAGGCAACAAGTCAGCTGCCTAAACTTTCGGACGCAGCCCATGACTGAGGGAGTGTGTGTGCTCCTTATAGTGCTGATGATGAGGGCTAGATGAGTTCCAGGTGTGCGTGGTTAGGTGCCAGGGAGGATTATGGGAAATGCTGTCCGTAACACTCATGAGGCCCCGGGAGAGGAGTTGTGAATGGCAGTGAAGTGATTCAACAGACAATCATGACAAGCAGATATAGTATTTCCAGACACCATCAACTAACATGACCGTTTGCAATTTCCGAAGGTGGCAATTTCATATGAATTTGTTTGACTTGATTCGTACGAAAACAAATTTTTAGGCAAAATATAAGCATGAAGCTCCACCACTTACCCCAACCCTAAACCTAACCATCAGTGGGGTGTAAGCAGATCATACGAAAATGTACGAATAGGATTGTACAAATTAGGAGCCAATTTGCCAAAACATAAAATAGTTACAAATTGCTGTGAGATTATGTTGGATTTCACGTATACTACAATTATTCTTATCTAGAATGCGCTTGAACTTTCTGAAGTTCGTTTCTCATCAAATTTAGTAACGACGACTTGCAATTTCAGATGCTCCTGCAGTCTTTGGCACACTGTCTTTTGTTAATGTTGCAGTGGCTATCTTGGACTTATACTGACACCTAGTGGTGTGGATGCTTGTCATGTGATCTCAACATGGTGGACCCCATGAGGAGTCCCGCTACATGTAAAATAAAACAGCTTTTATTGGGCTACTGATATGACTGGAATCATCAAGTGTGAGTGGACATCAGCTTGTGGACGTCTATTTGATGTCTGCATTTATATCTGTAAGATGTATTTTTTAGAGTGTTTGCTCATCTGCAATACGTCTCTAGTACGTTTCTTGTTAGATGTCATATAGATATTTAGAAGATGTCTTTAAGATGTTTAAGATTTAGAATTTATGTAAAACTGCCTTTTCTAAGACGTTTATCAGATGTTTTTATGATTAACAGATCTTAAGCAGACATCTTACAGACGTACCTGTGCTGAGTGCATCTTAAAAATGATGAAATAGCGAAACAGAAACAAACAAAAAAATGTCACAGTAGAGCATTCAAATGCATGATCTGATTTAAAAAACAAAAACAAAAAAAAACTTGCATGCAAACTATAACTGAAGTGACCCTGTCCTTCAGGGCCTGTCCTTGACAGGGACAAAGCTATTCAAAATAGTGGATATGAAACCTTCCGTGTGTCCGTAGTTTGCCACACCCATGCTGTGTCGCATGTCAGCAATTGGTTCTTGTCATTGGCTAGTCTCTAAATCATAATTGAGGTTCAGTGAAGCCTTGATGATCTCTACAAAGAAAGGAAAACAAAGTGTGTGATGAGGTGTTTTAAATAGCGAGAGGAAGTGGGTCACAGCTATATGGTCTGTTGCTTCTGTAATGATCAAATGCTTAAACGACTGAAAAAATATCCATTATCTGGTCGTAGTTTGCCAAGTTCAGGGCTAAAGAGAAGAGAGCAGTGACCTTTGCAATAGCATTTACCAGCTCTACTCTTGGTTTCAGAGAAAGCTCAATATTCCTGTGATTCGCAGGCTCAGCAGTGACAAACTGAAAGCTGTTTTCATCGCCACACCTGTCTATTGCACCCGTGTGGCCCGAGCAGCTCTATATTTCAGCAGTGTCTTGAAAGCGAGCCACGAAGGGGGAGTGCTTCATCCACCTCTGTCAGCTTACTGTATTGACTCGGCGCATAGCCCTCCGGTACCCTCCCTCTGTTCCCCTTCATCTTTCTCTCTTCGTCCTGTCTTCTGTTCCCCAGCCAACCTCTGCCAGTGGCTAACTGTCCAAACACTAAAAAACAAGCTCCTGTTGACATCCGCCTCTTGAAACAGATGTGAGGATGCCCAAGAATTTGAAGTATTGCATGCGTTACAAGGGTTGAATTTATGTAGCACATGGTGAGATACTTTGATCAGTGTATTTCAGCATTTGCTGGTGAAAGCAGGACTAAATCAAATGATCAGACGTTATCAAATCCCTGAGATTTAAGCGTTCTCTGAACCAGGTAATATTTGCATCATCAAAGATTGTCTTACCCGAAGATCGAAGCCGTTTCCCTCAAGAGTCTGAATTGTGTTCCGTTTACCGCAAATCTTTGAATGATCTCCCCTGATTTCCCAGTTACCATGATGCAATGATTGGGTTAAAGTGTAGTGCAGTGCGTCTGCTGGGTTTTATTTCAGTGTGTGAATCAGATATTTTCCCAGAGATTATATCATGTTCTTTGCTGTTATGACTTCAAACTGAAGTAATCACAACGATCTTCCAGCAAGTCGAGGTGTTAGAACAAAATCTAAACAAAACATATACTAAATACATCTAAAATGCATCTCTTTGTTGTCCCCAAGTGGCTTTTTGTTGTTGTATGGTTAATTATACATTGTTGCAATCCTTCCTTTCAGAAAATGTATGTCTGAAAGTTATTATCATGACAAAATACTCCTTTTTCTCACTAATCTTACTGTTGTTTAATCAAATGTATTTGTACTTGATGAGTGTTAATTGGTTTTTATAATGCACTTTAAAATTAGTAATTAGACTTTCATGAAAACATAAGTAATGAAATAATTTATGGAAGACACACTTTGGATTGATACGAGTTTAGTTCACGGCATACGTTCCTCTCTCTGTTTCTCCTTTCAAAACTGTAGGTAATTTCATGTGAAACCAAATAAAAAACAGTAAGATCAAAATGAATCCAAAAGATAACCAGATTGGATTAGCTAAAAAATGTTGTTGTGTAATAAGTACAAGATTACATTTCAGAAGTAATATGTCTAGCACTGTCCAGCAGGATATCATTCATTTACAGCTTTGAAGATTGTTTACAGTATCCCATAACCTTCCTGTCAACATGCAGCCCATTATTTAATCAGCAGAAAGCTGGATGGTGATTTTTTTTTTTTTTTTTTTTTTATTGGTGTTGGGTGACTGTTACACAAATAGTCGTGGCCATTTGCCAAGTCTCTCCTTTCTAAAATACAGAACACCAATTCCTGCAGTAAACAAACAGTGAGTGGCGCTGTGCATCAAAGAATACCCATACATTACTGATTTGCCACAAATTGCCACTGGGGATTCTGTTTTCCCTTATAAAGGCATTTTCAATCAAATGGATACATGTCGATTTAACACTCCCTTAAAAAAATGTATGAACTGCATAAATAAAATAACTTGGGGGAGTACTTAGTCTGTAAGTTAACAGCGGAATCCCGCAGGGTTTTGCCTTGGGACCAGTAGAGCTTTCGCCCCCCCATCATTCCTCGCAACTGACACTCCTCCGTGCAGTCGCAGAGAATCAACAGCTTCTTTCACACTGAGGATGAGGATGATGCCACACATGTAGAAGACCATGATAGACTGCGCTCACGAAAGAGGTCGTGGATTCCGTGGTGCGAACAGTTGTGAATGAAAAACCTGAAGACGACCAAACCAAGAGGAGCTGGGCTTTTTTTTTTTTTCTCAGGCTGTAATTTCTCAAGGCGTGAATTCGCCCCTCCAGTCTCTGTATGCTGAGATTTAACGAGACTTTCTGTCCCGGTGACATATAGACAAAACGCTATTCATGTTGCAACCTCAAGCTTCATGACAATGGATTATTCGCTGTTATTATACAGCCTTTGGGTTCCCGTTATTCTCGCTGTTGAGGGTAAGTGTAAACGCTCTTTGTTACGGGGCTAGCCTACTCGGTTTCCGACCTGGTGTTATGGTCATCAGCTGGCTATTCCTTTTATGAAATAAATAAATAAATACATGCAGAATATATAATTTAAAAAAAACTACTGGACTAAAGCTTTACGTACCGCGCGGACGTTCGTGCTCGAAAACTTCGCGTTCGACCAAAACTTACATGTCTTGGTGCGATTTTGCCTTTTATTCTTCGGACAGGAATGCAGTTGAATATACAGTCGGCTGCAAATATACAATATATTTGTGCGTTTAAAGTGAATAGGCTACATGAAAAGAGGGAATTCGATAGCCTTTAGCAATATCAGGGTTTATGTGTCAGTTACTGAGTCATCATTAAATTTGTTTCCCATTATTCTGAAGAATTCTGATATCCAAAGGTATGTTTTATTCCGTGTGGAATTCTATTTCTGAAGCTGTACCAGTGAGATGACCAGTGAGATGTTTGTGTTATGGCATGTCCATGTATTGATACAGACGATGCTGTTTGTCCACATGCTCCTTGCCTTTGTTTTTATAACAACCCGTAAAAAAACACAGACTAAATCAATTTTATTAGTATTCGTTGCGTTAAATGAAGACGTTATTTACACATCCAAGCATCTATTTAATTTGCTTGCAAGTGTTGAGTCTTGTGAGCTTATGATCAGTGTTATGCTTTGATCATTTCTGGGGAAAAAATCGCATGTAGTTGTTATATTTTCAGATGTGCTTTGTGTTGTTTGTGACACATGGTTTAGGACTGCTGAAAGCCCCCTGTTGCTCTGGTGTGACACATTTCACCCCAAAGGCTTTTACCCAGATAGTGATGATAGCAGCATCACGATCAGTGTAATTGCCACACATGTTAATTGGCTTGCATGATCACAGCTGTTCAAAGGACTATAGGCTAGGTGAGAAAAAGGAGTCGCTTCAAAGTAACAATGCATTTTTAAATTAAATCCAAGTTGCTATCTTGAAAACAGTGGTGAGGTGAAATGTGCCAACATTTAGCCAAGGTGTGGTTTCGGAATAGCTATTGATACCTTTGAGGTTTGTTGACTTCACACTACGTTCTTGTCGACGACTCTTATGAATAGGTTAGTCTCCTCATCATACGTTCTCCCAAGCCCAAATATAATTTAAAATGATACAGTATATTTATATATGCATGTGTGTATATACATGTATATAGTCTCGTTTTCTCGTAATTTAATGCTTGAAAATGATTAATTTCACATTCAAAACAAATTGCTGCTTGGCAATGTTACATGTTACAAAATTTCAGTCTCAAGGCAGGATTTTGTTACATATTTGTATATGCGCTGATACATGCATAGCTGGCATCATTATGCACCTTGGTCATGTCCCAGTAATTCTTAACTACAGTGAAGCCCGATACTCCTTCACCTTGGCCTTGACTACCTCGATTCTTCATCAGTTTCAGCGTCAGGATCTCAATCGATAGTGTGTGTGAGTGTGTGTGTGTGTGTGAGAGAGAGAGATAGAGAGTGAGAGAGTAGGTGTTTGACTCATAGGTTAGTTTCTGAGCTGGTTTCTTAACAGACTATATTAGTTACACTTCCAATGGAGGTCAAGTGAGCCAGGCACCTCATGACAAGAGGAAAAGTGTAAAGCTGCATCCAGGGTCCCCTGTGTCAATTCAGTCCATCTGTCAGAAGCCTTCCAGGCACAATGGCATATAAATATAAAACGAATGAGAAGGGTTTTAGCCCAGTTAGTGGTTGTCATTACTGTGGATTAAAATAGGGTGATTGTTTTACTGATTTTGTTATTATATTGTTATTACATGATAATAACACAGTTATAATCAAGCACCGTTTTGTGCATTATGCTAAATGAATGTGTTTGACTATTGCGCTCACATCTTGCGTCTTTTGCAGTGTCTCGTGCATGACAGGGTTATTAAAAGGCTTCAACTTAACTGCGCCCCCCCCCCCCCCCCCCCACCACCACCATTACACTATACCATCTCATATTTTTTAATGCAAAAACTCTGTGTGAATGGCCCTTTAATCTGACTGACAGAGAACATATTGCATATAACGCATATACAAATAATTGATACGGATTTGTAGCATACCTTGCTTATGTTGTGTCCGCTGCACATCACTTTTTTAAACACCTAATGTTAAACACCTAATGTTAAGTCCAATTGTAGTCCGATTGACATGTACACATTCTGGTTGATAACAAGCTACAATCTCATATCGATTTTGCAAAAACTGGATTGGTATGATTTCAGTCGGACTAAAGGCTCGTTCATCCCAAGAACAGTAACTATAATGATAATATTCCATACCATGTCTTGTCATCTGTTTGCATTGCTGTTATGCCATCTGTCGCGGTGTAAGAATTCTGATTTGCTAATTGGCTGATTGGTAATTTTTATCAATAGCATTCCTCTGTGTCGTTACCGTTATAGCTGTGATGTGTATTTCACATATTCTCATAGCATTAAATAATTATTAAATTGTTATGGTTATCGTCCTTGGTGTGAACGGGCCTTAAAGCATTTGCATGAGTATTTTCTGAATGAAAACCAATTTTTAAACTGCATGTGAATATACTTCTTGTAATAAAACAAATAAGCGCCATTATTATTTTCCTCCTGCAAACACTGTAAAACTGCCTTTAAATGTTGTTTGCTTTTCTTTATAGTTTTACATTCTAAAAGTCTAGTGGAGTTACAAACGATTTCAAAGGATAATGAGGTGTTTTGTAAATCTGCTGACTGTACAGTACAAAGTTTCAAAGAACATCCTGTACACTCATTTGTGTGAAACAGACAGCAATAAGCTCCTTTGTGTAAAACTGATGAAAATCTTGACTTTGTTTTCCACGATGCAGACAACTGCACAGATGCAAAGAGCCTTGAGGAAAGACTGAATGCGATCATAAGGAATTGATCAAAGCATCAAAAGATCGCCCCCCAAATTTATGAATATTTCACGCAGCGAGATGCCCTTACAGCTATTTCATCACACAATTAACTCTCTCTGTGATTTACAGCACCATATAAGCGAGGTGTAGCCACAATCCACATAAACACCATGTGTGTGTTTGCCAGTGCGCGACGCATACACGTATTTACCGGGGCCTTAATCAGCTAAGTTGATGTTCTGCTCTAAATATTCCATGGATTTGCTTGCAGATGTGTGCGTGTCACATTAATTTGAAGTAAGCGCTAGGCTTCATCGGACGGCGACTTACAAAGTGAATAAAACATTCGAATGTGCGGTTAATTTGCGGAAGCTGGCTCATGCAGTTTTGCTCCACTGATCGGAGTGTATTTAGAGAAACAGCGAGCATCCCTGCGGCACGCAACAGGATCTGTTCTCAGATCAGCCACAGGCCAGAGCTGGAGTGGGTAGATAAATGCGGATCGCATTATTAGTGTGCGGAGTGAAAACAGTGATTAGGCCCTTCCACATATGCAGAGAATTCAAACGAGTGAAGTGCTTTGATTCGTAGCCGGTTAAATTACAGTTTTCAGCACCATGATGCTCTGTTTGTGTTTGGAATGGAGGCTGCTGTTGTCGGAGCCTCATTGATTGCCTGTTTTGCAGAGACTCTTATGGACAGCAGGTGGGCAACTACAGAGCTGGCGTGGACCACCTATCCAGAAAGCGGGGTGAGTGTTGTAGCGTTTTCCTGTCTGTGATTGACCATAAGGGTGGATATTAATCAGCACATGCACTGACTGGAAAATGACACTTCTAATTACCCTAACCACCGACATAAAGCAAAACTTTTACAGTGAGAATTCGGATAGCACACGTACATCACGGAGACGTCTATTTGATGTGCGTTTACCTCGGGAAGACGTATTTTTTAGAGTGTTTGCTCATCTGCAATACGTCTATAGGACGTTTCCTGTCAGATGTCAAATAGACGTTTAGAAAATGTCTTTAAGATGTTTATGATTTAGAATGTTGGTTAAACTGACATCTTAAAGACGTCTATCAGATGTAAGTTAACAGCAGATGCTTTCCAGATGAAGTGATCTTTAACAGACATCTTGCAGACGTACCTGTGCTATCTAAATTAATTTGTTGGTCCATATTGAACGGCAAAATGTGCCACAATTTCACAGCCAATCCCAAAATATGAGATGTTGAAATATATGGATCCATGACAAAGATTGTGAAGGTTTTCAACCATTTTCAAGAAAAGTTTCAATTTAATGACTTCCTAACATGAAGTACAATTTAATGACTTTCTAATGACTTCGTAATTCCTAACATTTTGAATACATGTGAGTGTACAAATCTTTAAAAAAAAAAAAAAAATTTCAGTTTAAGGCAAGAAAAGTAAACGTTTTTGTTTTTACAAATGAATTGTTCATAGGGTACAACAGAAACATTTGCTTTTCACTACTCCCATAGTGTATAAAAAAATTATATATGTTTGTATTGAACAGTGATGTTATGAACAGTTTATATTATTAAAAAATCTGGGGTAAAAGGCTCACCAGCATGGGAAAAAGGCACAAAGGATTTACACAAATACTTTAGCTAAAATAAATTTGTTTTTAATAATGTCTTAGTTAATACTTGTTAATAGCAAAGTTTGTACTATTTTCTGTTTATTTTGATATGCTGTCATTAAAATATGTTAATAAAAAAAATACATTTTAAAAATACAGAAACAAAATGATTTAAAAAAGTAAAGATTTTGAAATCATTGAAGAAGATCCCAAAATAATTTAATATAGATTTACAAGAGTAACAACAAATGGTATTTTATTATATGATATGATTTATATCTTATATATACTTATATATACTTATATATATATTTGAATGGTTTCAGTATGGTAATTAATATATTATATTAAGGTAGACACCCAACTTGATTTATGATATTCACCATCTGAATCTAACCATGTAATATAAACAAATGGAAAACTCATAATATTCTTCCGTTATTGAAAAGCTTTTGATTTAATTACCTTAAACAAAACTGAAAATCATTAAGAAGACCTTTGTTTCAAAGGTGCCTTTTACCCCGGTGCACTTTTTGCCCAGTTGTGCCCTATACATTTAATGAGAGTTGCACCACGTGATATTTTAAAACCTGAATATTGAAGGTCAAATTACCAAATATTTTTGGCCAATTGATCTTGACACACAGTCAAAAAGGTCCTCTCTATAATGTGTTGTTAACGGCCTCCTTTCATTTGTCTTAACAAGACAAATGAAAGGAGGCCATTAACAAGAATAATCGCTCTCAACCTCTCTGTTTGCAAGAATGCACTTATGTATGCTGGAGACTTACAGCAGCAGTTTATTTTACACATGTGACTGGTGAAGAAATTAACCACAGCGATTCTGACCTTAAGCCTGACACCCCCCACCCAAATCCACTCGCTCCCGTTGCATGATTTGTCTTTGGAATGTGCATGCGAAGTCAGTCAATGGAAATTATGGGTTGCCATGGCAACAATCTTAAGCAGCTCAGCCCTTTCCGCAGGCTTGTGCTCGATGTCTGGCATCTCAAAAGGCATGCATCATCATAAGTAATGTGTTCCTTCACACCTGGAGATAAACACATGCTACCACTCGCTGTGATGCCTCTTAATTGTGTTGTGAGAAGTTCAGGGAACCCAAATGTCACTTTTGAGAAAGCATTTCTATTTACCCTAACCACCGACATGAATTTAATTGAGCATTTGAGTCGTTCATTATTCCTGCTTCCATTTAGTGCTGCTTTGTTTGGGGCACAACTTAGAAGTATCAATCAATAGATCTAGATTTGATGTGTTATTTTTAATGTTTTGTGTGACATTGTGTCCCAATCAGACATGATGCAACACTTTTTCCAGTGAGAATTTGTTTGTCCATGTTGAACGCCACAATGTGATGCGATTTCACGGCCAATCCCAAAATATGAGATGTTTAATATAGTTATCAATGAAAAGTTTGAGTTTAATTACTCTAAAATTGGCATTTTCCATCAAGTAAAAGTTCCTAACATTTTGAATACGTGAGCGTACACATCTTAATCATTATTTTCATTTTCAAACATGTTTAAGGCAAAAAAAAGTTAATGTTTTTGTTTTTACAAATATCATGAATTAATCATTCATATATAGATTTTTGGGGAGTGCATTTATTTTTGAATAAATGAATAGAATATTTAATAGAATCTCAATATTGAAGATTATGTATATATTATTGAATATAATGAATAATGCAATGGGGGAATAATTGTGGGTCCTGAGAGTTCCAAATGTCTCATGTTACCAGTAAAAAGTGGCCTTCATTATTTTAAATATATCTAATCAGTGACAGAGTGCAAGCATATTTGTCTAAAATAATTCTGTATTTTAAGCTTCCGAATAATGCTGGTGTCACCATTGTCCGGTGCCTTGGGTTACCAGCACCAAGTCCAAGCCTATTCATTTACACCCCCAATATAATATCAAATTTTGCATTTTAATCAACAGTAAAAATTTTGTTAACCTTTTACAATATGTCTTGGAGTATCGCAATAATATCGTATCGTGAGTTCAGTATCGTGTTATATATTGAATCGTAACTTGAGGGTATTGTTACACCCCTAGTATCTTTATTACATTGCGCTTGATCAGGACACTCAGGTCGTGTCTCATTTTGAAGGCTGCGTCCTAAAAAGGATTAGAGTCTTAAAGTCTTATTTCAGAACAGTAACCCTTATCAAATTGATCGTTATTCCCAGTGAAGTGTAAATTGTTGTAATTTCTTTATGAGTTTTGAACGTAGTTAACTGAAATGAAGCAGCCTCAATGACGAATGTAGCTAACAAATGCGATGCAGCCTTTGCAATGAGACACAACCTCTGTTACATTCAATAGAAACTATATACAAAGAAGGATTTCACTATAAAGAGTGAGGAAGGTCACAAGTTATAACCTCACTGGGTTCCATGTTTTGCTTGTTTCTTTGGTAGGAAGCAACGCAGTAAGACTTAAATGGTAAATTACACTGCACTGGATGCAGTTACATTTCAAGAAAGTTGATTGTGCAGTCAGTGACAGTGTGTTGTGCCCTTCTCAGTGGGAGGAAGTGAGTGGATATGATGACCACTTGAGCCCCATCAGGACATACCAGGTCTGTAACGTACTGGAGCCCAATCAGAACAACTGGCTCCGCACAGACTTCATCCCCCGTCGAGGAGTCCTTCGGGTCTACGTGGAGCTCAAGTTCTCTGTGCGGGACTGTGGCAGTATTCCCAATATTCCCGGCTCCTGTAAGGAGACCTTTAATTTGTTCTACTATGAATCGGACGGAGACACTGCCACAGCAACCATCCCACATTGGAGGGAGAATCCCTACGTGAAGGTCTGATTTTTAATTTAACACTTTGCATAACGATACATTTTGCAATGTTTTGGTGAATAGTGGCATTTTCACTATTTATTTGGGAATATAACACATATTTAAAGGGATAGTTTGGCAAAAAAACAAACATTCTATTGTTTACTCTCGTGTCATTCCAAACCTGTTATGATTTTCTATCTTTTGTGAAACATAAAATAATATATTATGTTAGTGCCCATTTAATGAATGTCAGAGGGGTCCAATATTATTTTTTGGGCTCAAGAAAGTAAGTCTTACAGGTTTAAGGTGTTGTCACGTTTACCATTGTTTCAGCAAAAGAGAAATCCAGTATTTCAAATTAGAAAATCAATCAATAGGGAATTATGTAGTAAGTCATTTTTTTTTTGTCAATGAAATAATTGTACTATATATTAGTTTGCTAATGTTTTTTTAATAATCCATTTATTCACTTTTTAAAGCATAGACCTGAAAATAAAATTTCCAACTAAAACTGTCGTAAATCTTGAATGCTTTTGAGCACAGACTTAAGTTTGATCTCTTTTCAAAGACGACACTTGGCAGATTATTGCTGAAGTGAAAAAAAAGTTTTAAAAAAAGTTAACTTAAAAAAAGTAGCAGAATTGTACGTATATGGTTATGAAAAATTCACAAAAATACTATTTCATTTATGTTATATGAAATATATATATTTTCAAAATCATGTTTTACTCTAAAACTGCAAGACAATCAAAGCCATAAATCTATTTTTGTGTTCCAAATTTAAGCTTGATATCTCAAAAAATGAGCTTTCAGTAAGATTTTGTTTGGCTGCAGTACTAAAAGTTTTCACTAGATAAAATTTGTCTCCTATTTATTTCCAATGCAGTCATTTTAGACTGTGTGACTATATTTTTTACAGGACCATTTAACCTTTTCGAATCATGTCCATAATTTTTTTTTTTTTTTTTTTTTTTTCACATGGCAAGTGCCAACACCTTTACCAAGTTTCGTATTCCAATGAAGTAAACAAAAAAAAAAAAAAAGAAAAAGAAGAAACGTATGACCAAAGAACACCAGTGGGTTAAAAAGACTAAGTAAATGATGACAGAATGAATAGGTCCCTTCCAGATGTGATTGGACACAAACGTCCAATTGAATGTCTTTACCTAATCCATTGTCTTTTATCCCAGGTGGACACCATTGCCCCCGACGAGAGCTTCTCATTGCTGGAATCGGGAATCGTCAACACCAAAGTACGGAGCTTCGGTCCTCTGTCCAAAGCTGGTTTCTACTTGGCCTTCCAGGACCTGGGCGCCTGCATGTCCCTCATCTCAGCCAGGATCTTCTTTAAAAAGTGCTCCACCACCATTGCCAACTTCGCTGTCTTCCCTGAGACGGCCACTGGTGCGGAGGCCACGTCTCTGGTCATCGCTGCCGGAGCCTGCGTGCCAAACGCCGCAGAGGAATCGGTCCCTCTAAAGCTGTACTGTAACGGAGACGGAGAATGGATGGTTCCCGTGGGAGCGTGCACCTGCATGCCGGGCTTTGAGCCGGCCAAGAAAGACACTCAGTGCCAGGGTAAGTGTTTGGCTTTTTAAATCTGAGTAAAGCGGATTCTGGTTAAAGCTTTTGAGTGTATGCTGGCAGATGCTACAATACGGATTATAAAATCTGCATGGAAGCAACGCAAAGGTTACTTGCAGGTCAGAGAGGTTTTATTATCCTCTTTTAAGCAGTCACTGGCAATGCTAATTTTTTACATAATTAAAACATACCTCACACAGAATAGCATTTTTATTTTTTATTTTTTTTGCTACATTTTTCACATTAAGTGGTCTTTTCTTAACATTTGAAGATGATGTGAACTAGTTTTTTGATGATTTGATCTAATTTCACATTTAGGGCCAGATTTACTAACAGCTTGCGCAAGCGCAAACTCTCTTTTGGCGTTAAAAACTTCTGTCAGGATTTACTTAAGACATGCAGTGAAAAATTTGTGCTGAAAAGGCATTATTTTTGCAGCTGGCCTTATTGCATATGCATCTTAGGAGTTTCCCCTTTAGACGCACAATTTTTGGGAGGAGAGTATTTAAATGAGCCACACAATGCGATTTACTAAGGTTTGCGCTAGTCAATTTAAAGGTATATGCACCATTATTTACTGCCCAAAAAGCATGTCTTAAACCAGATGCTAATTTGCACTGCTCTTTGTAGAGTGTGTTGGTTAGAGTGCGTCTGTTCTTTAATTTGCACGTCGTCAGTAGATCATGCACAGAACTTTCCACTCCCATCGGCGCTTTTTTTCGATTGCGCTCTCACGCTAATTTGCCCTGTTTAGTAAATCTGGCCCATAGTGCTTTGCATTACATATGTGGCTCAATATGCATCATGTGACACTGAAGACTGGTGTAATGTTTGCTTAATATATTCAGCTTTGACATCAAATTAATATATTTTAAAATATATTAAAATAGAAAACAGCTATTTAATACTCTACAATATTACTGCCACAGTATAATTGCAGCCTTGATGAGTATAAGAGACTTCTTTCAAAAACATTTAAAAAATCTTACCGACCCCAAATTTTTTGAACAGTAGTGGATATTTTATAAAAGCTACACCCTAATTATATTACTCAAATACTTTCAATTGAGCACGCCTTTAAAGGAAGGTTTTGTCATATTGCAAATTTGTCTCGTAAGACCACAAAAGTGAACTTATAACACGCACAAATTAAAATTCATTTTCTATTTTCCATTTAATAAAAGTAAATGGGAATTCCTTTGTGAGTAGTCCCATTAACTACTTATATGAAACATTTATGGAGCTTTTTTTTTTGTCGTTAAATGAAAAGGAGTAGTCAGTGCATTCTCCATTTCTATTCAATAGAAGAAAGAAAGTCATATGGGTTTGACACAAGTTATAAGACTATTCGCTAATTGGATTCCTTTTTGCATTCTGGGGTTAAAGTGCCAAAACTGCTAATAGGGTTTTTAGGTGAATATGAAAAGGCCAGAATATAGGAGCTCAACAAGGCTAGTATAGCCTGCCAGTCCAGAATCTGGAGTCTGGAGCCGTACTCATCCACCGTCTCTCCGCAGACCTTATCTGGGCTCAGCACAGAAGAGAGAGAGTCTCAGTAATGGGTGGAGGACTGCAGTGGTGTCAGAGAACAAAGCTGCCAACAGCGCAGCCCACAGCTTCCATTGACACATCTGATAGGGCCCTAACAGAGCGATATACCAGAGACGGATGCTGCTGCAGAAAGCGAGACCAATTCTCAAACGCGAGTCTGGGAGAGTAATGGGGAAAATTAAAAGATAGACTACAGAGAGTGGGGGAGGAGAGAGGGAGCGCGAGCGAATGATGAGGTGGGCTCGGAGTAATAAAATGTGAATTGGACGGGCCTCCTGGACTGTTCTCTGGGAAGGAACTGGTGGACAGAGGGGGAACTTCCTTTGAGATTGCCAGTATGTGGCGGCTCATTTGTTTCCATCTGGTTGTTCAAGGTTAAGAGCTTGCTTTAAAGGACTGATAAACGACTCTCCAGGGCCGCGCTATACAGCCGTGAGATGCGCCGTGGCCAATGGAGAGTGCGTCTAATTTCCTTTATCACCTTCCAGCATTAATCTGCACACACACATAAGGGAAACAGCCAAGCCCAGTTAACGTTTATCTGTCAGGTTGGGTATGTTCTCACTTTTTTCTTTCTCTCAAAGCTCTTCCCGTCTCATTCTCGCACTCGGTCTGAATGCGTAACGCCACGCGTGTTAAGGTTTGAGAGCAGGGGCCACTCTCTCGGATTTTCCACTGTCTTATTACACTAGCCGTGAAGCGATATGTGTCATGGGAAGGAATACTGAAGATGGGTTTTTTTCTGTATGTGCTATAATTCACTGACGGTGTCACAAGCAGGACACGATTCTCAGCATGTTCCTCATTAACTGCAGCGTTTTGTCTGGAGATACGGGCGTGGCGGCTTGTTTACAGGGAAAACAGAGCTTTGTGAAAGCTGCAGATTCCAGCCAGACTGTTACATCAGCCATTTTCTTTCAAAAGAAACGGACTGAGTTTAGCGCATCATTATAAAGCTCAGTTTGGCCTCGGCGGCTCGGTTAGCAGACTAACTTTATCTGAGCTTGGGTGATTCGTTATTATTATGAATGTTTCGAATCGTATTCTGAAGTGTGCCATTTTTGCAATGGAAAAATAATTTATTCCAGTGATCTGCAGCTGGTTCGTGACCCAGATTTTACTTTGGATATCAAGTGGCGACATGGTACACTGTAAAAAGTGGTAATCTTGAAGGAATATTTCAGGTTAAGATCAACTGACAACATTTGTGGTATAATGTTGATTACTAAAAATCAAAGTTTATGTGGCGGCACTTACAATGGAAGTGAATGGGGGAGTGTTAGTTGAGCTTGTAAAGTTGTTCTTGTTATTTTGTATGGTTGTTAGGTTTTAGGCGTTACATCGTCAGGTCAATGAAGTTATGGTCAAGTCAAGTCAAGTCATCCTCATTTATATAGCGCTTTTAACAATGTAGATTGTTTCAAAGCAGCTTTACAGAGATAAACGTATAATTTAAGGTAACAGAGATTGTTTTGGCTTTATAGTGGTTCTTTAATAAAGTTATTTTCCAGCTAAAGTTAGTTTTGATTGACTTGCTTCCGTCGCAACGATCATTTGTTCTTAAATTAGGGGCCGCTAAGACGACACCATTATCTCTACATAGACTTTAAACGCGAACCTGTGAGAAACTCTGATGGCGTTCACATGCGCATTAAGAATTGGTTCTATAGTTATGTGCGTTTGAATGTATGTGCACAGGTTTGGAATTCCCTACAGACCAAGCCTAAACAAAGTACTGGTCTTTCCTTATAAATTTTGATACAGAATTTTATTTTATTTTGTCACTTCGGGGGAGGTACGCGAAACGAATTTTCCCGACAACGCTTTATCTGTAGAGTGGTAAAGGGATCCTCCATAGGGAGAGACTAGTTGGCACTTCAGCACTGCGTTGACATCGGGTCCAGGCGAAGGTCCTTCGTCAGATCTGGATACGGCCTGGATCCGGCAGGCTGCGGGAAAACCTCGGGATAAACAACGACACTAAAATTAGCGTAGATGCCATTCTTCTTATGATGTAACGAGTACATCAGGATTTATGGGAAGTGTTCCCGGTTCCGGCTGACCTGATCTATGCAGCCTTACATTGAATTATAGAAGTCTATAATGTGTTATGTGAATGCTAGGTCAAAGAGATGTGTTTTTAGTCTAGTTTTGAACTGACAGATTGTGTCTGCTTCCCGGACAATGGTAGGAAGACTGTTCCAAAGTTTTAGTGCTAAATAGGAGAAGGATCTACCGCCTGCAGTTGATTTTGATATTCTAGGTATTATTAACTGGCCGGAATTTTGAGATCGCAATAGACGTGAAGAACTATAATGCGTTAAGAGCTCGCTCAAGTACTGCTGAGCTAAACCATTTAGTGCTTTGTAAGTGATCAGCAATATTTTAAAATTTATGTGATGTTTAATAGGGAGCCAGTGCAGTTTTGACAGAACCGGGCTAATATGGTCATACTTCCTGGTTCTGGTAAGAACTCGAGCTGCTGCGTTTTGAACTAGCTGTAGTTTGTTTATTAAGCGTGCAGGGCAACCACCCAGTAGAGCATTACAATAATCTAGCCTTGAGGTCATGAACGCATGAACTAATTGTTCCGCATTTGTCATTGAGAGCATATGGCGTAATTTAGATATATTTTTTAAGATGGAAAAATACGGTTTTACAGATACTAGACACGTGACTTTCAAATGAAAGATTGGTATCAAAGAGCACACCCAGGTTCCTAACCGACGACGAAAACTCGACAGAGCAGCCATCAAGTGTTAGACAGTATTCTAGGTTATTACGTGTGGAAGTTTTTTGTCCAATAATTAGAATATCTGTTTTTTTCAGAATTTAGTAGTAGGAAATTACTAGTCATCCAGTTTTTTATATCAGCTATGCATTCCGTTAATTTTGTGAATTGGTAAGTTTCGTCAGGGCGTGAAGAAATATAGAGCTGAGTATCATCAGTATAAGAAGTGAAAACTAATGCCATGCTTCCTAATGATATCTCCTAATGGTAGCGTGTACAGAGTGAACAGCAGTGGTCCTAGTACTGAGCCTTGTGGTACACCATACTGAACTTGTGATTGATAAGACATCTTTTCATTTACTGCTACAAACTGATAACGGTCAGATAAGTTTGATTTAAACCATGCTAGTGCAATTCCACTAATGCCAACATAATTTTCGAGTCTATTTAAAAGAATGTTATGGTCGATAGTGTCAAATGCAGCACTAAGATCGAGTAACACTAATAGCGAGATACAACCACGATCTGATGATAGGAGCAAATCATTTGTGACTCTGATGAGAGCAGTCTCGGTACTATGGTACGGTCTAAATCCTGACTGGAAATCCTCGCAGATACCATTTCTTTCAAAAAAGGAACATAGTTGTGAGGATACTGCTTTTTCTAGTATCTTTGACAGAAAAGGTAGATTCGAGATCGGCCTGTAATTGACTAATTCTGTAGGATCAAGTTGCGTTTTTTTAACAAGCGGTTTAATCATAGCCAGCTTAAAAGTTTTGGTGAGGCGCTTACAATGGAAGTGAACGAAGGCCATTTTTTTTAAGGTTTCAAAAGCAGATATGATATGAAAGCACTTACATTAATGGTTCTATTAAAACTAGAGTGTTATTTGAGCTGTAAGGTTGTTCTTGTCTTTCTTTAGGGTTGTTTAGGGTTTTAGTCTTTTCGTTGTCGTAACAATGAAGTTACGGTATGGCACTTAAAATGGAAGTGAATGGGGCCAATTTTTGTAGTATTTAACAGGAGAAATGTAGAGCTTATAATATAAAAACATTAACATTTATGGTAAAGATTGAGTATTATTTGAGTTATAAAGTTGTTCTTGTTTTTTTTTTTACTGGCATTTTGGGGTTTTAGGCATCATGGCAATGAAGTAAACTGGATATAACTTTACATAGCTTTCCTATGTTTTCTTTAGTAAGTGATGTTTCAAAATGGTTTAAAATCATGTTAACACACAGATTGTTTTAGTTTTTTTTTTGGCTAGACTTTTGATTGGTTCCATTCTGTTCCATTGCGTCTCATTACAACCAAGATTTTTTTCTCTCTTTTAAAAGAAATGTAGGGACTCGTTGTGGTAATTTATGCCACAAATGCGGTGAATTGAGCCTGTATTGAATCTTGAATGGTCCGTTAATGAGCTTAATGTGTTTAGGTTGATCCAGTGATGTTATTTTTATTTAAAAAAAAAAAAATCAATTTAGAAGCAAATGTTTTAGGTTAACCTTTTTTTCCATTGTACTAAATAAAATTTCACTTGTATTTCACTTTGCATAGTATTTTTGCAGTTAATTTTTGAAAATGGCATGACTTGACACCTTTTTCCTTCCTTTAGCGTGCACACCAGGGACCTTTAAATCTAAACAAGGCGAGGGTTCTTGTATGCCGTGCCCTCCCAACAGCCGGGCCAGCTCTAGGGCGTCCAGCATGTGCCCTTGTCAAAACGGCTACTACCGCGCTGACAGCGACCCCCCTGACACGGCCTGCACTAGTAAGTGATGACCATCAGTGCCACTTGTTAAATTAAAATAGCTCCCACATTGTGTTAATTGTATGTTGAGAAGGTCTGCTCTGTGCATTCACCCCGTTTGATGTGGCGGCTAATGACACAGAAAAGCGTGTTTACAAAAAGGTCATGATCGCTAATGTAAGCCTGTCGGTTCTCAGCATCTAGTGTGCGATTATAACTAGTTAGCTTCAGTGCTGCTGAGTCTTGACACATGGATTTAATTGGAAATATCACATGAGTTCACACATTGATGCAATATGTTGCAAAAAACCCCGGTTGGAGAGCATTTTTGCAGTGGAGGTCTTTTGAAACATTTTCAGGAAGCCTGAATGTTGTTTATAATTTATGTATTTAAAAAAAAAAACTGAATTGTGTTGGAGGTATGCAAAATAAGAGGGATTTTTGTTTTGTTTTTCCTTTTCAATAATTGTAACCAAAGCTTCCAGTTCCTTAGGCAGTTGTGCAATGAAAATCCAGCTTCTGGATTTAATTAGTTTAGATTATGATTCACTGAGCAAGATTCATTGGTTATAGATTTAACCCTGACAAGCTAACTATGGAGTGCATTGTAAATCCCAGTGAGACATTTTTGGATAATTTATAGATAATTTAACCGATTTTTTTAATTAGTGTTGAATTACTGTGTAATGATCTACAAAACTAAGGTGTTTTTTATTCCTGACCAAACATGTACTGTAGGATATGTGCAGAAATTGTTTCGCTCCAGGACATCGTATTAACTCCTTTACCCGCCAGCGTTTTTGAAAAAAGTTGCCAGCAAAGTAGCATTTTTGATCATTTTCATAAAATTTTCATGGCCCCCAGAATATTTTGTTGGATGAATATATGAAAAGTAAGAACAGAGCCTCTGCTTTTAACAAATAACCTGTTTTATTATTTTATTTAACACTTGAATGTGGGTAAGTGTCATTAAAAAAGCAACATTTTGAGCAAAAAGTTGAGAAAAATGTGTCAGGATCAGATGATGATCAATGATGATCAAAACATACAGTAGATGGAGTAGATCAAGTAATTTTATCCAAAGCTTCATAGTCCTATACCTTGTCCTAGATTGACTATGATGGATCGAATGTTGAAGATCGCGTTATTTTACGTATGCATCTGCTTACATATGCTTTTGCTTGTTTCTGCTTCTTCTTTACATGTCTTTTGAACAGGATATTCAGTACTCTTTCAGAAGATGCGTAATAGCGCCCCCTACAGCATAACAGTGAAAACACAGAAAGCCGGAAAATTCCGTCTCATAAATGACAGAAATTTCGGTCAATGGTGGGGAAAGAGTTAAATTATACATATTCCACAAGCATAACACTTTACCGTTGTCTTCCTAGCTGTTCCCTCGTCTCCTTTAAACGTGATCTCCAGTGTGAACGAGACTTCAGTGTTACTGGAGTGGTCCGAGCCACGGGATTTAGGCGGGCGACGGGACGTGGTGTATAACGTGGTGTGTAAAAAGTGCCTGCACGATGGCGGGTCCTGTGCAAGGTGTGACGATAACGTGGAGGTGTCTCCTCGCCGACTGGGTCTGGCCGAGAGGCAGGCGGCGCTGAGGAATCTACAGGCACACACCCATTACAGCTTTGAGATCCAGGCTGTCAACGGGGTGTCCCCCAAGAGTCCAGCCTCCCCGCAATATGCCACTGTCAATATCACCACCAATCAAGCAGGTGAGAGATTCATTTTCAATTGTCTAATAAACCAGTAAACCACAAGAGACTGTGCTCATATTATACCCCCCGAACAGGTAAACTCACAGTAAAGCACAGCCTCAAGTGGCTTATTGTGTTTATTAAATGGTGGCACAAGTATCAAAAGACACTATTATAAAATTGCAGAATTGTATTTATTTAATTAGGCTAAAATACAGTAGAGATCGGGTGTTTTCGCAAACAAAGTGTTTTGTCTTCAATTTTTTTGTTCAATTTTAGCATTTTATTTCCCTGCTGTCCGTGCAATCAGAACAGACAATATACCTTTCATATTTACAATCTAATCTGTTATTCTAATAAAGTTATTCAACTTTTTCTCTCTCCATCTCTTAAAACCTCCAGCTCCGTCCGCGGTCCCCACCGTCCACTTAATGCGGGCCACAGCTGGCACTCTCAGCCTCTCCTGGCTGCCCCCAGAGCGGCCCAATGGCGTGATCCTGGATTATGAGATCAAGTACCAGGAGAGGGTGAGGAACTGCTGCGCATCTAAATCACCCCGTACTGAAGAACTCTTGAACCTGAGCCAGATGACATTACACCAGGCACCCAGCATGGGTTTAACTGGCGTGAGCTCAAAGTAACCCTGGCTCGACTTAAAGTGGAGTACAATGGAACAACAGATGGCCACTGGTCAAAACCCAATGGCTAATGCTAAAAAGAGTGGAGCTTAATTCCGTCTATAGGATTTACTTGCTGCCGCGTGTTTGGATCACAGTTTTAGCCGTGGAATGTCTTTTCAAATACTTTTGATCCGCTAATTGCAGTGAAAACTGTTAACTAAACATTCACTTTAAACATTGAATGACTCGAGTCTATTGGTCTAGTTTTGGCCGTTCAGTGTGTGTGTTTTTCTTTTTCTCAGGGAGAGTTGTTCTCGCACACGGTCACCGCCCAGCACACCTCGGCCAAAGTGGAGGGTTTAAAGGCTGGCACGGTGTACGCCGTGCAGATACGGGCTCGTACGGTAGCCGGGTACGGACGTTATAGCAGCCCGGTGGACTTCAGTACGAGTCTGTATGGTAAGGACACGTACTTTTATTTCTTTTGCATCTGTTGCAAAGATACTGAGTGGCCAAGTGCAAACCATGTAAACCTACGCATAGGAAAGGATTATAACAAATGAGATCTCTGTAATATCCAAATTGTTTCTCCAAGACCCTGTTTACATCTGGTATTAAGATGCATTTTGGTCGATTGGATCACAAGTGGACGATGCTAAATACAGATGTAAATAGGGCCTAAAACGTTTTGAGCTTGTCCACTTTCGACCACTTCCAGAGGTAGTTGAAAACGCATTTGACCGGATTGCTTTCGTAGTGTGAACGCTCATGTGATTGAATGAGTTCAACCAGCCACTACAGACCACCTTCTCCGCCTACTGAGTAAACTAGCGCGCTAGCCAGACGGGATTTAAAATTGCTAGGTAAGACGACCCAAGTTTGGTTTGAAGACGAAAAACATACTAACCACAATGTTCTCTCACTATTCCTGATTTCTAACACACACTCACCGTGTTCAGCGTGATCTTGCGGCTGTCAGAGTAGAAACGAAAGCTGATGCTCTTCATATGTTTTTTCGTCGTCTCCGGGAGCGTTCATATGTAAATTGTGTGAGCTTATTTTGTCCATTAGATCGAAAGATCTAATAAAACACATACATTTACCCGCCCATAGACCCACCCCTCGAAGAAATCAGGACAGAAGTGGTTGGAAGTGGTTCAGTACTCTTACAGCTATGTCTGTTTTTATTGTTTCTGGTGGATTTTAGAAGAAATATCATGAAGCTTTGCCTATATTTCTCCATTATTGGTATTGTAAATTCATCTGACAGATGACCCAGAGCGGTCAGTACAGGACCTGCTGCCGCTCATTGTGGGCTCCGCCGCGGCTGGATTTGTGGTCATCCTTGCCATGGTGGTCATTGCTGTTGTTTGCCTTAGGTAAGTTTTATCATTATCATTTATATATATATATATATATATATATATATATATATATATATATATATATATATATTTGGAATTGCGTGAACTGATTGATTTATGCACAATTAAAGTGCGGTCACATTTACTGTTGTTTGGCTAATTTTTGCGGGCGAAATCCAGCCTTGGACCCTTTTCACAAACTGTGATGACGCATTTCCACAGTCATTAACATCATAAATCGAGCAGTTTTTTATATCATTGTAATGCACATTTAAAACACTATACTTTGTGTTATATTATGTTCGCATTAAATTACAGAGAACTAGTTAACGCTACTGCATTTCTAATTCAACTGCAGAGGGATCGATGGCAAATTTCACATCTTTCTCTCATATGACCAACGTAATCAATCTCTCGCTATTTTTTCCTCTTTTGGTGCAATGGTGGGTTTTTTCCTGAAAAAATGCAAATGCAAAAATTATATTTGCTGTCTTCTCCCATTCACCGCTATAGAAGTTTACTCAAATCTGACGACTTCTGCCTCTGAGAACCCCTGAAATGTAAAAAGAGTCCATTCAAGTAGGAATTTCACGTGAGCGCGAAAGATTTCCAAACACAGATTTCACAACATATTCAAGTTGATTCGCCACATTGACCAACAGAAAGCTGTTTGGTTTGAACGTGACTTCTGAGCTATGCTTAATACATCGCTACACTATTGACAATAGACAATAGACCTTTTTTGCTTGTGTAATCATCCCGCAATTTTGCTAATGCGACCGCGCCTTTAGACCAGGAACTCGCGGTGAGACAGTACGAAAGTAAACGGGGTCCATTTAAATTTCATGTTGACTTAGCAAAGGGCTATTTGTATTGTTTATCATTTCAATGCCTTAGTACTTGGTGTCAAACAAACTCAATAGCACAAGATGGGCACTGCAAAACAGACTTCAAAGTGCGTCTGACTTCGGATATTTATGAGACTCTCACAAGATGCTCATTTGAGGCCACTTCGCCCAGATCCGAACGAAGACTGGGACGTTGCCAATCACTCCAGAGACGGCAGACTGCCACTGTGTCTATTTGACACATTCTTCTTGACTGTGACCGCCTTGTTGTGCCAAAGCGTCTCCTCCTCTCCGCTTCAAGCTCTTTCTTCTCTCTCATTCATGCCCTCTGCGCTAGTATCCCAATGTTTTCTTTGTGTGTGTGCGCGCTGAAGCGTCACTCTTTTCCTCCTGACATTTAAATTGGAGATGAGATGCTAATTAGCAGCAGGCGTCATTGTTAGCACAGGTCAAGAGACAAAAGGAATCCCACAGATGGCGAATTCCAATAGGCCCCTTTGCTCCCGTTCCCTTTCAAACGCGCTACTTATGCAGAGTTAGTGAAACAAAGAGATCTTAATGAGAATCCTGAGATTTAAATACACTGTTCACTGTCTTCAGACACTTGATACAGGCATGAACCGAGCACAGATTAGCATGTATGTTCCGGGCCTGGTTATTTGTTCCACGCTTAAGGATCCAACCTATGATTTGGTGTTAATTGACTTACTGTTTTTAGAGTATAACCTACATTTCGGCTCATCTGAACCGTGTAATGGAGGAGTTCTGGTTAGAGGCGACGACAAGACAGTCTTGACGGTTGATCTTTCGCGCTGCTTGTTGTGGTGACCCGGCCTTTGAATCGTGCATGTACTGTATCGCAATTAGGCACAAATGACTAGAAATGGCTGAAAAGGCCTAGATCTGGCTTTTAGGGGGTTGAATCATCCTCATAAGTTTAGATTGATTAAAACTAGCAATTTGAGGGACATAATTGATGATTGAAGCATATGAAATACCTAAAGCACTCAAATGTTCTCTTTCACAAGATGCCCCAGTTAAAAAAAAACTTGTGTATTTGCCTGTACCGTGTAAATCCAGTCTTAAGCCTGACTCTCAGTGTGTGTATAATCTGGTTACAGACGGCAGCGTACTGGATCTGAGCTGGAGTATACGGAAAAACTGCAGCAGTACGGTGAGTATAACTGCACCCTGTTCACAAAAAAGATATAGTTCTTGCTATACATATTTACTGATGTGGTAAGAGAAAGCTTGTGAATATGGTGCAATGATGTAACATATTTAAAAATATATTACATTTAATTAAATTATTAAGTCACCATGACCTAGTGGAAACCTATTGTATCAAGTATACTATTGTAAAAAAAATCATAATTTTTTACAGTGTATCATCATTTTAATTGTTGAAGAATACAAAAATACTACAGTAAAAAACTGTTAATTGGTTTAATTAATTTTACTGTAAAAATGTATGTTTTTGGAAGTAAAAAAGTATGGATTACCATATAATTTAGAGTGAGATGTATATCTGTTTTCATCATGGCATTAAATGTTTATACAGTGAAGCACGTGTCAAAAAGTTGTTGTTTTTTGGTAGGAAAAAATAGTTCCATTATTTATGATAAAAAAAAAACAACCGTAAAAGGACATTGAATTTGATTATATTTTATTTAAGTCTTTTTTGTTATTGGTACAGTGGAAAGTTTTTTTTTTGTTTTTTTTTTAAACAGAATGTTTAACGTGTACATATCTAAAAATATATATATATATATATATAACATTCCTCTTTACTTCTTTTCGTTTTAGTATCACCGGGTGTAAAAGTTTACATTGACCCTTTTACATATGAGGACCCGAACGAGGCAGTTCATGAGTTTGCCCGAGAGATTGACATCTCATGTGTGAAGATAGAGGAAGTCATTGGAGCAGGTAAACCATTCCCAACATGCCTTGGATCAGTGGTTTTAAACTGGTTTTGCTTCAGGACCCAGATTTTACATGACCAAAATTGTTGTGTAATCATATAAAAGTAACAAAAAAGTCTTCTAAAATCAAATGTTGATATTTATGATTATTACCATGAATTGCATAGGTCCAACAGCATCGATTAAAAATCATATTGTTTTTGAAATAAGACTGCTATACTCATCAAGGCGGCATTTATTTGATCCAAAAATAAGGTAAAAATAGTAATATGGTGAAATTTAAAAGAATTGTTTTCTATTCTAATAGGCTATACTTTACAATGTAATTTATGAATTTGCTTGAAAAAAACTGATTTGACAGGACAGCCTCCCTTTTAATGAGATTGTTTGTTTTCATAAATATTGAGGACTGTATGATCAGTTGCATTTAATAATTTACATGCAGTGTTTTTCCCTGCTATCCATAGCCAGTGTTTTGAAAAGATCTGCAACACACCAGTTGAGAACCACTGCCTTGGAAAGTTTTAAAATATTCATTTATAACAATAGCTATTATTTAAATAGCTTAAATGGATAGTTCACCCAAAAAATTAATACATTTACTCATCCTCAAGTTGTTCCAAACTTGTACGAATTTCTTTCTTCTGCTGAACACAAAAGAATGTGGGTAACCAAACAGTTGATGGACCCCATTGTATTCCCCCCCAACCTCATACTATGGAAGTCAATGGCTACTGTAAACTACTCTGTGTTTAGCAGAAGAAAGAAACTCATACAGGTTTGGAACAACTTGAGGGTCAGTAAATGATGACAGAATTACATTTTTTGGGTGAACTATCTCTTTTAACCATTTTTACAATAAACCAAATTCATGGAAGATAACAGAGAGTTTATTCTATAACTAACCATATGCATGCTGCTTGCTGCCTTTACCTATGTTCTTCTTTGTCTTTCTTTTTTTTTCCATCCCTGTGCTTGTTTTATGTTTTATGATCTGAATCACTTCCCTCCACCTCGTCTCAAACGTTCACATCCAGAGTCCAGGCCCAAAACTCCCACAACCCTTAAACTCCTCTCTCCTCCCTCTCCACAGCCCGTCCCTAAACTCCTCTCTCACCCTCTCTCTCCATCCGTCCCCTGTCTATTCAAACTCTAAACTGTTGCCATCTGCTCTTCTCTCTCTCTCTCTCTCTTTCTCTCTCTCTCTCTCTCTCTCTCTCTCTCTCTTGCACTTTCCTTGGTCTTTCAGCAGTACATCATTTCTTCCCTCGAATGATTTTTTTATCCTGAGCTCAAACCAATAATCCTCCCTCTCCCTCACGCCCCTCACCCCACTCCCTCTCTCTCTCTCTCTCTCTCTCTCTCTCCTCTTCCTCTCTGCTCCATTCATTCAGGAGAGTTCGGGGAGGTGTGTCGAGGCCGACTCAAACAGCCTGGCAGAAAGGAAGCCACCGTGGCCATCAAGACGCTGAAGGCAGGATACACGGAGCGCCAAAGACGGGACTTTCTTAGCGAGGCCAGTATCATGGGCCAGTTTGATCATCCCAACGTCATCCACTTGGAAGGAGTTCTGACTAGGAGTTGTCCCGTGCTTATTGTCACAGAGTTCATGGAGAACGGAGCGCTCGACTCCTTCCTTAGAGTAAGACTGAGATCATATTTGATGCAAAACCATTTTTACTGCATTAGCCTTACTTATGTAACTTTACTTTAAAAGACATTCCTGGTCTTATTGTGCGCGATTCCTCAGCATCGGGAACTGAGCCCATGGGCATTTTAGACATCATTAGCGTGGCCCGGCTAAGTTATCAAGGTTAACGTTTTTCTAACCCTGTTAAATTTGCCCACTGGTACATTTCACAAAAATATATTAAATATATTTTTAAAACTACTACCATTATTTATCGTAATGCATAACACACTCTCTTCTGGAGCTGATAAAGTCCACAATCAAATGTATACTGCTTTAATAAGTAAAAGTGTGTTAAAACAAATGCAAACATATAGAATATGATTTCATTACATGACATATTCATTTTTAACTGGTAATAGTAATAACAATAGTAAGTAAAATAAAAAAACTGAAATACAAAAGTTAATAAAAGAAGCCATCTAAACATAATGTTGATTATAAAATAAATAAATAAACCTTTCCAGCTCATTTTAACCCTTGTATTGTTGTCATTGGTTCATTGTCTTGATTGTTCACAGGTGTTCCTTGTTAGTCATTAGTCTCTGTGTATATACAGTGCTATGCATAAGTTTAGACACCCATGCTAAAGTTGACTAAAAAGAGGAATAAAAAATCATCTTTTGGAAATTGAACTAAATGCCTTAATTTAAAAAATTAGGAAAAATCCAACCTTTAAGGACACCAATTTTCTTTGTGAATGAATAATGTATCGTAAATAAATAAATGTTCTTCCTTAAAATACAGGGTGCATAAGTTTGGACACCCCTATGTTAAATTCCCATAGAGGCAGGCAGATTTTTATTTTTAAAGGCCAGTTACTTCATGGATCCAGGATACTATGCATCCTGATAAAGTTCCCTTGGCCTTTGGAATTAAAATAGCCCCACATCATCACATAGCCTTCACCATACCTAGAGATTGGCATGGTTTTATTTCAGTTAGCCTAATAGCTAGTTTGATTTGCATTGAGAGATGATCTTATGGAAAGTACCCCATGCCAATCTCTAGGTATGGTGAAGGCTATGTGATAATGTGGGGCTATTTTAATTCCAAAGGCCAAGGGAACTTTATCAGGATGCATAGTATCCTAAAAAAATAATAATAAAAAATACTTAAAAATAAAAATCTGCCTGCCTCTATGGGAATTTAACATAGGGGTGTCCAAACTTATGCACCCTGTATTTTAAGGAAGAACATTTATTTATTTACGATACATTATTCATTCACAAAGAAAATTGGTGTCCTTAAAGGTTGGATTTTTCCTAATTTTTTTAAATTAAGGCATTAAGTTAAGTTTCCAAAAGATGATTTTTTATTCCTCTTTTTAGTCAACTTTAGTATGGGTGTCTAAACTTATGCATAGCACTGTATATATATATATATATATATGTACACACACACAGAGACTAATGACTAACAAGGAACACCTGTGAACAATCAAGACAATGAACCAATGACAGCATGGCAAACAGGAAATAAAAGACATGAAACATGAACAATACCCAAAACAAACCGTGACACCTTGTACCTGTACTCAAAATGGGAAAATGCATTTTGAATGACTATGTCAGTTTTGGCTTAAAAGCAAGTGGCCAGTGCTGTGCAATAAAACATACAACCTTAGCTAAGACTTTCTTACTGTAACTAAATTATATATAAATCGATATAATGTAATGAATGTTGATGTTTTTCCCCACGGTCCATGTCTTTGAGGCCCTGTACACATATTTGAAGAGTATAGTAAAGCACCCTGTTTAAACGGCTAGCGACGCAACGTGACGAACTGAAGCACTGCCATTAAATTGAAAGAATCTGTTGAGTCGTGTTGCATTGCTAGCTTGCGATCTAGATGGGGTGTTAAAATACATCAATCGCATATTAAATCAAGTTCCATTGCAATAAAAAAAACTTGCTGCAGTGCATACATTAAAAAGAGTGAAAGAAAAAGACTCAGCGTTTAAAAAAAAAAAAAAAAAACAAGCTGGAAAGAACAGACGCAGCTTTTGGAAAACCTCCGGGGCTTCGCCTAGTCACACCCCTGGTGGTAAGAAAAAAGTTTGGCTTCATAATCTTTCATCAAAATTTAATAACTTGTTCAATCAATTCCCAATGGATAAAATCAAGTCCAATTGAATATTCTGCTTCAGTCTGAAATACATCTCTGTACTTTACGAAACTTCCCTTGCATGAATCTGTGGCCAGACTGTCAGTAATAACTTTTTTCGTGCTGACAGGGGAATTTGATAACTCCTTAGCATTAAACACTTATTCATGGTTCTTTAGACAGAACCTTGCTTCACTTGTGTCAACATCTGGCTTTTAAAAAAGTCTTTAAAAATACCAAAGTAATCTAACGTCTTTATGTAATCCCTCAGCTGAGTTTCTACAGAAACACTTGATAAACTGTTTGAACTCCAGAACCTTAACCAACCCATGCAGTCAATGCAGAACACTGAGAGTTTCAACATCCAGAAGTGGGATAGTCTCGCTCTGTCTGAGCACCAGCCGATGAACTTAAAGCACATGCACCCAACCAGCCCGGCATCTTCCTACGGCACAGCCTGTACTCACACAAAGTCCAGCCAGGGACACAAGCACACTCATTTCCACGCATACACACAAACACGCTTCTAAAAATATCCGTAGGAACAAGCTTTGGCATGATTCATCTTCAACTTTAGAAGAAGATAAAAAAGCATCAACATCAGAATCTTGTAGCAGAATGTTTATCGTCACTGGAGCCAAACCAAGCGAGACTGGCTACAGACGTGATGATGTCCTTTTGCTTTGAGGCTTAACATGAACCATGTGCTATTTGTGAACAGTAGACTTGAGAATTTCCCATCAGAGGTTTCTTCAGCAGAAGAACTGTAGAATTAAAGTACATTTTTATATTGACATAAATCCGATGATTTTTTGTGCAAAAGTATGTATGTATATACTGTATATATATACAGTGTATGCTTGCAAACTAGGAAATGGCCAAGATCTTGACCAAAAATTGATGCGCATCTTGATGGAAATAACATCACAACCTTTTATTTCCATCAAGAGGTGCATGAATTTTTGGTCAAGATCTTGAATTGACAATGCAAAAGTCCAGCACTCTGTAAAGTCTCCTCCAGCACATCCCAAAGACTTTCAATGAGTTTAAGGTCTGGACTCAATGATACCAATTCCTGTGTGAAGTTATTCCTCATGCTCCACCTAACCATTCTTTTCCAATTTGATCCTGATGAATCTTGACATTGTCATACTGGAATATGGCCAGGATGTGTCTTCCTACATGGTTGTTTAAGAAATGAAAAGCTACACACTTCAATTAGACTTATAAGATATGTTGCCAAACATATAACATGCTAGAAACATAATAACTGCAATAATTACCCAATCATAGACTCTTAAGGGAATTTTTTTTTTTTTTGGCCAGGCAGTGTGTTCTCACTATTAATTATCTATTAACTATGATTTTTGCCTCAACAAACTCCTAATTACTTCTTATTAATAGTTAGTAATAGTTAGTTAATCCTGTTATTGGGTAGGATTAAGGGATGTAGAATATGATCATGTAGAATAAGGCATTAATATGTGCTTTATAAGTACTAATAAACAGCCAATACCCTAGTAATATGCAAGCTAATAAGCAACTAGTTAATTGTGAGAATTGGACTGTAAATGAAAGTGTTACTCACTGTTTTATCTCTGCTGTCTGTGATCCTATCAGAACAGACTGCGACCCACCAGAGCATTTCAGTTTTTCTCTATTCACAATATGAAAATGAAAACATGTGGTTTTGATATTCTATGTGAAGTCTGTAATTGAGTTATGCTTTTAAGTATTCAGCGCTTTTGCAAAGGAAATTGTTCCATTAGGATTAGCTATTGTGGAGTTCTGTCTTCATAGCATTGGCATCCCGATGCCGCAAGTGTATTAGTCCGACGGCACTGTCAAAGTCAGGCTGATTAGAACGAGTAGAACCGGGGTGGTTTCATGTTTACATCTGTTAATGTCACTCTCCCTCTTTTATTGCTCTGTTTCCCGCTCAGCTGAACGACGGCAGGTTTACCGTAACGCAGCTGGTTGGCATGTTGAGGGGGATCGCGGCTGGCATGAAGTATCTGTCCGACATGAACTACGTCCATCGTGACCTGGCTGCTCGCAATGTGCTCGTCAACAGCAACCTGGTGTGCAAAGTGTCCGATTTTGGCCTCTCTCGCTTTTTAGATGATAACTCATCGGACCCCACCTACACCAGCTCATTGGTGAGTTCAGATAAGGTCTGCTCTTTTTATGTACTAATATAAGGGCAATAATGAAATATTCTTGTTCCAACAAATCCTCCAATCCCCCACTAAGCCGTTATTGTAGCTTATCTTAAAGTGTATTGTCTGTACAAATTAGTAGTCAGTACATGGCTAAAGGAAAGAGCTCTTGCCTTTATTGAAAATAAATGAAGTAATTATATAATTGTATTTAATTTCATTTAAACAAAAAGCACATAACTGGTACTTATAATTTACATAAGTAAAAAAGGAGGACATTAAAAATTCTTCATAACAGAGAGATATCAATAGGGTCCATTTCCTTCATATGTCAGTACAAACTGCTAGATGATAGTATCAAATCTTTTTGTTTCAACGACATTAGCTGTGAACGTGATTTCACCAAGTAAAACATGTTCCTCACTGTGAAAGAAGTTCAACTTAATTTCAACTTAAATTACATTAAATTGACTTACAGTAAATTTGTTGAATCTTGTATAACTTATAAAATAAAGTAGAAAATTGCGTAACTTATTTTGATGAGTTAAAGCAATGTAAAAACATATGTTGTCATGACTTATTGATCATATGATTTTTTACAACATTCTGGAACAACATTCCAATCAACCAATCAGATTTTAGGGACAAGTTTACAGTCAAGTTCAGACTTACAACCAGGGTTAGGTGCTTATACATAAGTGTTATTCACATATTTTTCCCTCTGATTTGGTTAGGGTTAGGACTACATTTTCAGACAGGAATGTTGTTTCAGGATCAACAAAATATGTTGATCCACGAACATGTTTTACTTGCAAAATCACGATGACCTTATGTTAGCATAGATGACGATGCTATGCATTTGGGTTACATTCATGGTATAAATTTTCAATACCATGGTACACCATGATACTGAACGATTACCGTATTTAATAACCTGGTTACTTTTGGGTTTCTGTCGGATTCTGTGATAGCTTACACATGCTGTGGTGTTTATGCACTTTATGAACGTCCAAAAACCATGTTAGTATGGTATACTGTTTGGTATTTTTTGTTAGCATATTAACCTAAAGGACCCTATAAAATAATTGTTGTGGATTTTAGTCCATGTCTGTTAGCTTTGAGGGATCCAGGTGCCAGACAGAAATGTAAGCGATATCTGCGCTTCACAGATACAGTGTGCATTAACAATTGATAAGAACAGCCTTGACCATCAGAATCGGGAGTACAGATGGCATACTTGATATGTGGAAGAAGCCTGTCTCTATCTCTGTCTGTTGGAAACATATGGAAGTAGTCAGTACAGTACGGCTTGTTCAATGTGTCCGACATGATAGGCGACAGATAAGGGAATTGAATGTCTAGAATCCCTTAAAATTCCTTTCAGTTTATTTTTAGAATCTTTTGGCTACAAATGTTGAGTAAACATTTGTGTCATTTCTGGGCATGCTTGTATTAGTAGAAGTGAAGATTTAGTGCTAGCATGCTAGTTTAGCTCGTAATTGGCTTGGATTAGTGTATTGATTAGCTTCCCTGTTCACGTTGTCTGTTTCATGGACAGATCAAACCGTTATGTTTAAATTTAGAACGCTGCCATCTTATTTTTACTGGTTTTCATCTTAGATTAATGAACCCAGCGATGGTGCCCTGTGGGGAGAAAGCTGTGAGTTTGGGCCGAGTCTTCGCTCTAATTAGGCAGCTGAAGACTCCAGCCATGTCATTGCTTTTAAAGTCTGTGTTTGGATTTAATGGCTTCTCTGTGTGCATGTGTGTTATCATGTAGGGGGGGAAAATCCCAATCCGCTGGACCGCTCCCGAGGCGATCGCCTTTAGGAAGTTCACCTCTGCCAGTGATGTGTGGAGCTACGGCATTGTGATGTGGGAGGTCATGTCCTTCGGGGAGCGGCCGTACTGGGACATGAGCAATCAAGATGTATGTCAACTTTTTAATGTCATTTATCTCATGTTTAAAGTCAAATTATATATGTATATATATATATATATATATATATATATATATATATATATATATATGTATTAGTGCTGGGCAACAATTAACCGTGATTAATCACATCCAAAATAAAAGTTTGTTTATTTGTTTGTTTACATAATAATATGTGTGTTTACTGTGTATAATTTTGTATATATAAACACACACATATGCATGTATATATTTAAGAAAAGTGTGTTATTTATATATAAAATATTTGTATTTATAATATATAATATAAATTATGTATAAATAAATATATATATACATGCAGATATTTCTTAAATATATACATGCATATGTGTGTATTTATATATACAAAATAATTATACACAGTACACACACAAATATTATGTAAACACAAACTTTTATTTTGGATGGGATTAATCGCGATAAATCATTGCCCAGCACTAATATATATGTATATGTTATTGTTATTATTATTATTATTATTATTATTAATTATTTTTTATTTATTTATTGAAAAGCACATACCTTTGGCCGAGGTAAATAATTAAGGAGGGAAATAAGTATTTATGCATTTAAGTTTTTTGGGGGATTCTCCATTATTCTCAACGACGATTCTCATATTCAAGCTGAACTAAATGTAAAAATCAAGTTGTGTTACAATATTTATTACTGTAATACAGTAAAATAAATACTGTAACATTAATGTTTTATGTAAATCAGCACAAATAAAAGGTAGGACAAAATATACTATAACTATACTAAATACAATTCACATTTTGAATAAGATAAGAATAGAAAATAGAAAAAGCCACCGCTCATCCGTCAATAAAGTCTTGTAGTGAGGTGCTGCTAAACTAAATCATCATTGAAATTGTACAAATACAGCAGCCGCACACTCAAACACTGTGCAAAGATCAATTTATTGTCAAGCTTTCGGTCTTGCGACCTTCTTCAGGCAATAATAATAAGATAATTATAAGATAAGATAGGAATAAGATAAGAATGACATTTTTTTGCATTACGTTAATGGGAATGGTTTGTATAAATATAATAAAAGTTAATTGTATTTCATTTTTTAATGAGCATTTTGTTTTTGTGGTGAAATATGACCCAGACATTTTCCTGACCGGTTTCATGAGGTCCATCCTTTCACACTAATTATATTGTTAAAATACATGTTTTTTATCCTCGTTTATTATACTGTTTACTGTCGCTATTCTGTGCAATAGCTTTTGTTGTTTTGTCTATCCCTCAAGCACAATTCTGAGAAGATCTTATGAAGGTTTTTTTTAAACCCTATTAGTCTTTATTATGGTTTAACTGTTGTAACGTTCCAGTCGCGTGCTGTACTGTATGCCTAATAAAACTCTGCATATATACTGCGGAGTTTGTCCTCATGCAGAAGGACAGTGTAACTGCTTTGTCTGTTGATGCTGTAGGTAATGAACGCAGTGGAGCAGGACTACAGGCTGCCTCCTCCCATGGACTGCCCTGCAGTGCTGCACCAGCTCATGCTGGAGTGCTGGGTGAAGGAGCGGAACATGAGGCCACGCTTCGGACAGATCGTCAGCACACTTGACAAGCTCCTCCGCAACGCCGCAAGCCTCAAAGTGCTTACCAGTACACACTCAGGGTGAGCAGGAAACAGCCAGATTGGACACGGGTCAATTCTGGCTTTGACTTACAGGAAAAAGATGGATCTTTCTGCTGAAACGTAGTTTGTGAAATCACAATTGGCAGAGCGTATGGGAAAGAGTGCGTCGTTACTGCTAATTCGTCATTTTTGCTCAGAATATTATTGATAGCACGGCATTTTACCCCACATTGTGATTCTGTTATTTAAAAAAATTATTAGAGAAGAATGCATTGCTAATTTTTCATGTCTCAAGATACATAGTGAAGTTTTGTGCGGTAGCTTGTTTCTGAGTGGTATAAAACATTTTTAAAAAATAAGTAACTAAAAAATGTAACTATAAAAAATGAAGGTTAAAATATTTTTTTTTTAAATTATGAGGTGTATTCACTAAAGGAAAATTTTTTTTTGCAATTGTAATATATATAGTCACATTGTGAGACGTAAAGTCGCAATTAAGCCAATTGCAAGACAATCACATTGTGAGTTTTAAAATGCCATGCACAAGTTGCAGTTGTGAGAGAGTTACTTTGCATAATATATAGTTGAAATTACAAGAAATAAAAGACAATCTGCTAGACAAAGTCACATTGTGAAATGTAAAATGCCAATTCCAAGTCGGAATTGTTTGACAGTCACTTTGCACAATATAAAATTGAAATTTCAAGAACTAGTCACATTTTGAGCTTTAAAAATTAAACTCTAATTGATGGGAACACAGCCTTGTGAATTTTACGTCATTAGCTACATGGCACAAGCTGATTGGTTCCTGTTGCATCTGCAGCCAATGAGCTTGCTGCTCAACGTTTAAATAGTTGATGCGTGTTTGCTATAGAAGTTTAAAGCGCGCTTTCAAAGTTCCTCTGAAACCCTCCACCTCCCCCAGCTCCACCTGTATAGATCTGCTACTGGTAATTTCATAAATGCTATTTGTGCCACAGCAGCATGTTTGTGTGTGTACTGGCAGTAGCAAGTCCCTGTACTTGCTCTGCAGCAGCATCAACGTAGCAGATCTATTCCACCCAGACCAAATACATTAACATTGTCATATCCATAACCATGATAAACTCTTTAGAGAGTTGTCATGATGATAGAATGACAGTTACTCTAAATAAAGTTGCAATTGTGAGATATAGTCACAATTATCTTTTTATTTTTTTACTTGCAGAAACAGACAGAATAGAAACGGTAACATACAGTGAGGATAATGGGAAATGTTCGTTCATATTGCGATCTCTGGCGTTTGATTGATCATAGTAAATCTAAGCACAATTTGTGCCATTACTGAGATCTCTACGTGAGAAGATGTGAGATTACTAGCGAGATACATCTGAGAAGCAGGAGACTTTGCTTTCCATTCCAGCTCATTGCAGTCTAGGAGAAATAATTGAGATATTAAAAAGAGATCTCTCTTCCCTGCGGGTAAAGCACAAGCTGAATTTTTAAACTGAATATGTGCAGCAATAGCTATCCCCATAAGCTAACCCCTCCCCGCGCCTCACAATGCAAATCATTATTTACCGTATAGACCCCCCCCCCCCCCCCAACTCTTCACGATAAGCAGTTTCAACCACATAAATTATCCAGCAAATAAATGCAATCTATAACACTGCTGAGTCTTAGTCAAAATAAGCACGCTCATTTGACTTGCGTTTGTGAATGCGCTGCTTTAGCCTAAATCGCTGTGAACCGCACTGTTTTGGGAACGGAGTAACGGCTGACTTACACACAGTGCAGTGCCCTTTCCTCTTCGCTGGCTGCTGTGTCTGCTCACTGGGGAAGCTGGTTCAGTTCAGACTAGGCTAGCGGAGGTGGCGAACAGAGCTTAATAAGGGAGATGGAGGAGATGCTAAAAGAGAGCAATGACTTTAATTAGTCGGCTAATGAGCTTTTTAATGTGCCGGCAGTGGAGCCTCATGTCCAGCGGTCGAGTGTGTGTGCGTGTGCCTCCGCGTGACGCCGCATGCTGATGGCCTGTGTATGATTCATTTATGTTTGCATCTGTATGCACGAGCAGCGCTGGCCGGGCTGTTGACATGTCATGATCCAATCTCCAGAGACAGCTGTGTGTCTCTGTGCGTGATTACTATCCTCGTTTGAATGAGAGCATACACATTTTGGTCTTCTTTTATTGGAAATTTAAGGAATACTTTACCCCAAAATGAAAAGACTGTCATCCAAACCTACATAGTGTCATGATAACGCTTTATTTTATAGTACTTGGTACGTTACATATACTTACTATTCTAATAACATTAAATTAGGCATACATACAAGCAACTGAAATGACCATAAACCATATAGTAATTACAATAATATAACCCAGTACTTATTTGTGTAATTACACTTTGACAAGGACACCTTCAAATCAAGCAAACACAGCAATTTTTTTTCGCTGGAACTGGACATTTTGAAGAATCTTGATGTAGCTCTTTCCACTCCATCTGGAATTAAGTTGAGAATGGAAATTCCAATTCAATTCCTAAATTGACAGAATTGAAATTTGAATTTGATTGTAAAGTATTTAAAATGAAATATATATCGTTTTTTTTAACAAAGATAGATCCTTCAATGCTGTCAATGTTTCCTGCGTTAGCTGATTTTTGCTTTGTTTTTCCCTCTCTATAGTGATCTCTGTCGAATTGGCGGGACCCTGCCGGGCCACCAAAGGAAGAGTATAGAAGATGCACAAGACATGAAACAACAAATGAGCCAAACTCTTCCCATAAGGGTTTGACTGATTAAAAAAAAAAACACCTGCTGAGCCTCCAGGCTAGCATCAAAATCCCATTTGAAGAGCAAACCTGACTGGGACAATCCATAAAGCCCATGGAAAATTACTGGAACCGACTATTGCTTGAAGAGCCAATGGAAAACCTGTATACAATTTGGGACAGTGTCGCACCTCTCCCAAGGAGCCTGTGGAAAACTACAGCGTGTCCAATGGAAAAGTGTATCAGCCTGTGTATGGAGCACCTGGAGAGTGCTGGGAAAACACAGCACATGTTAATTGGAATTCTGTATGATGGCGCCTCAGGCAATCGTCTTTGTTCTTTCCCCCCCTTTTGTCATGACTTTCTCGTGTTTACATGGATTAAATTGGCGACATTTCTACTTCTCAGGTTCAGTTTGCATGTGTGCATGTGTTTCTCTAATGGCAAAAAAAACAAAAAAAAACGATCACTCTCTTCCTTAACTCAAATCCCTTCCATTCTTTCTCTCATTTGCCGAGGCCACAAACGATGAGACGGACTTGAGAATTATAAGCTAACTGTAATAATGTTTAAAATATGTATTAAATGTAAGCCGGGACTGTATTTTGCCGCTCTATTTCCCTCAAAGACTTGTTTCTTCTGATCTTTTCTTCATATTGAAGAAAGGAAAAGAGAGTGGAACACACGAAAGTTTCAAACTGGGCAGGATGGACTCAAACTGTAACTTTCAGAAAGAGACGAGGAAATGTTCAAAGAATGGAAAGTCCTTAAGTCCTGACTTTAAAGAAGTGGATTGTCAAGACAGGTGTTTTATTTACCTCCGTTGTATTTTGTCTTCCATGACACGCTCTTGAGAAATTGCTCTACGTGGAGGACTCCGGACTGTGAATTCCCGTTTCCTCTGCTGGTGAGAGAAGGGGAATTGTGATCCGTATGTATGTGTGTTTGTGTGTGTGTGTGTGGGTGTACAGTATGCTCATGTGTGCTTGAGTGAGCCGGTCGAGCTCTACAGCTTTACATGCATGCCATATTCAAAACTCAAACCTATCTGAGAGGGGAGATGACAACAGGTCAACTTGAGAGCTGTTGTTTGATGAATATTCCACTTATTTTAATTCAGTCTGTTCAAATATGCATAACTGTGTAAATAAATGCCTCATAAGAACTGAAGAGTCATCAACATGATTATAACGGCTAATTTATGAGACCCGTGACACCTACATGAAATGTTCCAATTTACTAAATTCATTGTTTAGTGCAACAAAATGCTACATTGCTGGGTTTTGTTTCACACTCTATTGCACATACATTAATTGACAATAATCAAATGACAATTTCCCTTAAAATATCACCTCTCTCATACGAAGCATCAGGAGGTCAAGTTCACTTTAGTGAATCAGTTTGTTCAGGCGGTTCATTTAAATTTATCCAGGCGAATGACTCCCTGCACAGAGGATTTTAGCTATATAATGAATTATTTTACTATCCATCAATTTTATTATTATTAATTAAAGGTAGGGTTGGCAATTTTGGACAGGCTAGCAATAGCGAGCTAGCTTTGAAAGCATAAGATCCCACCCTCCCTTCAGAGCCTCTCTAAAGCCACTCCTCCAAAACACATGAACGCACACAGCAGATTCTGCAAAGCATTACGAGGCGAAAGAAGGAGTTAAATTAACTCATGTATCAAGGCACATACCATTACAATAATAATGAACGTAAACAACTTGCAGAGCTCTAGTTGTACCACCTGACTTCTGCAGATTCATTTCGGCATTGATAGTCTTGACACAGAACAGCTCCAGGAAGAACATTGTGGGTTGCCATCTCGTAATTACGGTAACTGAATTCGGATTGGACGAACATTTTTTGGTCCTGAGACTTCCACAGAAGATCTATGTACATGTTTTAAAATTTAGACCAGTTCTATTATTGATTGCTATCAGGGTGTGAAGAGAGTTTCAACCAGTATAATAAAGCGTGTTTATTAAACAGCTTGTCTACCCTACCTTTAATTTATGTATTTTATTTATTTGTGTATTATTAATATTGTTAATAACTGTTAATATAATATATTATTAGTAGGGTTTCATTAATATTGCAATTGGTATTCAACATTTGAACAGGATTTCTTATATGTAATTTATATTAGTTTATATGTAGTTTATTATTATGTTTAAATTGATATGTTATCTACTTTATCTACTCTAATAGTCTACTTTTTGCTGTAGTTTAGCTACTTTTAATTATGAGTCAGTTTTATTTTGACAGTCTAATTTCATTGAAGATTCCTTAACACTGCCAACATAATGCCATTCCATGTGTGAATTGATGTCCAACATCCAATTATCCACAAGTTCGCCTGATAAAAGTATAATCCCCCCGAATCGCCAGCACTTATTTCTTTACGAGCAGACTTGGAAGGCAGTTTGTCAGCATGATCAGAGCTTCTCTATCTCTTGTGTATCTCCCTGATTTCCCAAGTCAGATCTCCCTCCGCGGCAAAGCTCCGCATTCCCCACGATGCACAAAAGCACGTTTGATCTTTCCAATTACGCCGGCCGCTCTGTGCAAGCCTGCAGATCGGAGAGAACAGCTTGGCAGCAGAATTGGTTGCACATCAGGCTCTTTTACTGGCGGAGTTATTCGCCCAAAGGTTGAGATCCGCGTATCTGCCTTTGCTGCTGCCTCATCAAGAGAGAGGAATTGTTTGGGCCAAAAGTGCAGTAATAATCACAATGCGTGAACTCTCATTAAGATGGTGGAGGGTTTTGTGTGTGGGAGGTTGTGTGTTTGTGTTTATTTGTGTGTATCTGTGAAAGAGGAAGGGAGAGTGTTAGTGTGGGCGGTGGAAATATAGTAGCTTTGTTCCAAAAACTAGTGAGCCGCCTCAATGTCTACTGCCTACATAAGCAGCCACCTTAATCGTCTTCCTGACGGTCATGGAAGCTCATTAGTGATCATTGCAGAAAACAATGAACAAAATTTAAACAAACAGTATTCCACACAGTAGTAGAGCTCGATTTGCCCCTGATTTCAATGGTTACATGTTAGCATGTTGTTAAACTAAACACTCTGAACGTCATAACCTCACATGTAACCTTTACAAAATGCTTGTAGGTAGCAACTCTACATGTATGCTCTACAAACAGCATTTTGAATGGGATACACGCCATTTATTTCATTGGCTCATGTTAGCATGTTGCTAAGCTAAGCATCCTCACGGACATGGAACCCCATAAGTGACTGTTACAAAGCACTCCACATAGGCAGTCGACTTGCCATTGGTTTTAATGGTTTCATGTTAGCATGTTGCTAAGCTAATAAGCATTATAATACAGAAATTCATTACCACAACTTATTCATTTGTTCCCTCGTTTTAGGAAAATTGTAGCCAGTTGTACTAATTCGCTTTCTTGTTTTCGTTAAATGGTTGTAACCTACTAATTTGATTCCTCGCTTAAATTTTGTTAATTTCATTTAGGTTACGTTTGCATTAATCTGTTAATCCTCACAACTATGTTCCTTTTTTAGAAAGAAATGGTCTCTGTGGGGATTTCCAGTCAGGATTTAGACCGTATCATAGTACTGAGACTGCTCTCATTGGAGTTACTAATGATTTGCTCTTACTATCCGATCATCTCTATTAGTGTTACTCGATCTTAGTGCTGCTTTTGACACTATCAACCACAACATTTTTTTTTTAATAGACTCGAAAATTATGTTGGCATTAGTGGAATTGCATTAGCATTGTTCAAATCATTCTTATCTGACCGTTATCAGTTTGTAGCAGTAAATGAAGAGATGTCATATCGATCACAAGTTCAGTATGGAGTACCGCAAGGCTCAGTACTAGGACCGTTGCAGTAAGATGATTTAAATGCTTTCTGACGTTATTGTGGATGGAGAGTGCTTTGAAACAAAAACGTTATTTTCAAATGTATCCTGATTACTTTAGATGTAGCCTCAGTTAACTTAAACGAGAGAACGAATTAGTAAACTGTGGCCATTATTTAATTAAAACCTGTGCAAAAAAATGATAAAACATGGCCACGAATTAACAAATTGTGGGAACTAATTCTCTTCTCTTTTTTTTCTGCGGGGCTCCTTATAACCTTAAATTACTCTAAAGTATTTTAATAAATACTTTTCGTTTTTGCTGAAACAAGTTTATTTATAATCTGCATTTTCTTATTTCATATTGGATTTATTAATCACTACCCTTGCTGAAGTGCATTCTGGGAATACTTTCTCTGTTAAGATTGTGATGCTGCTTTAAAATTTGGCCAAAATTAGAAATCTAATGATGCAGCATAATTAAGACTGGAATTAAGGTTTGGAACAGTCTTCACATCAGGAGCATATCCATGATGCCTTAGAATGCTGCCACCATAGTTTTAGAACAGAGCAAGCGTGCAAGTTTGTGCGGGGGAAAGGAAGATTCAGACAGACGGGCTGAGAGTGTGTTAGCATCTGTGTTGTTTGAGAGAAAGATAGCAAAAGAGAGCGAATGGTGGAGTGTAACCGCGCTGAAGACTCGGGGGGTTGTCAGAGACACATCACTGCATGCTGCAGAAGTTGCATTGAACGTATAACTAACGTTCTCTTGGCGCGTGTGTAAGTGGAAGCTGTCAAGACGTGCTTCTTGACTGTCGGCTCAGGCTCGAAATTCCAATTAGATGGACATGGCAGATTCGGCGTATACCGGATGGAAAACAGCTCGCAGTACGGTCTCACTACAGATGTAGGAGGATGTGCTGACCTCTTTCAATTTACGTGGGTTTTACACTGGTGACAACTTGATTTTTCAATTTTCTGAAGAAAATGGGAGTGGTACTTTCTGTGCAAAACAAGCTGCCATGATGCTAAAGCACTGCTATGCAGTTGCTAAGGTGTTGTGAGTCGTTGATATACTATTGAGAATTGGTTGCTAGGCTTGTCTGGATGGTTGCTAGGTGGTCTCTATGATATTCTAGTCTCCGAATATGGCTTGGGTCTCTCCTTCAATTTAGGTCTAAAAGATTTTTTCAGACATTATATCATCTGCCAGGCAAAAATTATTTAGAATCGCTTAGAAAAATAAACAGCACACCTCTTCTAAATAATCTACATGATTTGAGGTATCACTCATGTCTTTTCCACTTATAGTGTGGAATGGAGTACACAACAAAGTTTAATACTTAGGATTAGAGGTTTAGAATATGCCTATAAATGTATGTGCAATAATAACAGTGATGTTTTTTACCCTAGCAAATACTGCAAATTACAATTCTGTGCACTGCTTCATTGGCGCTGTGTAATTTTCTGTAGCATCGCATCTCTCTTCATGGATTAGATGATCTTGCTTAGAGACCGTTTTGCCCCATTGATTTCCTCCCACATACACGCGGGAGCAACACTGTGACACCATCACACCATCTACTGACATTCATGCTCCTTCACAAGTGTTTATCCAGCGTCTACATGACAAGAGGTGTCGGAACAGGCGGAGGTGTAGATATGAACGCGCTGTTGGTTTGTACTTGTTTATTTAATAACCACACACAAGAATTACATGCTTGTTATCTGCCACCCATGTAAAGGTGAATACAGTGTCCCTTGTTAAAACTAAGAATGAACACGGAAGTATTGCATCAATGTATGTGGGTAACAAAAATGACAACCTAGTGATGGCAATGAAACTGAATTTGAATGGCATGTTTATAGCTGCCCAACAAGCCTCTAGACAGAGCTGAAAATATTTAAGACAACATGAAATAGCATTTGCAATGTAGGGAGGGACTAGATTATATATCCATGCTGACATTTATTGGATTGTAAAAATGGAAATTTATATACAATCAGACCTGAATGTGAGATTATAGTCAATTTTAGGTGGCACTGAGTCTCTGATTAGAATCCCGGTTGAGCCAGTAGGCCTTTCTGTGTGGGGTATCTCCTACAATTCAAAGACATGCAGAACAGGTGAATTGGAGACACTAAATGGGAGTGTTTGAAGAAGCATTTTCTTTGGGATGTGGAACCTGAAAGTCAAGTCAAGTGGTCGACCGATATATCAGCCAACATTTGGCAATTTTAAATGATTGGCATTAGCCAAAAAGGTTTGGAATTTTGACATTGTCAGGACGTTTATTTTGAAAGCACTGGAAATGCCGGCAGCTAAGACTCTAGTTCCCATTCCCATTCCCGTTCCTAGTCTTCATTCGTTTTCTGTCTTTGTTTAACAGTTCTATCTAAGGTAACATAACACTAGGCAAAAATAGCTGGTAACACTTCAGAATACTGTTCCTTCATTAATGAATAACAACACAGGAACAAATGAGTACGCACTATTAACATTCTAGTAACTACTATTAACTAACAAGAAACTCTGATTAACGAATTAGTAAGTAATAGTGCTCAGTTGAATGTGGTAGTTCACTGTTAGCTAATCAGTAACTACTATTTTTCATACCTCACTGAGAACTACTATATTTAACATGAATAATGCATAATTTATAATAAAAGGTAATGGTAACCTACTAGTAATGACTCAAATGTTACTACATCCTTCTAAAGGAACTACTAATTATTTGGATCAGTATTATAAAGTGAAAAACATTATAACTACCTAATATTGACTGAAGTCATTGTAAGTTCTTGAGATTTTTGTAAGATTTTGAATAGCAATTCCTTCCGATGGATTTGGAAACACTTTAGTCATTACTAGTGTGTTTCCATGATCTTCACTTTATAATACTGATCCAAGTTATTAGTAGTTCATTTAGAAAGATGTAGTAACACTTGATTTATTACTAATGGGTTACCATTACCTTATATCATACATTATTAATATTAATTATGAACCTGTATATAGTAGTTTTTAGTAGTCTTCAGTGAGGAATGAAAAGTAGTAGTTACTGATTAGCTAACAGTGAACCACCTCATTCAACTGAGCACTATTACTTACTAATTCGTTATTCAGAGTTTTAACTTGTTAGTTAATAGTAGTTACTAGAATGTTAATAGTGCATTACTCATTTGTTCCTGTGTAGTTATTCATTAATGAAGGAACAGTATTCTGAAGTGTTACCAAAATAGCTATTTGGCTATTGGTTATCATTAATTACCCTGCCCACACAGCCTTGATGACATCAGCTGTTGTTTGATGAAAGATTACAAAGACAAAGATTTTTTTTATTAGAATTGCGTGCACTGAAGAATCACACAATAAGATCATGAATGTGTGTGAAGAATGTAAATAGGGTCCATTTTGATTCATGTTGACTTGAAGCGTTCCATTACACCTTCACAGCAGCATTACAGTAACCTTCTTTTTGAAGCACAGCCTGTGCATGCCTCAACCTTTCGTCAAACACTTCTCAGACTATTACTGTGAACGTCAAGCGCACCTAAACCTGCATTGTTTGAGTCTTCGGGGCACAGGGGGTGCTGACCTGAGACCAGGCTTTAAAGGCACATTTAATGCCTGTCATTTATATTTATAGGGCACTTTGACTTAAACACCTAGTGAAGCGCTGCAGCCTTTCACTGTCCGGCTGAATGACTGAGTGACTTTCACCTTAGAAGGGTGACATCCTTCAGTGTGGACTTTAAAGTGCTAGCAGAGGGGCTTTCAGGGGCTAGATAAAGACTTTCTTACCGCACTAAAGCTGAGTTGAATTTTTGGAAAGCACAAAGCACAGATTAGAGTCCCTCTGTTTGCCGATAGGATTGGGGAGGTTCGGGACCCCCCAATGGTGTTCCTGCCAGCAAAAGCCAGATTGTAAATCAGAGGAGAGAAGCAAAGAGAAGCAGGAATAAAGAACCAGCTGGAAGCTCATACATTATCCCTGACGTCAACATACAGTAAGGATATAGGCCTGTGGAAAGCACAGTGGGTTCTTTTCGGTGGCCTAATAGGCACACCAGGTCTCAGAGACCAGCCGAATAGACCACCCTGCTCAATTTGTATCGACTTTAAGAAAGTAAAGTGGCCCTCGTGGAAAATCCTGAGAAAATCCATGCCACATTCCTTTGAGTTTTCCTCCTCCGCCGGCTGCATTTTTCCTCCTCATTTCGCTTGTGCCTTATTCTCTCCATCCGAGCTGCGAAGTGACATTTGCCACCTGAGTCATCCAGACAGAGATGGACCAGATACTCCCTTTCGATGAAGTCATGCCAATGACCCTTGTCCCTCCCCCACCTTCCATTTGTGCTCCTATCCTCGCCTTCAGCGAAGATATAAATAGCATCCGCTCCTGCCTTAGTTTGTTTTCCGGCAGTTGCAAGAATGGTCTATAATACAGTATACCTTGATATATGGATGCTGCCATATAGGCTCTGTTCCAAAACATTGTGAGCTACCCTTATAGACAGTATCCTAAATGCCACTGAACCTCGTAAGTGACTCATTTAGAACACCTTACATAGACAGCCACACAAACAGCGCTCGCTTAGTGATTTTAATAGATTTTGACATTAGCATGTTGCTAAGCTAATGTTGTGATTCCCTCATAAGCAGAAAATACATACAATATTGTAAAACGTTGAATAACATTACTTTTAAATGATACTTTTCAGTATTTACTGAAATACAAAGATTTATTTATACTTTTCGCTGAGTTTGTTGCAATGCATTCTGGGATTGTCTACTTTTGATTCCACTGAAGACATGGCTCTAATGATATAAGCATGTGAATAAATATTTGGTCAAATAACTATTTTTAATCAGTACTTTTTACTACTGAATGATATTTATAATCTGTTGTCTTGCTTGCAATCTTGTTGTTGTTATTGTTTTACTAAGCTTATTGCATTGCATTCTCTGTAAAGGAAACATGGCATTCTGCATAGAATCCACCTAAAATATGTTAAGAATGGAGCAGGGATTTTTGGTAAATCGTGGCCATGTTGTATGAATTTCTTCCCCCCTTGTAACTACACTGTAGCTATATTCTAACTACATTAAATAAGGAAACAATTCATTATAGTGTCGATTTACCTCTTAATTAGTGACCATAATGTCAAATTTTTTTTGACGTCTTGTTCTCCATTGGACTCCATGAGACTTCCTGTCGTGAGTGCTCTCTGTGGCCTTATACAAAAACTATAATTCAGTTTTTCGAACAGTTGAAAAAGACTATGTGTTCGAAAAACCGAACTCTAAATATCTAGTGTCAACACATGCAAACTAGACAGTTTTATCCTTGTCCAGTGTCTGTGTTATTTCTCTCCAGAAGTTATTAGAAAAAAATATCTTATACATTTCTTAATCCTCTCACACAGGAACATGTCACTGCAGAGGTTTATTGAATGCTTGTCAATGTGAATTTCTCCAGGATTTTGTTGTTCTGTTGTTCCATTTCTTTTTCGACTGTGAAACAACGGCCCAGGCTAGTGTTGACACTTTGTGGACAAACAACTTGTGAGTATACACATAGTATGCATGGTTCGAAATATCGGGCTGTGCTGTATTTGCAACAACAGCAATACTTCAAGGAATTCCTGGAAATTACTTGTTTTGAAGCACCAGCACACCCAAAAAAAAAAGGAGGCGTGATATGCATTGCATTTTGTGGCAAAGACTGATGAGAGAAAACATGCATGACTTGCATCGCTAAAGTTAAGATACTCCTCAAAGAAGGAATATGAGGGCTCTTATCATTTTGCGGACAAAAAGCCCTCAAAACTTCATAGTAATCCAGAGCTGAATGTAGGATATAAACTCCCACCTGTTATCTAAGTAGTTAACCTCGGGCCGCTTCATGTCATCTACCCACTCATTAAACTTTGACAGGTGAGCCACAGCCAAAGGATAGTCATTGCAACACTAAAGTGTTATCACTGTGGAGCCATTAGCTTTTTTAGCCATTTTCATAGGTTTAAAGTTTATACAATCAGCTAGGAAAATTTCACTACAAACACCAGAGACTCGGATGAGGCTCAAACCCCTTCCAGCATTATGCCATGGTGCTCTCTAGATTCATAGACTTAATGTAGATCGGGTCATTATAAAATTGCTGTGAAATTCCACTAAAAATATAATCAGGAAGGTTGGACATTTTAGAGGGCTCTGCTATACAGGAAATACGGCGTTAAAATGAATCAGTGGTGCAAATTAGTAGAGTAGACCCTAACCCAGGGTTAAATGTTTTTGAGGATGATCCAAAAAGCAATTAAGAAGCATGCAAGAGGAATGCGATGATTGATTGTTCTCCAAGGGCCGTGTTTTACAATGCCCCTGTCCTTGCCGAATGGTTGCTATGGCAACAGGAATAAGGAGGTGGACTTCAGGAGCGGGAGAGGATGACAGATCAGTTTTGGAGCGTATTGACCCTCTGTTCCTTTCAACTTGTCTTCCATTTGAGGCCGTTGTGCGCAATACTGCATTTTTAATAGCCCGATTTAAAATGGGATTCATGGAATGGTCCCAGCAACTGCTGAGTCATGCTTTTCATAAGACAAATGAACTTTTGTATAACATCAGTTTTGAGTGTGGACACACCGTCTGATCTCTCTGAGATGGATTTACATGCTCTTAGTGAGTCTGTATAATGCCGTTCGACCTCTCAGGGATGTGACGTGCGTTCATGCGGGAAAGTCACAAATTAAAATATTTGAGTTGATGCAATGATGACGGCTCTGACATGCTTCTTAGTACATTAAAGTCAATTAAAGTGTCTACCGCTGTGACATGGAAGCAAGCGCCATTATGTAGATTAAACACAATTATAGACGCAGTTAACCTTTAAAAATGACAGAAAACCAGGGAACTTGAATCTCCAGATATGTCAGTGCACATATTACCTAATCTTTTTCTTAAACTAATCACAACCAACTATGTGAATTGTAGCCTTTAAGGAACATCATGGCAACTATACAGTTTAGCACTTGGTCTTAATTGGACAAGCTAATCTAGATTACCTCTCTGTCTATCTGTCTATCTGTCTGTTTGTTTGTTTGCTTTTAAGGCGTGAGGAGGAAGTGTACTTCAATCCCATCAGGGATGACCACCCAAACAGCAGCTGTGCTTTCTACAACCCTAAAACTGCCAACGCCTTCTTCAAAGCGATGGGACAGATGTGCCCCGAGATTAGTTTTTGGCAGACGAAGAGCGTCTGTTCGGGCGGCTGATCACACAAGGTTGAGTACACGTATTCAGATATGAACTCTTGCTTTCGAGGACCAGGTGCGTGATTGCGACAAATAAACTGACTGCAAATGAATTCCTATTGTCCACAAGCTGCGTCTGGCTATAACACCCAATTACTTCAACTGTGTGTGTGTCGCAGAGAACAAAGGAGAGAGAGCGAAGGAAAAGGGGGATATGATCGGAATCGAATATCAGCACAGGATATACTCTTTAGTAGCTGCTGTTTTCAGAAACCATAATAGTATGTGAAACATTACTATTATGGATTATGGATCAGTAGATATGACTGATTCTATAATTGGAGATACATTTTGCATTTCAAAACGTTTAAAAAAAACTGTTCTCTAACAGAAATTCTTTCTATCTTATTGAAAACATATTAATTCAGTGATTGCCAAACACAAGTCACTTCCTTTTTTTTATGAAAAAAAAATATATTTTGATTATAGTTTGTCAACTCTGTTACTGTCATTTCTGTTACATACTTTCAACATTGTTACTCTACCTTGATAACAGAGTTTGACGGTAACAGAGTTGACAATTTTTACACTTTTTAGCCAAAAACTCCACTTGCTAGCATAAATGCTAAGAGCACATGATACTAATGAAATCATGATTAAAAGACTTTTGAACAACTCACTGTGTGATCAGTGATAAATTCTGTCTTCCTTTTGATATTGTGGTAACAATTTTGGCGTTTTACAAAATAACTCTTGGTGTAAGAACTTTTTAGATTAAAATAAATTCTCAGAGAGAGAGCACACATACCTTTCTGTGCTGTGCTTCAGATCTTATCAGTAAGGGAAAGTCGCATCATTTCCTGTATCTTGCATAATTGTGGGAAATAATTCCACCAATTTAAAGGCAAAGTATGGTACGGTAACAGAATTGACGCAAGATTTAAAAAAAAAAAAATGACTGTCATCAAGATTATGTTGTAATTATGTCAAAAATTATGTTGTAGAATTAGGAAAATTACTATTTAGGGCTTTTATAAATCAAATAAATGAAATATTACCAAAACAGAAGTAAAATAAAATATTTTGATTACACAATGATACATGATGGAAAAAATACACTAATTCAGACAACAAGAAATCATGATTTTCAGCTATATAAGACAGTTTTTAGAGAAAATTGTGTATTGTTATGGCCTGTAATATATCTTGTGAACCAAATTATTAAAATAATAAAAAAATATAACCATTAGAAAATCATCATTATAGAATCACCCATATATGTTTTCACATGACCTCACGGAGCGTAATAGTAAAAATCCCATTCATTTTCTCCATAGAGCTACTTTTGAATGGCCGTGAATAAAGAAACAGGCTTTTTGCTTGCATAATCGTGTAGTTACACCATCTAATGCTGAAAGGCATTGAATTGTGGGATACAGAATGCAATGTGCTCCTTTGCATACTGCACATTTTGACAAAGGCAATTGGGTTACTCACAGAAAAATTGCACACCGTGTACAGTATACATGTACTGTACGTACTGCATACTGCAGAAATAGAAGCTATTCTGACCACAGCCAAGGAGAAATATCTAAATAGAAGAATCAGTGGGTGTATAAGATGGGGAAGACACATGATGCTTGAAATGCTGGGTTTAGTGGCAACTATTGTAGCGGTTTTGTGGTAAGCCTCAGACGCCACCAGAGGAAAAATTTATGACACTGGAAGATATAAATGTTTGTGCGTCTGTCTCCTAGAGCTCACTTAAAGGAATATTTCAGGTTAATGTCACAGGTGATCATTTCAAAAGAAAAAATAAATGTTTGAAAAGCAAACATAAATCATGTTTCCTGAAATGCATTTGCATTGAAATATCACTGCACAGTCAGCAAGTGTTTCGAAACTACAGATTTCAAGATTGATGTTGTATAAAATGCACATTCTCATTTCCCCTATTGCCATCAGTTAACACTCACTTAAAGTTAATCAATAAAAACAATTTAATACCAAAACTGATAAATATTTAGTAATGTGCCTGTTGTTGTGCTAAATTCATGCATTCCTTGGTAATCATAATCTGATGTTTATCCACCATGAAAATTACTCTGTGCATAAAAACGAGTTATAGATCAAATACTAAGCAATTTTACTGGTTTATTTGTGTTAAGTGCTTTAAGTAAAAATACTAGCTTCACAATTCTGCTTTTAAACCCTCCAGACATAGATATGCACTGTAAGTGCATTACTTTAAACAAGATTTTTATTTGTTTTTTAAAGAGACGAGTCAAAGTTATGTTCTACGGTAATTGGCAGCATATCACGGATGCTGCTTCTGGAGGATGAATTGTATTTAACCCAGAATATTCCTTTAAACAAATCACACGGGACAGCGTGAAGTCGGCAGGCCCTCGGGGGTGACTTTGACGCCCTTCAAAACGTCAGTACTATCGTTTAACAGCATTATATTACACACCATTTAGAGCAACCTACTGTGGACCAACTGTGGAGTTGTAGCCCCTTGAATTCATAGAAACGTGCCCTTGAAGAGTTTTTTCCCAAGATAGGAGGCCCTCTTACTTACAGTTAGCAAAAACAGACTGTGAAAGTGACACTGCAGCAGGGCTAAATTGGATTGATTATATGATTAATGGTGACACGGAGGTTAGCTGGAATTTTCTTTTGCTCCTGCAGTGACACTGTCATCAAAGCGCTGGCATGTAGACAAGACTGAGGTCCTTTTAATCAGATTTGCTAAAGTGAAAACTCTCCTGCGCACAAAGGCGCCATTGATACGCGGTGGGTGTCAACAAAGGGAGAGCTTCGACAAGGGGAATGGGGGGGGGGGGTGGAGAAAAGAGTGGACTTGGATGGGGGAGGGAAAGAATGAATGGGTGCATCTCATTGTAAAGTTAACATTTGTATGGGCCAGATGAATCTGCTGGAGGACTGCTGAGGAGCACAACTGTCACTCATGCGCCCGCTGAACATGTCAGCAGTATCTAGAACTGCTTAAAAACATAATGCAGAAGCTATATGGCTTTAAGAATTTAACTAGAGACCTCTGGAAGGCAGTTGTTTTTGAAAATGCTTATTCGTAGCTTGTTGATTACTTGAGGTACAGCAACATTTTACAGGCAAAAAGGCCATTGTCTATCGTCTAGTGTAGCGATGTATAAAGCACAGCTCAAACAGAAGTCGCTTTCAAACCAAGCAGCTTTCTGTTGGTCAATGCTGCAAATTCGCAAAATCAACTTGAAATCTGCATGGGGAAATCTTTTGCCCTTACGCAGAATTAACGATTGCTCAGATTCCTAGTGAAACGACTTGATTTGCCTGTGAAAATGTGCCACACTATGGTAAATGCGACCAGACTTACAAACTTGTGGAGTTCATGCAGATCGAGTGCTGCTGAAACCAAAAATGAAGACCTTATTCTGACATTAATTTAAACGTATACAATTTTAAAACGTTTGAGCTTTCTGCGAGCAAACGCGAAACGTTTTACGAGTGAACGCAAAAGTATTGAAAATTTTTATTTTAACCAATCTCATATTTCCATCACCATGTTCGCAACTATTCACTTTCCTTCCTACAAAGAATATTGGCTAAATTCATTTGTTTATTTAAATGCATGATTACCACTTGAATTTTTCTATGGTTTAAGGGGTAGTTCACCCAAAAATTTTAATTTGTGTTGTTCCAAACCTGTATGAGTTTCTTTCTTCTGTTGAACGCAAAAGAAGATCTTTTAAAGAATGCTGGTAACCAAACAGTTGACGGCACCCATTTACTTCCATCGTATTTTTTCCCGACAATGGCTACCGTCAACTGTAGCATTCTTCAAAATATCTTCTTTTGTGTTCAACAGAAGAAAGAAACTCATACAGGTTTGGAACAACTTAAGGGTGAGCAAGTGATGACTAATTTTTCATTTGCAGGTGAACTGTCCATTTAAGCAATTCAGTATTAGTCAAATACTGATATATTTCAAATAGTTTCAAGCTCCTTCATAAAAAGGTTGTTTATGGAGAGGCTCATTAACGGCAAGTTCACCTACGTGCTCAAGTGTGGAAAACATTGCATTTGCCGGTTTCCAAAGAAAACAGCGCGTCTCACATTATATTCCAGATCAGCTGAGGACTAGTATTCAGCACCATGGGGACTTTAATCCAATTCAGAGAGTCTGAATTCATTGCTTATTTTTCGTCCGCTGTCTCTGTCACGGTATTATGCGTGGTGGCAGGGCGCACAAAAGCTGGCCTTTCACATGAAAAAAAAAATCATACAAGTCTTTGGAAATGAAGTTACCATTACAGGGACAGCAGATTCAATTAGGGACAAAGCCCTGAACAACAGTGACCTTCCACCGGCCGGTTTCTCCAACACTGTATTCCAGTTGGGCTGAATTCAATGGGAAATATCCTTAACATACTGTAAGTGATATCAGATGATCTGCAGCCCAGCAAAGAACATTCTACAGTTCTTGCGCCAAAAAAACCCTTGCTGGATGCATGCATGAGATTTGGATTATTGCGAGCTCATTTTGGAATAAGTTGAGAAATTTTCCAGATATTAATATCAGAATGCAATGAGTCTTAAATGATGTGGCCTGGACCCTTCAAATGTACACAGATTTTCCCAGCTAAGGCAATGAGTGCAAAATCCCGGCAATGCATAAATTCTCAACAATACCTGGAACATCTACTACAAAAAATACAGGCCCACTTTGAACAAAATAAAAGGCTTTCAAAAAACGGATATGAAAGATTTTCATCAAATTTGATTTTCAAGGTGTGTGAGCGTCTCAGAGACGCCAACCCCAAAGAAATGCAATTTCCACACTTGCATATTTAAAAAGACACACTCGATTGAAGAAAGAAAAGGATGGTGAGGCTTAAAATCTTTGTGGATCCGAAACAAATAGATGTCTTTATTGGTGATGCGCAGTGTGGCTGGGACAAATAAGCCGCCTGCTCTTCAGGTTCAGTGTTAGTGCCAAGGGGACAGCTGGAGGGCCGCCATGTTTGTGTTAAGGGAGAAATGGTGATACACAATGGCAAATTGGACTGAAGCCCCCCAGCTGAGCCATTGTGTCTCCCACTGAGCGAGAGATTCCTCAGAAAATGACCTGTGCTCGCAAACGCACACACACACCCTTGTGTGGAAAGAGGATCAGCGAGGTGTGCGTCTAATAAGTCGAACACAAAACCAGACGCGCATCGGCTTAGACATGTAGAATCCAACCCCGCCCCGTCTCAGCGCCGTAAGCGAAACCTGTGCTGAATTCGCAAATACTGCTTTTCTTATTTCTGCCATAGAAAGATATGGGCTGCATCCGAAATCGCATACAATGTAAAAAATGATATTGATCAATAAGTTATAACAACATATGTTTTTTACATTGCTTTAACTCATCAAAAAAATGTTATACGGTTTTCAACTTTTAAGTTATACAAGACTCAAATCATTTTTAGTCAGTTTAATGTAATTTAAGTTGAAATGACTTAAACATCTAAGTTGATTGTGCTTTAAGGCAGCAACTTTTTTTTACAGTGTACTTCCCTACTATATAGTAAGCGAAAAACAGTATGTGACAAAAGAAGTATGTCCGAATTCACAGTACTCATAAAAGAGAAGGTAAAAAGTACCCAGATGACCTTCCGACGAGATTCTGAAGTGTGCATACGATGGACACTTTACTATGGACACTTGAGGCCACGGGACAGGATTTGTGAAGTGACATAACTGACACTGGTAGATCACATGATAATGACGACATGGCGAATGTAGTACACCCGGATTACATTCATAAACACATTCAAACTTTATAGAATGTACGTTTTTAGCGGTCATGAAGTAATTACTTATTCAAAATAAGTACCTACTCAAGGGTATGTGATTTCAGATGCAGCCTATAGAATAATAGGAGTAATATGCTAGTATGTGGTTCTGAAATTAGCCCTGGTTTCTATCGGGAATAAAAATAATGCAAACAGAAGGCTTCAACAAAAGCCTACACCATCGATTACTAACCTCAGAGCTCACAACAGGTCTATCTTTAAAGGTGAACGCGATTTAAGCACAACATGTTTTCTTGGATCAACATCTTTGTTGATCCTGGAACAACATTCCAAACAACCATTTAGATTTAATGGACAAGTTTACAGTTTATGTAAAGTTTAGGCTTACAACCGGGGTTAGGTGCTTCTACATCAGTGTTATTCACCATCATTTCCCTCTGATTTTAGGGATAAGCTATGGTAGGGATAGGTTTAGGGGTAGGGGTCGGGACAGTCCAGGATCAACAAAATAGGTTGATCCAGGAACATGTCTAACTTGCAAAATCATGATGACCATCTTTAAATGTTAAAAATCGGTTTCCCTGTGGAGAAAATTAATGGAATCTTTACTTCTGGAACCCGATTGTTGTTATTGAGAAATATCGTCAGGACCCATTGATACATTTGTTCGATTGATTTATTCGGGTGGAATTGGACGAATGGAGCCTTTGTTTTAAACAGCCTCTGGATGGCTGACAAAAGCAGATTATGTACATTTTTGAAGTTTACCCCCATCGGGCTGAGACGTAGCCGCTCGCTAACTGCTATCTTTGTTATTGCCGAGTAGCACACAGACTGGCTATTGTGTAAGGCAAAAGATAGGATTTGCATGCATGTTAGACAGGATTACACACTCCAGAGTCTGCGTTGGGAACCTGGACCTCACCAACCAACCGTCAGTGGGCGTCTACAATGTCCCCTTGTAGACATATATTGAAAGAAAGAGAAAAACAAACATGAAGCTAAAAACTACAAGTTTAAGTCTAAAACAGCACAGAAATTCATCGGTCATCATCCAATCCCACGACCTTGAATCGTCAGACTTGTTGATGGTGTTGTTACGGGCAGAACAGGACTAATCCATTAATCCATGGTGGGTGATATACATATCAACTGCATTATAATCCCCCACCGCAGGATCACAGAGCTGAACGTTCAACCACTTGCATAATCCATTTGATTTCATGTCTGCGGTTTGCACGTACAGGGTCTGTATATGTCCATTTAGAGGCGACAGGATTGCTTTGACCGAGTCTCCTGGTGGTAGGTGTGAATTTGTGAGAGTGCAGCTATTGCTTGCACACCTCACTGTGACCTGCAGCATGAAATATAAATGACTTTTTAATAATACATTGATACACAGCGGTGAAATATTTAATGCTGTGCTGCTATCTGTATGGGGCCGGGGTGATTAGTGAAGGTGTCAGCGCAGCCATTAACTAAAAGTAACAAGTGGATTTGTCATGTGAAGTATTCATTAAGATGAAGGCAGAGGGGGAATTATGCAAAGTTGGACTCTTGCAAATGCCCAGGATTGCTTTAAAAGGAATATTCTGGGTTCAGTACGAGTTAAGATCAGTCGACAGTATTTTTGATGTTGATTACCATCATTTTCTTTAAAAAAAAAAAAAAAAAAAAAAAAAGATAAATAAAATAAGAAGAAATGAAGAGGATATTTTAGAAAAGAAGATATTTGAAAGAATATTGGTAACTAGACAGTTTACAGTAGCCATTGACTTCCATAGTAGGAAAAAAAAAACACTATGTAAGTAAATGGGTGCCGTCAAATGTCTGGTTACCAACATTCTTCAAAATATCTTCTTTTGCGTTCAACAGAAGAAAGAAACTCGTACAGGTTTGTGATGACAACAATGACAACATTTTTATTTTTGGGTGAACTATCTCTTTAAGATGTATTCGAATCGCATATAAAATTCCCGTCCTTTTGAACTATACAGTTTTAACATAAACAAATAGATAAGCTTAATGTGATGCATAATGAACTGAATGTGTAGGCCTACACAATAACCAGGCTTATATATTTATAATCAATAAATCAGATTTCTTTCAATCTCATACATTTTAAATAGCGAATATTGCTTGTTTCATAGCTTGATGTTTTAACCATACTTTCAAATACTTAAAAGTTAATGTAATTGTTTTTGCAATAAACAGATTTATGTTTCCAAACAATTTGAATAAATGCATTTTAAAATTAAATAGATGTAAATAGTTAATAAACTATGCTTTTTTTGAGAACAGAAATACCTGTTTCTTACCTGTTTCATTTATGTATGTGCGTTTATTAATTTGTGTGAAAACTGTATGATTCAAATGCATGTGAATTTTACATACACTAATTTTACATACATGTACTAAATATATATATGTAATGGTCCAATTAATAAACATTAAAATACTCACTGTTTCAATAGTATAGCCAAGAGATGTAAACAAATGTGTGTTGACATGATTTTATTGTGGAAAAACCTTTTCTGTGAAATAAGATTCATTTTGACAACAAGATGCCATAAATTACTCAAAAATATGACTTAACCAGTTTTACAGCACAAATAATACACAATATTAACAGAAGAATTAATGGAAGTGCTTTTATAAACTTATAAGTCTCCCTTTTCTGCCTTTAAATTCCACAAATTGGCTGCAGTCGCCTTATTGCCTCGCCGTAACCTTGATCCGTACTTCTTTTTAAAATGAAACGAGAGATGAGTCAATATTATATATTTTTTTGTGTGGTAAATCAAGGCATATTCTGTTCAAAAATGCTTTGCACTTTCATTGCAATATCATTGATGTCTTTTGAATATAGTGTAAAATGTGCGCTTGGCAACATTTCATCACAAGGATGGTCTGTTGGTCAGTCTAAAGGCTCTTTAATATCATCCCACTGGATTTATTTTCGTGCTAACATTCGATGAAGGGAACCGTCTTACTGGATGACTGGCTCATATTGTCATAATGACTTATCTAGGGTGGATGAAGTCCTGGGCACAAGCCCCGGCAACATGGCTGCTTGGCTCGAGATATGGCAGCGGGGATTATTAAAACTAATAGATTACCTGCCAAACAGAATGAAGACAAATGGAGGAGGCTGCATCACTTCAAGGTTGATTTTTTTGGTAGCGTTTTTCAACTGACGGTGCATAGCTTTGCCCTACTGTTACCGGTGAGCTAATGAAAGGTATTTTTCTCACATGTGAGCACAGGTAATGTGGTTTAGGATCTCATGAAGGAGATTTTTATTTTTCAAGCCATCCTCTGAGTGTTTGTGCGGGTTCTGTGCCCTTCAAAAAGACGCCATAACACAATTAGTCATCGATCTCTTGTTGACCTCCCATGAAGTCCTTATCAATTTGTAATAACTTCCATGTGCACTTCTAATGCAATCAAGAGGCTCACTGTGAAAAGCAAAAGCACAGGAACGTCCATCTGACTTCCCACGGAAACCAATCATCTCTAATCTGTAAGAAAAAACAATGTTGATGACAATTTAGACAAAAAAACCTTGGTTTTCGCTCCAGCTGACTCATCCATCAGAGGGGCAAGAGAGTGCACATAAGGACGTACATTATATTCCTCGTGCAAACACATTTATTAGTGGTGTTTGTTAAGGAGGGAAATCACTATTATTTTACAATGACATGTATAACTTCTGGAAGCTGGACATGTAAATTGAAGATGCTTTCAAAATACCCTACAGCAAAGACAACTCTCTATTTTAAATGATCAGTGAAAATCATCTTTCAAATATAAGTATGAAGAAGTTTAAGGCCTTGAAGGTGTAAGGTGTGCTTCATTGTATTGAATGCACACTTGTAGTATACCTCAAATCATAAAAGTATGTATTTTATACAATTGTACTTGCAGATAATATAATATTTAATGAGATATTACTTGATGGTATTAAAAGGCCACTTTTTTAGTGTAAAAATTGATGTCCTGTTTAAAGCACCCAGGAAGTGACTTTATACTACAAGGTCACATGAAGAAAAATATATATCATTCCATTTTATATATAAAGGTAGTTTGTGACGTCAGAAACACCAGTGATTTCAAACCGTGTTTTTGAGACTGTGTTTGAGGCTGTCTTTGGTTCACTGCAGTTTTAAGGAGAAAATACTCAGCAATGGTGTTGACTTATGAATTTACATATGGTTTGTCTTAAAGCATATTAAAAAACACCACATATGAACAATGTTAAAACCTTGATTTTCACCACAGGGGGACTTTACACTTTCATATAAAATGGAAGTGGACATTTTCTTAAGGTAAGCACCTCATTTTATTGGACATGATTTAGCAGAATTTGTTTCATTTATTTAAGAGTTTCAAGTGAAAAACTTCTTACAATGGAAAGCGCCACCTGACGTCATGAATCTCTGTGTAATACTGTATAATCAATACAAGGAAAACTCTGAACACTACATAACATTGTTGACAAAGAACAAAGAGAACTGAGGGACAGCACAGGGATGATAATCAACAGAACAAGAAACAGGTGCGAAAATCAATGAGGAGCCATGGTAACAAACAAAGAACGAGATCTAGGGAAAATGAAAACAAACAGAACTGGTGTTAATTTCATGCTGGTCCTCAAGCTAGCCAAATCTGGTCAAAGCTAAAACTGCTATAATGTTTGTCTGTTGTTGTTTTTTTCTTACTTTTTCATGCACAACTAGCATGATTAGCATTCATCTTTTTGCGCTTTTGAGACGCAAAAACGAAGGTTGCGTCCCACAGTGTAAGAGCGAACAATAAATTATTTTGATATGAGAGGGGAGCTTGTCTTGGATTGGAAGGGGGTTTATGAGTGTTTGCCATTACATTTATGTACCGTAGCGCAGCGCTAGCTCACGGCTAATTGCTCCACCACCCGCTGCATAAATGTGATTTCATTTCTGATAATTGCTCCAAATGTGCTTCATAAACCAATCATAAACTAATTACTTAATATAATTTACCTTAAACCTGATTTCCCTCCTCCTCCACAAACAGGTTTTCACTCAATGCAACATTCGCAATATATTATGAATGTTTCTTTTCTCTTGTCTTTTAGGTTTTGACAGCAACGCTTCCCTCCAGTCTCCAATTCTGTTGTAGCTCTGGCCTGAACTCTTTAGGGTTACCCTCCGCGTTACGCTAAACACGTTTGGCCGACATGTTTAATCCCGAGCCGCTTATGACGTCTGACACATATTTTGTCAAATAGGATTTGAGAAATGTTATTCTCTGAAGTTGCCATGGCCACAACCTGCTGGATCCGAATGACATTTTCAACTGAAGAGGGAGAAGCTGTGCTGAGATGGGCACGTAAGCCTCTTGAACGCAAATGCCAACCCACTGGGCAACCCATTATTCTGATGCCGAACATCCCACAGGATAAAAGCTGGCATTAATTTACTAAAAAACAGCGCTTGTTTTTCCTCTGTCATTTATGTCATTATGTCCAAGGAATGTGTCTCATTAACATAAAAATATGATGCTTTCTAGATGCCGTGACCGGTATTGTGAAGGACAGTCGCTAATAAACAATTTACAAATGGTAAAGCTATCAGAAGATTCATTTTCCCAACAGAGCTGGGCGGCTATCAGAATGAAGTCTGACAGATTGATGACAGTGTCACAATTGCTCTGTGTCTTCCTGCTTATCACTGCTACAGATGTGAACGCGTATGAGGGATTGGGATTATAATCTTCTTTCCCATGCTGCTGCGGGATTATGAGATCATCTGGATTGAGGGGTGAACGGTTAAATGCTAATTCTATGATGCTCTGCAATACATTGATTGGAATGGACTGTTTTCTCATCTTGCCGGGTTTGGTATATGGCAAATGTTATTGCAGAAAAATGCACTATTAAAGAGGTAGTAAACCCCAAAATAAAAATTCTGTCATCATTCACTCAACCTTGTGTCGTTCCAAACCTGTATGCATTTCTTTCTTCTGGGAAACATGCAAAAAATATCTATTTTGAAGAATGTTGGTAACCAAACCATTTTGGTTCCCATTGACTTATATTGACAAGAACCGAAACAGTTTGGTTACCAACATTCTTCAAAAATAGATATTTTTTGTGTGTTTCGCAGACGAAAGAAATGCGTACAGGTTTGGAACAACACAAGGGTGAGTGAATGATGACAGAATTTTCATTTGGGGGAAAACTATCCTTTTAAATTTACACTTTAAATAATAAAAACACCCTCAGCATTGACTTGTTTACTAGATTAATGCCACTGTATTACAACACAAAGTACAATGATAGCTATAATAAATAATGTCCATTAAGGGAGACTTTTTTTTTTTCACCCCGCTAAATTACAGATGAAAATAAAGTCTGTCATAGCCACAATCCAAAATAGTAATGAAATATTTACAGTACATAAATAAAATATCAGCGATAATATATATTTATAATATGTATAGAAAAAATAGGATATATAAGGACACCACAGCCAAAGCAGGACTATTGAATGACAGAATGGCACAATAATGCTGTGTTAGATTAATTCATTGAAAGCTCCTATACTTGATTAACACAGATTTTAATGAGTTTACAGTAATAATATTTCAAAACAATGTAGCAGATCATATGCACCAGAGGACACATAAATATTCCATTTCCCTCTTAAGATGAGTAAATATCATAAGAAATGACCAATGATCTGTGCAGAATAACTACATAAATCATTTGTTTTTGAGAAACTTAGTTTTTTTTTTTCCCTTTATCATCCTGCTCTCTCTCTCTCACACACACACACACACACACACACACACACACACACACACACACACACTATCATGCATAGAGAGTTTTGCAGTACTGTCTGTCCAATGTCAATCTCTTTAAGGGACAACAGCGCCATCATGTGTTCATTCACTTCAAATGTTCATACTCCTCCACATCAGCAAATCAGGAGATCCTCAAATCATACAAGACATGTACATTAAAAGAGTCAGTAACTAAATACACTATGCAAAATGAAACAGAATGGATGAGGACTAAATTATAAAAAATACAGAATATAAAAATCTGCAGCAGAAAACCAAATTGTGTGTGTGTGTGTGTGTGTGTGTGTGTGTGTGTGTGTGTGTGTGTGTGTGTGTGTGTGTGTGTGTGTGTGTGTGTGTGTGTGTGTGTGTGTGTGTGTGTGTGTGTGTGTGTGTGTGTGTGCGCGCACCCGTGTGTGTGCCCTTCTTGCTGTTCTCGGTCTGCTAGCCCTGGCAGGGCCTCTTATCTCCCACTGTTTCAGCATCTGCTCTGTACAGGCCCACACGAGCGCTAAACTTTGGCAGACAGACCACAGAGAGAGGGGCTCTTGCTCTGTGCTGAAATATGAAAATCACACAGATAGATTCATTTACCAATGACAGCTTTTTTTCATACAGCAGAGAGTGTGATTTTGTGTTATAACGTTGCTTGTCGCAAGCGGATTATAGCATGTTTGTTATTCAGTGGCCCACTTTTTTACTTTTCGTTTTCAGTTCTGAGACGTGTCTATATTGCAGTTTAGAGCTGCATGGCTGGAGTCTGTATCAGTTTAACTCAGTTAGTGCAGACAAAATCAAAGTTATGAGTGGAATTTCAGCCTGACACAATATGTCATCCAGATTGTATAGAGTGAAAAAGCAAATGAACACAATGAGTTTTTTTCTCTTTAAAAATAAAATGTGTAATGTCAATATGTGTATTGTCATGAAATGTGAAACGTAAATTTACATACACACACACATATATATACAGTATGTATGTATGTATGTATGTATGTATGTATATATATGTATATGTGTGTGTGTGTGTGTGTGTGTGTGTGTGTGTGTGTGTGTGTGTATGTGTGTGTGTGTGTGTGTGTGTGTGTGTGTGTGTGTGTGTGTGTGTGTGTGTGTGTGTATATATACATATACATATACATATACATATACGTGTATATATATATATATACACTCACCTAAAGGATTATTAGGAACACCTGTTCAATTTCTCATTAATCTAATCAACCAATCACATGGCAGTTGCTTCAATGCATTTAGGGGTGTGGTCCTGGTCAAGACAATCTCCTGAACTCCAAACTGAATGTCAGAAAGGGAAAGAAAGGTGATTTAAGTAATTTTGAGCATGGCATGGTTGTTGGTGCCAGACGGGCCGGTCTGAGTTTTTCACAATCTGCTCAGTTACTGGGATTTTCACGCACAACCATTTCTAGGGTTTACAAAGAATGGTGTGAAAAGGGAAAAACATCCAGTATGCGGCAGTCCTGTGGGCGAAAATGCCTTGTTGATGCTAGAGGTCAGAGGAGAATGGGCCGACTGATTCAAGCTGATAGAAGAGCAACTTTGACTGAAATAACCACTCGTTACAACCGAGGTATGCAGCAAAGCATTTGTGAAGCCACAACACGCACAACCTTGAGGCGGATGGGCTACAACAGCAGAAGACCCCACCGGGTACCACTCATCTCCACTACAAATAGGAAAAAGAGGCTACAATTTGCACGAGCTCACCGAAATTGGACAGTTGAAGACTGGAAAAATGTTGCCTGGTCTGATGAGTCTCGATTTCTGTTGAGACATTCAGATGGTAGAGTCAGAATTTGGCGTAAACAGAATGAGAACATGGATCCATCATGCCTTGTTACCACTGTGCAGGCTGGTGGTGGTGGTGTAATGGTGTGGGGGATGTTTTCTCTGCACACTTTAGGCCCCTTAATGCCAATTGGGCATCGTTTAAATGCCACGGCCTACCTGAGCATTGTTTCTGACCATGTCCATCCCTTTATGACCATCATGTACCCATCCTCTGATGGCTACTTCCAGCAGGATAATGCACCATGTCACAAAGCTCGAATCATTTCAAATTGGTTTCTTGAACATGACAATGAGTTCACTGTACTAAAATGGCCCCCACAGTCACCAGATATCAAACCAATAGAGCATCTTTGGGATGTGGTGGAACGGGAGCTTCGTGCCCTGGATGTGCATCCCACAAATCTCCATCAACTGCAAGATGCTATCCTATCAATATGGGCCAACATTTCTAAAGAATGCTTTTTAGCACCTTGTTGAATCAATGCCACGTAGAATTAAGGCAGTTCTGAAGGCGAAAGGGGGTCAAACACAGTATTAGTATGGTGTTCCTAATAATCCTTTAGGTGAGTGTATATATATATATATATATATATATATATATATTATCTGGGGGGGTTTTTCAACCAATTATTTTTTCAATTTTATTTTGTCATGTTGCTGAAACTAAAATTACACACTTCCCCAGTGAACAAGGTAAGTCCACCGTCTCACCTGTATCCCGTAAAGCAAAAGGTGGTGTCTATCCTCCGTTCTCTGAGTCCTGAGCATTCTCCACCCTGGGCAGCTCCACCAGCTTCTCGTAGGACAACGCCATCATGATCTGACCAGGATAAGACACCGAACGTTAGACTCACTGTTAAAAGTCTAACAAAATTGAAGCCGAAACAAAAGGTACAATATTTGTCCCTCATTAACATATACTTCACATTGAAGATCAGACACCAACTTTTGTTTGTTGACAGACACCAGACATTGTTATGTGTTATAATAGACATTTTTCACATAATTTATCTTTTTTTTAATATTTCCTTAATATAGTATGAACAGGGAATATCTTGATTTTATGAATTATTTTCTTCTTTAGTTTACACATTTTTAAAGAACTACAGATTGTGTTAACCCTCATACCTAATTTTTTTTTTTTTTTTTTTTTTTTAAACAATGGACTATTAAAAATCTGCAAATAAACTCATGGCAAGGATAAGCCCAGTTAATATCATTTTTCCTTTTTTAATCACTTTTTCTTATATTTGTTTAGCTTTGTCAGAAGGGGACAATCCTAAATTTCCAACCCCATTACTATAGCTATATACTATACCCCGAGTTTTATTATAGTAAATAATACTAATTAAAAATGGGCATTAATGGAAGTTTCAACATTAAATTGAATAAATAAACTTCTTGAAGAGTTAGCACAAGATGAATAAATAACTGTCAATCATGTTACTTTTCTGAACATACCAACATATATTATTATTTATTAATGTAACTTGAGATTGTAAAATACAGTTTCACTTTAAGGCATTCTCTATCTAATGAAATGTTCCAAAGCACCTCTCTGAAAGGAAAAGGCCAACATGAACCTACAATCTCCATTCAATAGAGATTTTTTTTTTTTTTTCAGTTGACTGGATCCGTAATAGACACTGTTTGCACAAAGCAATAAATGTAAACTTAATTGAGCTGGTAAATGATGTGTGTTATGACATACTGAGAGAAATATCTGATAATGTTACAGAATCAGTCATAATGAGTCTGTCTACGCACCATGATGAGGGTCAGTAGAAGCATCATCATACCCAGCATCACATAGAGATTTCCTATTAGACCCCCTGCCCACAGGGGACCGAGGATGGTGGCAAGACCCCCGACTGAACGTCGCACACCCTGACTAAAGCCTGCACACACACACACACACACAACACACAGTCATTAACAGTGACAAAATGTGACACCTACAAACGTGAGTGTTGCATGTTTACTCAAGATCTCATTTATCTTTTTCTTATGTCTCTTATTGTATTCTCTTTGTTTCTCACCTTGTGTTTTCTCAGCTGTAACCTTAGAAAAGAGGGACACCTGAGACACGGCAACGAAAGGAAGTCCCAGTAACTGCAGGAACACTCCGATGATAAACTCAATCAACTCGAACACAAAACCACCTGATCAAAATACATATCCATCGAGAATGAAAGAGAGAATATCGAAGACCGAAAGAGACAGACAGATAGACAAAAATAGACTGTCAAATGATAGATAGCTAGACAGACAGCGAAAGACAGATAGATAGACTGGTACATGACAGACAGAAATAGACTGTTAAATGATAGATCAACAGCGACAGACAGACAACAGACAGATAGTCAGATCAAATGTCAGATGGACAGACAGAGAGACAGGTAGACAGATAGACAGAAATAGACTGTCAAATGATAGAAGGATAGATAGACAGAGACAGACAGACAGGTAAATATAGATAGAGAGAAAACAAATAGATAGATAGAGAGAAAACAAACAGATAGATAGATAGATAGATAGATAGATAGATAGATAGATAGATAGATAGATAGATAGATAGATAGATAGATAGATAGATAGATAGATAGATAGATAGATAGATAGACAGACAGATAGACAGACAGACAGACAGACAGACAGACAGACAGACAGATAGACAGAAATAGACTGACAAATGATAGACAGGATAGATAGACAGAGGAAGACAGACACAGGTAAACAGATAGAGAGAAAACAAACTGTTATGGATGGATGGATGGATGGATGGATGGATGGATGGATGGATGGATGGATGGATGGATGGATGGATGGATGGATGGATGGATGGATGGATGGATGGATGGATAGATAGATAGATAGATAGATAGATAGATAGATAGATAGATAGATAGATAGATTCAAAACAGTTCCAAACTAATAATGCATATCATCGAGCTGGCACCAAACTGAGCTGGCATATTGTGTCTGTCCATGCCCAGGTGTATGCCAGTTTCTCTGGATGTCTGCCAAGCACGCACACACACACACACACCCTGTGGATTGGCCAGGAAGATGAGGCACCAGACACAAGCCCCGCTGCAGATGAGCAGCCCCACAGCCAGCACCACCCGGTCCTCCAGCACACGGCTCAGCCAGCGCACCAGGAAGAAACCCGCGATTACCTCCAGCCCACACAGGCTGTACATCACACTGTTCCCCAGCTCACCCAAGCCAAAGTACTTCTGCGTCAGGGGGGTCACCATGGTCTGGGGACGAGAGCAGGACATCAACCACTCACAACACCCTAGCAACCACATAGCAACACGCTTAGAGGGACTGTTCACCCAAAAATGAAAATGAGCCCATGATTTACTCACCCTCAAGTGATCCTAGGTGTATATGACATTCTTCTTCAGACAAATACAATCTGAGTTATGTTAAAAAATGTCCTAGCTCTGCCAAGCTTTATAATGGTTTGTGTAATAAAAATATTCTTATTTAACATGTTACAAAGTTAAATTCTAACTTCTGGCCAAATTAATACGCAGTCTACTTGCGTCTAAAGCGCAACTTATGCAACTTGTGATGTCAGAAGTATCGTAGTGCGTCATGGCGTAAGTTGCGCTTTACACTTAAATGGAATCCATTTGTTCGTTTGGCCGGAAGCTAGTTATTTTACTTTATTAAGTTTTAAATATGGATATTTTTCTTACACAAACGCTGTATTTTTCGTTTCAGAAGGCCTTTATTAACCCCCCGGAGCAGTGTGGAGTATTTTTATGATGGATAGATGCACTTTTATGGCCTAGAAATCTAGACGCACCCTAGCGGCAGCAAAATTTATTTTGCAGCCAGGGTAGTCTAGCAACTCTCCGTTGACTTTCGAGCTGGAAAAACCAAACTCTAGTCAGGCCAATCACATCGTGTATAGAGTAGGTGGGGCGGGCTTAACATAATGACGACAGAGTTGCGACGGTTCCCTGCTACTTGAAAACAAATAATGACGGCTGCTGCTGGCGAACAGCGGCCTTTCGAATCGGCTTTGGCCGCGACTCTGGAGGACTTGGAGCTAAGCTGTTCTTTGAGAAAAGAGCAAAGAACGGCACTTAAGTCATTCTTAAAAAAGCAAGATGTGTTCGGAGTTTTGTCGACCGGATACGGCAAAAGTTTAATATACCAACTAGCCTTCTTCGTTGCTCTGATTGGTTGTAGCGCTGTCCTATTGCGTGCAGAGGGGTTTTGAGAGACAACCGCTTATCCCGCCCCTCGGATTGAGCCGTGCCAATGGTGAGTTCCCAGACCTAACATCTTGATGTAGGTCTGGCTTGCCAGACTAGCACTTTTATGGACTTTTCTTCAAAACAGAAACAGCCATTCACTGCCGTTATAAAGCTTGGAAGAGCCAGGATATTTTTTAATATAACTCAGATTGTATTCGTCTGAAAGAAGAATGTCATATACACCTAGGATGGCTTGAGGGTGATTAAATCATGGGCTAATTTTCATTTTTGGGTGAACTATCCCTTTAAAGCAACTCAGAACTAATAGCAAGTCTTGCATGTTCTTCAGGCAATGTTAAGTAAATGTAAAAATTATAATGCATCCAGCACGTGCTTTTCATAGAGAAATTTGATTTAATGTGAAAGAACAAACCTAGGCATGATATATCTGAGGGGGGAAAATCTAATGAAAAGGAACATCCTAAACTCTATTTATTAGTTTGTCATGTATCTAGGTCAGGCAACCGGGAATGTAAATGTGTGTCAATTTCAAATACCTGATTATATTAAATCAAAGCTTAGATTAGATTACATTAAATTAGATTTAGATGGTCCTACACTGTGAGCCTTAATCAATCATAATTGGGCAGACATTATTTAGTGGCTCAGATGAGTTTAGGACAGTGTGGGGGGTCTGGTGACTGGTTTTCAGAAGCACAGTGCCCATTTAAAACACATTTTGATTGCAACTTCCAAAATAGCACCATAATAATGTTTTAATGATACAGTATGTTTTTTATGAAATTATAAGCTTTTTTAGCACAAGCAAGTTTTAACATTTTATGTTGATAGCATTTTGCTAACTTTTTTACCACGATGCTGTTACCATATTTTACCACATTGCTAACATGTTTTAGCATGTTGCAAATTTTATCAACACAGTGATAGCATTGTTTTACCATTGCTAGCACATTTCTAGCATATTTTAACATGTTGCTAAAAAAAATTACATTTAGCGAGAACTGTATTCTAGTATGATGTTTGCATGCTGCTAACATGTTTTAGTATGTTGCTTGCTAGTTTTAAACATAGACACATAGATCCCTTATTAGCAGCCGTTGAATGTGGCATCTATGTACATATCTATGGTTTTAACATTTTGTTCATGTGTTGCTAGCATTTTCCCAACACACTTTAGCACATTGCTAGCATGTTTTGACACCTTGCAAGCATGTTTTAGCATGTTGCTAGCACATCGCTAACATGTTTTAAGATGTTGTTAGTATGTTGCTAGTATGTTTTAGCATGTACATTGCTAACACGTCCTAGGTATAGGTCTTGCTAATGCTTCCGTAGTCTAAAGGCTCTGGTATGAGTTTGGTGGTCATAAATTGGAAGCTTTATGCTGTTCATTTTAAAAATGTTGGTCTTAAAAGAAAAAGAAGCTGCTTAAATACCAGATCAGTAGGTTGGCTTTGATAAGCCAACATAATTACTGAAGGCTGGCACACACTACTTTTGCCTTGATTTACAGTCTGGACGAGTTGAGGCTAGTTCTCGAGAGCCAGTTTGCAGATTTGAGTTGGCGGAATTTAAGAAAATTATAGTGTATTATGGGCACAGTCTCAGATTTTTTTACCTTCCGACTATGAATCTGTCCACTATTTTGAGAATGTTAAACATGTTTGATATTTTGACCCGATTTTATACACATATTGATTCCATTTGTCCACTGTCTCCTAACCAAGTGCATGTTTCATGAGTTTGTCATGTTCGGATCGACTTGAAAGTCTGGTAGTGTGTGATCCTCAGTCGTGTGTGATGTTTTTCCTCTGTAACCATTTCCATTGTAACCACGTCGGCAAGTATATGAAGCCTATAGTGTTTTAAAATCGGTTCAGATTTGAAAAAGTTGTGTAGTGTATTTAAGTGTACAAGTGGACCAGGACCTACGCTGGTGCCAACCCTGAAAATGATGACTTTTACCTCGAGTGCTGTCTGATTGAAGAGAGTGATGAACTGAGCAGTGAGGAGAACCACCACCTCCTCCCTCAGAAACTCTACACAGAGAGAGAGAGAGAGAGAGTTATAGATCTCAGGCTGCCAAGACAAGATTGAATAAAATGGAGATATCTACCACACACACACACACACGCACAGCAATCATAGTGCAAAGACAGAATGAAGAGATCAATAAGCCGTTTTCAGACCGCTACTCTCAGATTAGCACCTCAGATGCAACAAAGAAGGAATCAATGCCACACCAACTTAAACTGCACTGCTAAAAAAGCACTTTAATTTGACATTAAACTTTACCTCGACTGGCACTGAAGTTTTCAAAGGGGTCAGAGGGATCTGGAGGTGGCGAATCAGGAGGAGATGGTGGGACTTCGGATGAGAGCTGGGTCTCGGTCTGTTCTGGATTGACCGGGCCATTCGAGTCCACTGCTGAAGCCCAGTCTTCATCTTCCAGACTCATGAGGGGCTCATCTTCTTCACCTCTGATCTCTCTGAGGGGCGTGTGCTGCTCAGGGAAGGAGTCCAGTGGTGGGATGTCCCAGTAAAGGAACATCACTGCAAACTGCATAAGCAGCCACATCCCACACATGAAGAGCTGGGTCGAAAGAGCACAAGGCAGCTTGAACTGAAGAAGTCAACTTATTGAAAATAACTTAAAAATGGCAAATAAAAATGTTGAAGTAAGATAGTTAACTAACGTTAACTAATGAAATCTTATTGTGAAGTGTTGCCGCGTATAAATGAGAATGAGATTTTTAGCATCACCACAGTAATACAAATGTAGGAGGAAACTTGTCATGAAAATAATGTCAAAAAGAAAAAAAAAATTAATCATGCTTAAAAAGTGCTTCATTTTCTTTACTCCAAGTGAAGTGAAATATCCGCCGGACATGCTCTTGTTTTATGAGATCCTCTGACAGGATGTGTGTTTCCCAGCCTTGTTCCTATTGAGCCCCCTAGCACTACACTTTCTCTCTCTTTTGATCTGATGCAACCATTTCAGGCCTTGGATCTTCTACTAATGACCTGAAGAGTGGAATCATGTGTGTTTCATTAAGAAGACATCTGAAATGTGCAGAGTTACTACATTCACATTATTACAAGCTGCATCCATCATTATGTGAAACGGCCTGTGTGTGTGCGCGCGTGTGTGTGTTTAGAATCTAAATTTATAGGAAATGAGCCAAAACATACTTACCCCAGGTGAGGTGTACTTATTTACAATGAATGGACCCAATTTGAAATCACACAACCTTAGAAAGATATTGAATGCAGGACCTGAAAGTAAAAATGCATAGTGTATATACAGTATATTATAGCCACTTATTGCATGGTGGAACACTGACTCACCAATCAGAAGTCCAGCCTGACGACATGCCATGACAGCAGCAAAGACTCTAGCTCGCTCATCGGGGAGGGTAGTGCGTGTCAGGAACCCAAAAATGGAGGAACCAGCTCCTGCTCCAATACCTGATGGAAGGATGCAGTGTAATTCAGAACTATTATGGGAAAAAACATTAGGCAGCGGATTTACTCTAAGTGCAAATGGCAATAAATGTTATTAAGACTAAGTGTAAATAGCAATTATTTACACTAAATGAAAATAGCGATATATTCTATTTACACTAGCCTATTTAAAAGTAGCAGTTCTTTGCAATAAGTGCAAATAGTTGTTAGATGCTTTTTGTACTTATAAATAGTGGCAGATACTATTTGCTCCTCAGTATTGTTGTACATTAACAGGATGCAATAATAACTGTAAATTACTGTATTTATTAAAATTATTAAATGGATGCCACCTTATTGGGAAGATAATAAATACTTCATTATTAAACACTCGTTACGCACTTTATTTCCACTTTTCAAATATTTTCTTCATTTTTATTGAAAATAAATGCCTTTCCGATCTGACATATGATGAGAAAACGGAGAAGAGGAGTTTGATAAAAGGCGGGTTCGAACTTTGGTCAAACGTGTCAAAAGCTACTTCTCCGTGCCATACTGCCCACAGCCAACCTCACTGTAGACACTGAGAAGTGTGCGTCTTTTTTAATCTTGTGAGGCCCAACCAGACATTGGTGGGCGGGGTTAGTGTTAATAGTCTTTGCCAACAGGACAGGCACTTTACACTTGCAAATAGATACTCTGAAAAAGTTACTGTGAATACTGTGTGCTGTAACTAAAGCCAGTTTATAAACATCAAGTCACATGGCACAATCAGATTGGCTTGGTCAGAATTTAAATAGACCCTCTACCTCCCCCAGCTCCACCTGCCTATATATATATATATATAAACTTGTATAAAAACTCATTGGTCCTGTCAGGATTATTCAATTATGCATTGCAGAAATTACAATCTAATGAGAGTCATCAATCAAAAAGAACAGTCTCTCTGTTAGTATCTGTTGGATGTCTTAAAATCTCATTATTGTTGATGGTTTACACCACAGGAGAACAGAATCTCACAAACAACGTTTATTGTGACTGATAGAACAGTGCAGCTTCAAACTATCCTCACCTGCAACAAGACGGCTGGACAGCAGGAGCCATTTTGAATATCCCATGAAATACATGAAGTTTCCTGTAAGACAAATGTGTTGCAAAGAGCAAGTCCAAACAACATCCTCAGGAGATCATAACTGCGCAAGAACAAAGGTTATTTGATATATTTTAAAACCATCTCCATTCTTAGGTATACTGACCCACAATTTCAAACACATTGGAGAAGAGAATGATGGTCTTTGTAGTTCTGGTTTTGTCTGACCAGTGACCAAACACTGGACCTGAAACCAGCCCACTGAAGCTGAACGCGGATAGACCCAAGCCAAGAAAATAAGGTGGTGCCTCTAATATCTGCAGATATCGCCATATAGTGGGCAGAATGACAGCTGAAAGAGAGAGAGAGAAGAGAGTTTATGCAGTTGATGTGCAAAATAAAATCAATACATTCACCAATTACACATTAATAGTTTAATGCTTTCTTGCACTATTGATTCAAACAAGTTATTTGCTGCAGAAAGGAAAGGAAAGGAAAGGAAAGGAAAGGAAAGGAAAGGAAAGGAAAGGAAAGGAAAGGAAAGGAAAGGAAAGGAAAGGAAAGGAAAGGAAAGGAAAGGAAAGGAAAGGAAAATAATTCTTGTCCACTTACCATATTCTACGCCACTCAAAAGAAATATCAATCCAATAGTGAGAAAAGAGAGTTTTCTTTTTTGTCTGTAATCCATTATAGTGTTTCTGTAGGTTATTTTCACAGCACTTGATCATTCCTCTTCCTCATGGTCCAATTGTTGTAATGAGAGGGATGGTGTTCTCCATTACTGACTGTTATGTAACCGCTCGTCTTACTGTAGGCTATTTCTCTTTTTTTGTAGATCATAGCAAATGTATCAATCAGCAAAAGACAAAGTATAAACCATGTGGTGTTGGCGAGTTTAGGAATTTTTTTTTAATGATTTTACGCAAACACGCTGTTTGATGTTCAGAGGATCCCTTCCTTGAATATGATCATCAGGTCCCCGTCACGAGGTAACGATAAATGCCCTATAATTTCTTCATTGATGCAGCATTGTAGATTAACAGTGGTCAGGCTCTTCCAACAGTCTCTGTACAAGCACCAGAGATCTAGTATTACCTGTGAGCTTGTATCCATTATTTATCGTGTTCAGGTGAAGTGGACTGTAATTCTACTCCCTTAAAGCTGTATCTTCACTTCTTTCTAACAGAAATTCAGTTCATTCCTGACTATCTACACTAAAAAGAAAGAAAGAAAGAAAGAAAGAAAGAAAGAAAGAAAGAAAGAAAGAAAGAAAGAAAGAAAGAAAGAAAGGGGGGCCCGAAATCGCTAAACAATATGGGGTGTAACGATACCCTCATGTCACGATTCGATATATATCACGATACTAAACTCACGATACGATATTATTGCGATACTACAAGACATATGATAAAAGGTTATCAAGAAATGCACTGCTGATTAAAATGCTACATTTGATATTACATTGTGGGTGTAAATGAATAGGACAATGGTAACACCAGAATACAAATATTCATGATTCTGAAGCTGAAAATACAGAATTATATTAGACGAATATGCTTGCACTCTGTCACTGACTATGTTTAATAGGCCACTTTTTACTGGTAACATCAGACATTTGGCATTATCAAGACCCACAAATACAATAATACAGTAATACCCCAACTGCATTATTATAAATTATATTCAACATCATATATAGTAGTTTAATGTAGTACTGACATTAAAACTCTGAATACTTGATTTTTAGCGCAATTTTCCACCGGACAAATTGCGATTGTTAACTCATGATTTCTGTTCTGTGCGTCTGTGCGCACCAATCTTGCACTTCTATCTACTCCTCAACCAGACCACCTAGAGACTTCGGGTTTTCGGCATTATGTTAAGGAAGGTCTAATCTCGGGAACGCACAAAAAATATCCAGGAAAAGGATTTACTATCTCTTAGTGTTGTGATCCCATGAGGTGAGAAAATTGCGCAAAAACACTCACTGAGTTTTTATTTCTTGTTTTCTCACACAGTAATTTTTATTTTTGGTGAACTATACACAATACATATTGTCACTATCCACGATATATATTGCTGCATTTTTAACCACAAACTATTGGTCAGGAAATTAGCTAAACTTAAGCAAATGCACTACTTAATAAGCAATTGCTGTCTCAGAGTTAGCATTTGGAATTTGGCAGAATATGGGAAGTTTGAGGGATGAATCACAATGAAACACAGTGATGCTCCAGAGCGGCGTCTTCTAAAATCTGCTGAGAAATATAATAATAAAAGCATCTCTGCCACAGTGAAGCATGGAGGAAGAGTGTCAGTGTGTGGGGAGTGTTTCCAGATGAGCATTGATGAGCTGCTTCACTGGGAAAACTCATTTAATGCTTTGGAGTACGAGAGAATAATGCAGAATGGCTTGCTTCCCACAAATGAAATGTTTTTAAAGAGGAAGGATCAGATGTTATTTTTCAACAAGACAATGGTAACACTTTATTTTAAGGTGACGTAGTTACATGTACTAACAGTAAATTACATGTACTAACAGTAAATTATGCATAATTACAAGTAACATGTACTAACAGTAAATTACATGTACTAACAGTAAATTATGCATAATTACAAGTAATAATATTACGTCACCTTAAAATAAAGTGGAACTGACAATGCTCCTGCCCAAAGTCCAAAGACAACCAAGAAGTGGCTTGAGAACGAGTCCATCAGGCTCATGTTTTGCCTGGTCAGAGTCCAGATTTGAACCCTGAAGTGAATGTTTGGTCTCACATTAAACTCAAATGAACCGGGAGACATTTTTTCAGCTACTTGTGAACTGTTTGAAGCCATTAACATAGTGTGGAACTGGAACAACAAAGACACTTCTTCCTGTAAAAAGCTGTCTGTAAGTTGGAGAAAGCTGTTCCATCAGCACTAAGTTACTTTATCTACAGTATTTGTGCAACTCTTGCTAATTTCCTGATTAGTGATTTGTGGTTAAAATGGTTAAGATCATTAAAAGACCATTAAATAATCAGGCATTTTTGGCTTGTCCCTTTTTCTTTCTTTTCTTTTTTTGCCTAGGAGTGTATATTTATGCTCACATGGGTTAACACTCATCAACAAACATTACTGTTTTTTTTTAATTGTACCTCTAACAAAAAAGTACTATGGTATTGGTTGTTTGGCCGTGTACATATAAATATAAATATTCAAGGTATATGGTAATTATAGTTTTTAATATACACACTAAGTTTGATGTGACTAACATACTAAAGCACATTAAACTATTATAATTTTAACTTTAGTGTGTCATTCAATATTACATATATTTAATATATTATAGGTGTACTATAATTATTCATAATTACAAATGTGTAATACAAATATATTTAAAATCATGACATAAACGTTTCAATATAAATGACATTAAAGCATATTTTACTTCAAAGCTGATTCCAGTCTTCAGTGTCACATGATCCTTCAGAAATCATTCTCATATGAAGATTTTCTGCTCAGGAAACATTTATTTTTATTATCAATGCTGAAAACTGTTGTGCTGCATAAACTATGATTCTTTTTTTTTCAGAATTCTTTGATGAATAGAAAGTTTAAAAGAACAACTCAGGACCCATAAAAACGAGTCAATTCACCTTTTTTTATATAGTGCTTTATACAATACAGATAGTTTGATACAGATAGTGATAAACAGGAAAATAAGGATTAATGATAAACAGAAATCAATTCTGCTGTAAATCAGCTCTAAAAAGATAAGTTATAGAAATACGGTAAAGTTTTTCCTTCACGTTTTTTTTTGCGGATAGGCTACAGACGACAACGTTGTCAAAAACTATCTGCGAAAATTACTAAAAAGCTTTATAATTTATGCCAGGCCAGTAGGTGGCGATGTCACTTTGTAAAGAAGCACTATGAGCCTATAGACAGAACACTTAATACGCAAGCGCATGACGTCAACGTTTTCACAATTTCTCGTTTTTGTTGATTACACGGAGAAGGTAACGGTATCATTTTCAAAAACTTGCACTTCGAATCTTTTATGTTTTTAGTTGAAAACGTTGTCGTGTAAACGGTCCTAAAATAAACTTTTGTGTTTCCTGCAACTGAATCTGTGTCCCCTGACAAGTTCAGTGTTGATTCAGTTCGGTTCAATAAAGTTTATGAATTATGAGTTCAATTCAGCTACAAAGCAGCGGTAAATATGAAAAAAAATTGTCATCTTCTCAAGTCATCATCTCTAAAATATCTTATTAAAGCAACAGTACATCCTCAGCAGATGATGACCAGGTGCGCAATGCTGTTTTGATAAATTGAATACATTTGTATATACAATAAGTCGTCCATTAAAAATTAATGTTATTTTGGATTAAAAACGCATTAATTATTGATGCACTGCTGTGCTCATAAAGCTAAAAGTTGTGAGTTTTGTCATTTGGTGTCACGAATCAGTCTAGTTTAATAGCTACGTAAGGCTATATCATGAACAGAAGAACGCATCTTTTGAGGTAAGACATCATTTGGAACTTACACCATGTGTTTCAGTAAAGTAAACATAATTACGTGGGTTTCTGCTGACAGGTCTGGCATCTGGACACTTTGCATAATGTTTTTTTTTATTATTATTATTCTATGCAGTTTATTTAGGTTTGTTCATTTACTTCATAGTTGTGTCCAGGTCATTTATAAAAATAGAAAAAAAACAACTGTCATGAGTGCTTACAATCCCATGGGACATAATTATGGTCTGGCTGTAGGGGTTCCCATAGAAACCCTCTGTGGCATCCCTGTTCAGGCAGAGGAAATATATTCCACTGATCTCATCTGGATGAGAAGAAAACAATCCCTTAAGTGCACTCTATTGTGCACTACATGTCTGACGGCTAGGCAGCACAGTGGTTCTGTGTCCAGATGTATGGTACATTGACCTTGTCAAAGTGGGGTTGGTGTTGTGTTAATTTAGTGCTGTAACCCAGCTAAGGGTTACTTGATAAGATAGAAATGCTGCTGAATCATTCCCCCCGAGGGTCTTTCAGTGTTCCTGTTAACATCACTCTGCAGGGCGCGCGGCGACGACACATGCGGTACGTATGGAGATCAGATCCACGTTTCATTACAGATAATTGTCCAGTTGAATCTAGTATGAGATTATTATTATTATATTAATAAAATATTATATTTGGAAGTTATTCCAAATAGCAGCAACAAGTCCTTGAGTTGGAAATGTTGTTAGAACATAGTATAAACCTCAAAAACTATTTTTGTCTCCACCACTTATTGAAAATGATCAAATGAAGTAGAAAGTCACTAAAATCTAATAGTTCACTCGAAATGAACTTCTGTCAATATTTACTCACCCTCATGTTGTTCCTGTAACGTATTTGCTCAGTTTTGGTTTAGTTATACCCTTGTAAAAAAGAAGTGTGCTTAACTGAATGTGCACCTTTAGTGTACTTCAAATCGTAAAGTTGATATATTTTTTTAAACTGTACTTGCAGATAATATTGATGAAATAAAAACGCCACTTTACTTAAAGAGCAAATTAAACGTTTACTTTAAAGTACATTTTAAATCATTGTTTTAATCATCTTTTGTTGTGCTTTAAAGAAGTACACAAATTTGCATGTGTTGACTAACATACTAAAGCACAGGACTTGATTATAATGTTGCTGTAGTGTGTTACTTGATATAATATTTCAAGTTAATGTGTTTTAAATGCTAAATAGCTGATTTATCATTTCAAATGTGTAATTACAAATATATAACAATTGCAAATAAATTATAGTTTCAATAGAAATTAAATTATTAAAGTATATTTAAGTTTACTATAAATGCTTTTCAGTACATTCAACAGTACAGTTGAACCATATAGAATTATGAAATTACATATAAAAATGTGCCTAAGTCCTTCTGAAGTGGGTCAAAAGCACTCTTAAGTTCAACTAATTGCATTTAATATAAATTTTAATTATAATACATGTTAATTTAATTATAAATAACATGTAATTAAGTGTCGTAAAAAATTAAATTCACTGTAAGTAACTTAAGTAGGCCCATATTCAGTTACTTCTTTTAAAGTAGGCTACATGATTTCCATAATGATGGTCTTTTTAGAAGTATGCTTATGGTGTGCTACTTTTTCACAAGGGTGACTTTCTTCAAAGATATTTGAGTTTTTTAACCCCATACAATGAAACTCAGTGGGGTTCTTAATTGTTTGGAAATTAAATGAAATGAAATGAGTAAATGGTGGCTTTTCCATTAGTTGAAGTGGCAGTCTGATATGAATATATTTTTCGATTTAAAATAAAGATCTCGTAAAATAAAGCCTGTGGTAAACATAACTTGATGATACTTTGACGTTTTGTTTGTAAATTACACATCCATAGCAAAACTGCAAATTTTGAAGCGAGGGAGTTATGTTAATTTTTGAAAACATAAGAATCCCCCCCGCCCCATTATAAAACCCCATTGGAAAAACCCAGCGGCAAATTAGACTTCCAGGTTCTGACGTCATACCTACACCGACCTATCTATTCAGTTCTCGTCAGTAGATCACAAGCAGAACTTTCCACTCCCATCGGCGATTTTTTGGAATTGCACTCTCATGCTAATCTGGCCCTCAGGCCTTGTGCATGTTACAGTAAATCTGCATAAAATGATTTAAAGAAATAGTTCACTCAAAAATGGAAATGGAACATGTCATTCCAAATCCACATGCTGTTATTTTCTTTGTTATTTTACGTAGATGAATTTTCATGAAATTCTGAAGATTCCTCAGAAATCCTCCTTTTGTATTCCATAGAAAAAATAACACCATATAGGTTTGTAATTAAATGAAGTTGGGCAAATAATTTCTGGGCGAATTTGACCTTTAACTGTTTCTCAGGGATGCCTTCCACCAGCAAGGCCAACTTCAGGGAACTGGGGGGAACTGGAGGAAAGAAAGGGAGCTGAGATGCAATGAGAAAGCCAGAGCTCAAATCCCAGATTCCAGTGTGGGAGAAGACAAAGCCACCCTTTTGGGCTTCACCATGATGACCTTCTCAATCCTCATGTACTTTCTGGTGGGAATCGTGATGGTGAAACCATGTCTCCATAGGTTAGTAGCAGGTCTTCAGGTACTGCTTGTGTGCCTTATTAGAAAGGATACTTTTCATGTTGTAATGTTCTTGTTGATGAACTTTGCGATTAAAACAGATTTTGCTAATAATCACTACAATGATTTGTCAAAAAATAACGAGCTGCCTAGAAAGTCCTCCAGTTTCTTTCTTTTCTTAAAGGACCCTATTATGCTTTTTTCACTTTTTCAACTTTAGTTAGTGTAATGTTGCTGTTTGAGCGTAACAAAGATCTGCAAGGTTACAGAGTTCAAAGTCCACTCTATGTGGTAATTGTTGCATTATTCCAAATAAATAGATTGAGATTCACAAACAAATGTAAAGAGATTCACAAAAATTTATCAAATTCACAAATAAATAGATTAAGATCCACAAATAAATGTAAAGAGTTTCACAAAAATGTATACAACTTACAAATAAATAAAATGAGATTTGCAAATAAAAAATCTATATTTACAAATGTGTTTTATGTCACAAACGCAACACTGCCTGGCAAATATTTGTGAACCGCTTTCTGTGCATTTGTAAATCGCTGCACACATTTGTGAATCTCTTCTTGTGCATTTGTAAATCCCCTCAAAATCCACAGAAGCGTGAGGGGCCCTCACGCATCTGTGGATTTTGAATTACTTCTAGCATCAACGTGCAGAAAAATCCACAAATAAGTAGATTCCACCACCCACAGTTTACTAAAGCCAATCAGATAATGGCCACATTGAGCTGACCAATCGTAGCACGTTCTCGCTACAACCAATCACGGTAGGGCGTTTTTTTTACAATGTAAAATGTAAAAACAAAGGGGCACATATCACACATCATTCAACTTAAGACAGTAAAAATGAGGAAATGACAAAAATTAAATTTAAATTAAAAAATAAAATAAAATAAAAATAAAAAGTTCTTACCGGTCCAGAATAAATTAATACATACATATAAGCAATAATAAAATAAATAAACACCTGTGCAAAGTACAGCTATGACTTATTCCTCAGTGTAATGGCTGCAGGGACAAAACTGTTTTAGTGTCTATTTGTTCTACACCTAGGCATTATAAACCTACGCCCAGAGGGTAGCAGCTGAAACTCTGTGTGCAGTGGATGGGAACTGTCTTTTAAGATTAAACCAGTTTTGCGATGTAACTGTTTTGTGTACAAGGTCTCCACATTGAGCTGTGGCTGCTAGACCACTTTACTATTTGGTTGAGTGAGTTTTTATTTTTCAAAGTGAGGTTCCCAAACCATGCTGCTAGTGCAAATGATAAAACTGATTCAATAAAAGCGTGGTAAAAGAGGGTCATGATGGATTTGTCAATATGAAAGCGACTCAATTTCCTCAAACAGAAAAGGCGCTGATGCCCTTTTTTACACACAACTTCACAGTTAGTTTCAAATGTGAGTTTTGAGTCTATTATCGTCTATAGGTATTTATATGATTGCACACATTGAACAGTCTGACCTTTGATTGTTGTAATTTCTTGTGTTTGGATTTTTTTTCTAAAATCAATGAGCATGTCCTTTGTTTTGGCTACATTTAGTTGAAGGTGAAATGCCTCACACCATTCAACAAAGTCAATGATGACTGGACCATGACCTGTTTTACTATCTTGGAGCAATTACTGAGTCATCTACGTATTTTATTATGGTCCTGTTTTCCCACCTGCTCTGGCACATAAATAAAGAAGAGGTGAGAGTACGCATCCTTGTGGGGAGCCGGTTGATGAACAGACTTTGTCAGAGAAACTGCTGTTCACTTAGCCTAGAAATCTAGACGCAACCTAGCGGCAGCAAAATGTATTTTGCAGCCAGGGTAGTCTAGCAACTCTCCATTGAATTTCGAGCTGCAAAAACCTAAATTGGGTCAGGCCAATCACATCGTGTATAGAGTAGGCGGGGCGGGCTTAACATAATGACGACAGAGTTGCGACGGTTCCCTGCTAACGTTACTTGAAAACAAAGAAGAGTTGCTGCTGCTGGAGAACAGTCTTTCGAATCGGCTTTGGCCGCGACTCTGGAGGACTTGGAGTTTTTCTTTGAGAAAAAAGTCATTCTTAAAAAAAGGAAGATGTGTTCGTAGTTTTGCCGGCCAGATTCAAAAGTTGAATCTATCATCTAACGTTAGCTCCGCTGTTAGGAAAACGCTCTGGTTGGTTGAAGCGCTGTCCTATTGCGTGCAGAGGGAATTTGAAAGACAGCCGTTTATCCCGCCCCTCGGATTGAGCCGTGTCTATGGTGAGTTGCCAGACCTAACATCTTGATGTAGGTTACCATTCACTCTCACTCTTTGCGTCCTGTTTGTTAAAAAGTTAAAGATCCAGCCTACCAGGTTATTGGTGAAAAGTCAACAAATAAAAGTCTAGCATGGGAGCCACTGTTATCCAAATGCTTAAAAAGTAAATTAAGTAAAGTGACTGAGGCATCTTCCACCCCCCTACGGGATCTATAAGCAAACTGCAGAGGGTCAAGTGAATGCTCCATTTCCTTAATATTTCAGACCTCACCAATTTTTCAAATACTTTCATTACAATTTATGTGAGTGCCACTGGTCTAAAATCATTAAGGGTTTTGGGGGTGTTGGATTTGGGAACAGGGACAACCACAGTATCCTTCCAGACCTCAGGGACTAATTGTGCCTCTAAAGATTTGTTAAAAAATGTAATGGAAAGGAGTACTCAGTTGCTTTGCACAGGTTTTGAGTATGCGCCCACAGATGTTGTCTGGACCATGGCTTTTGTTAACTCTTATAGAGAGGAAGGCTTTATGCACTTCTTTTTGTCTTATATTAAAGTGATGAACGTCTATGAGCTGGTTACTCAAATTGTAGATCTCATTGCTAAAATCAAAAGTATTAAAACGTTTTTAAAATTGGTTAAGAGCACTGGCCAGCTCGTTGTCTGAGCTGAAACCATCCAGGGTGACTGGGCTGCTGCTCTTTAGATTCTGGAGGCCTGCTATGGTTTTCATTCTGTCCCAGGCTGATAAGGTTGTTTGTTGCCATCTTGTTCTCCAGTGTATATTTATAGTCTCATTTTGCTTTGAGAATTCCTACTTTTAGATCCTTTTTTGTTATTTGTAGTTCGGCAATGACACCCCCCTTAAAGCATGATTTTTTTTCTGTAAGCTATCCTTAACAGTTTTAGTTATCCATGGTTTGTTGTTGGGATATGGTTTTCACCCGTTTGCATGGAACAATCATGTCTCTACAAAAAGCAATATATGAGCATGTCACATCAGACCACTCATTTAGGTCATCCTCACAAGACTGTTTAAACATTTCCCAGTCTGTACAATCAAAGCAGTCTTGCAAGCATAGTACAGATTCATCAGACCAGTCTTTAATTACTCTAGTTTGAGCTTTCTGTCTTTTTAGGACAGTTTTTTGTATGTTGGCAACATATGCACACAGTTATGGTCCGCTGAACCCAGCGGTGGTAATGGCAGTGATTTGTAAGCGTCCTTTATAGATCCATAGCAGAGGTCCAGGGTTTTATCCCGTCTGGTAGGACAGGAGACATACTGGTAAAAGTTTGTCAGTGTTTTCTTGAGACATACATGGTTAAAATCACCCAGTATGAAGTTTGGCGCCCTGGGTGAGAGTGATTGCATTTTCTGCACGGCTTCAAAGATGGTGTTAGAAGCCGACGCAGCGTTCGCCCTTGGGTGAATGTAGACTGTTGTTATAAAAGGTTGTGGAAATTCACGGGGTAGGTAGAAAGATCGTAGCGATACTGCTAAAAGTTCAACATCTGGTGTACAGATACGTTCTCTTACAGTCACAGAAGTGCAGTATCGTTTGTTGAAATATAAACATACCCCAGCACCTTGAGATTTCCCCGTTACCTCTCCCTCTCGGTCAAGTCGGTAAGCTGCCCCGAATCCATCAATTGACAAGTCGGTGTCCTGATCATTCTCCGTCAACCAGGTCTGTGTGAAAGCCAGGACACAACAATCCCTGAAGTCCTTCAGAAAGCTGACGTTTCCCTGGAGCTTATCCATTTTGTTCCTCAGGGACTGGACGTTCCCGAGGATCATGGAGGGTAGAGGAATACGAGAAAGCCGCTGTTTTCGAAAATGTTGCCTGACGTCTCCCCACTTACCTCGCTTCCTCTTCGTTGCCGCTGTTTTCCCACCTGGGTCTTTTAGGATAAAATTAGGCAGTTGTGGCCTAATGTTTGTCACGCACGTTATCCCACAGTTCAGTTGCAGCAGTGTGGTTCTGGTGTACTGTAGCCTTCCATGGCTAACAGCTCCGTTGACAAGAAAAGGTTATAATGTCCATTGTGTATAAGCGCATACATAAACGTCGCTATAAAAACGGCTAAAAAAACACGTGGACCCGTAAGAACTTTACCAGAATAAATAAGAAAGAAAAACACAAACATGAGGGCTCTAAACTTCCATGCCAAACTTTCACTCACTCTCACTCTCACTGTCGGTCGCAGTTTGCCCCCCAGAGGCTTTGCAAGAGACCCAGCAACAGGGGAGGCCTACTCCAAGACCTAAACGTAGTTGGGGAGGGAATAAACGGAACTGAGGGGCTTTTTTAAAAAATAAATCACAATTCCCTAAAGGCTATGATAAGAGCAGCCCAAGAAAGGGAGCATGTCCCTCCAAGAGGGAAGCTTATCCTTATTTCTACTCAGGGAAGGAGGGAAATCAAAGCAAGGCATAAGCAGTGTGCCAAATAATTTGAAGTACCCAGACTCTAGACCCCAAGGAAGCCACTGGGGAGTTAGGCCTTGCTTGAAAACCCCAATGTATCTGAGTGAGAGCAGCTCATACCCTACTTTGAGTAAAGGTCCTCTTCCTACTATTAGTGCCTTGTATAACTCTTTTGGCACTAGGCCTTGTAGAGTACCCTCCCAAAGGGGAGCGATATTCCCACATCAAACTCCAACCATTGGAGAGGGATGTAAACAAAAGAGATGGAGCCTTTCTTAAGAGCAGATCAAGAAAGGGAGCCTCCCAAGTGCTTAAACCTTAGAAATTAGCCCTTCAGGTTACAACCTCCCCTATTTCTGCCTTTTCAAGGGGGAGCCTAATCCTTACTCCTACTCAGGAAAGGAGGGAGAATGAGAGCAGGGCATGGTAAAGTGTGCCCGCCACTCTTATCACTCAAACTCTCAAACCCCGGGGAACCTCAAGGGAGCTTAGGTTCTACTTCAAGACCCCAGTTTAACTGGGGGAAAACGGCTGAAGCCTGCCTTAAATAAAGGCACTCGACCTATATCAAGTGACAGATAACAAGGAGTGCCGCCAATAAGCAAACTTCCTCTACTCATTAGTATTGTCGCCATGGTTGAGCACCCATCCAAAGGGGAGCGATATCCTTTCTTTACGACCCAACAATATTTGGGGAGGGAGGTAACAAAATATGGTTCCATTCAGCCCTGCTCTACCTAAGGTGTACCTAAGCAGACTATCACAAAGAGCAAACCAGGCTCCTTAGAGCTGCCACTCTTCCGAGGGGAAGCCTGTATCCCTATTTTTGCCATAAAAAGGGAGGGAAAAGAAAGCAGAGCATAATGCAATGTGCCCAGTAATGCTTTTGCCTATGGCTTTAACCCCAAAATGAGTCGCAGGGGAGCTCAGGCCCTACTTAAAAACCTCAATGTCATTGGGGGATCGCAGCTCATACCCCATTTAGCATAAAATCACTCTACTCAAATCCTGCTAGTTAGTGAATAGCAGAGCACTTATCCAAAGGAGAGCATTACCCCTACTTCAAGACCCAATGATAGTTGGGGAGGGCAATAAACAAAATCTATGGACCAAAGTTCATCACAAGCAGCTTTTCCTCAAGCTGAGGTAAATACTAATATATAGAAGGTGCAAAATGCCAAACACACAATACAAAATACCACCATGGTAACACACAACACTAAAATAATACAAACATTAATTTCACAACATATGATGTAACATTAAACCATAAAACCTGCACACAACTGATAACAAAACACTAAGCATAAACATATTTATTAAAATAAAAATAAAATAAAAAAAAACATCAAATGTGAAGTATCACACAGGAATTCTGGGAATGTCAGTTTACAGCTTTTCACTGTAAATTAAGATTTGTTTTTTTTTTTTTACTTCCAAAAACAGTAAATTTAACAGTGTTTTACTGTAGCATTACATGAAATGTAAAGTTAAATCAATTACAGATTTTCCCTGTATATAGTAATGGAACTTCCTGTTAACCAATTAACAGGTTTTTACAACAATTTTTATATAGTGCATACCTTATTACGTATTTAAATTGTAAGTGTTCACTTAATAATTTACGTTTATCTTTCCAACAGCAAATGGAAAAATTCTGCCAACTGCTCATTAGACCAGATTTATTTGCTGGATGAAGTGATGGACTGCCGTGGTAATGTCAGCTTTAAATGCCTGCGTGTTTGGGTAAACATTTCGTCCCCTGAAAAAACACTTCGACTTTACTATGATGAAGATGCTGTGAAATCCAGGCCAAAGGTACAGCAGTCAGTGTTATTTAACTGAGTGGAGGATTTAATCATCCTGTCATTCCAAATTCTATATTATTTTCATTCCTCTGGTTTTATGGACTATGATTTTAGTGCCAAGCTCCAAAGAGAAAGCACCATTAAGGTACAAGCAGATAAGTTTTTTAAAAACTATTTTTTGCTGAAAAACCTTCTCCTCTGCTGTACCTCTCAAATCTCATTTGCAATTACTGTATGCATATTAAAATGATGACACACAAGAACCAATTGGGATTCGGTATCTTCACAAATTTGTGCAACTGAAAAAGAGATTTGACAATAACTTATATTTCAATCTGTTGCTCACACAAAGCTAAAATTATTTAAAAAAAAAATGTTTGGCTAAACTGAACTCTTATACAATTACGGAGCCATTGGCATTTTAAAAAAATCTAAATCAATTTAAAAAAAATCAATCCTACATTAAATATATCTTCTTATTTTATTCAAGGTCACAATAAATACTTAATAATAATACTTAATAATTAATAATAACAACAACAACAATAATATTTTAACAATTTCTTAACTTCTATAGTTCATCAAAATTTGTATTGATTAAAACATCTTATTGTTGATATTGAGCATCTTATTTGTAAATGCCAACAAGCTTAATATAACATAACCTTTCCAAAAAAAAAAAAAAAAATTCTCAATTCATTGTGACTAGTGAAGTAATACACAAATGTATTTCACAAAATTCTGTTTTTATTTTGTGGTAACACTACTGACATTAAAATGTATGATGATTTTTATGTCAACAATTTATTTTAATTAAGACATTTTAATAGTGTGATTTTTGACTTATTTCAATGAGTCAAAATACTGTATTTTACAACAAATATTGTTATATTCTATTCTTTTAAAATTATTCTTTTATTACTTTTTTGAACAGGAAATTATGGAGAAAAGCAATGGAACGGTAAGACTTTCCAAATTAAAATGATTATTAATATCAGTTATTTTAAAATAATGTATACAGTTCCAATTTATGGATAAAAATATGTTTTAAAACATATCAATCAAAACAGTGAGTGACCATGTAGTGTAAATATCTGAAATATCTATTTCAGTTTGCCATTATCTTCTCCCTCAGTGCTTCTACACTCCGAAATGCCAACGAAACAAGACAGAACAAGAGGCTGAGGCCAGCAACATCAAACAAGCGTTAAGTACACAAGGGAAATACATGACATGCTATCTCAGTGCTATATACCCAGATGACGCCATCTTGAGGAGTAAATACTCCATTAAAATGGCCTTCTATTACCTGCTGTGGCCCAGCCTCATGTTGTTTGGTGGAATCCTCCTGGTGGGGCTGGTGAAACTCAACCAGCATCTCGCTTACCTCTGCACTGAGATCAGTAGAGAGGAGTTACTCGGCAAGCAGGGTAAACTGACAGGGGGAAGGATCTACCGTCTCTTAAGATGCAGGCCTGGGGGCAACGTGGAGCAGCATGACCAAGTTAGCTAGAAAATAGTATAATGTGCCTCTACTGTTATGGTCAAATTAGTAGTTATAATAACTTAATTCATCATTCAGTCTTATGAAATAATATTAGTGCCTTATGCCCTAAATATGGCCAAAGATTTTATACATTGTGATTGTTCATTAAAGTCAAATAAAGATGGCATCTGAAAGTTGCAGTTGGTGGTCAGTTTCTGTGTAAAGTATGTTTTTATATAATGGAAAATATATATTTACTTTCCAGTTTATAAACTAGAAAATAGTATTTTCCTTGTACTTGTCACAGTATGTGACTGTAGTAATGAACGCACAACAAATGGAGTACAATCAAATAGTATTTAATCAAGATACCACTAGGAAAATGCATGAGAATGGTATAACAACCACATGAAATGCAAACGAGACTAAACACTGAACAGAAAGAAGGAAATAAACTATGAACAAACAAACGGGAACAGGAACCCAGAGGCGCTGGCGGTGGGCGAAACCAGGGTGGTGATGACGGTGAAAGGAGCCAGGAGCAGGAGGAGTCAGAGCCGGAGGAGTCAGAGCCAGAGGGAAGGCAGAGTCCGATGGAACCGAAGGGGTGAAGGGACGAAGCTGATGTAGCTGAAGGCCCGTAAGTCCGTGGCAAAGGCAGAGCGACATCTGACCAAGGCTAAGCCGGAGGGACGAGAGAGTCCAGTGGAGCCGTAAGGACGATGGTCCAAGGTAGAGCCAAGGGAGAGAAGACCCAAGGTGGAGCCGACAGGTTGACTAGCCGAGATGGAGCGATGAAGTCTATAGCTGGAGGCAGAGCCAGGGGATCCTCTTTCAAAGGTTGAGCTAGGGACCGGAAGATTCAAGGGTCATCCACACAGCATATTGGAGTTAACAATGGAGGAACTGAGGAGCAGACGGGAACCAGCGGAGGAGGGTTCGACGAACTTGCTGCCTTTGGAAGAGGAGGCGGGAGAGGGAGGCTGGGTGGGAATTATGGAGACACAAGAGACTTCAAGCTGGGAGGAGCCAGCGGAGACACAGGACACTTAGAGCTGGGTGGGACAAGCAGGATGATTGAGAACCAGGGAAACATCCTCTTCCATTTCCTCAAACAACGCAGAGGCCAGCTGCAGTTCACTCTCAGCTGCGGGAATTTGGGCGGTGCTTTCCTCCATGCCCTCATATACTCCACGGGCAGTCCCACAGCGATGCATGGTGTTGCCGGCTCACGCACCTGGTCAGATTCTCTGTGGGGCTCGGGCTCCGGGGCAATGATTAGCTCAGTCCTCTTTACTGGCTCGTGCATCATGACAGGCTTTGGCTTACTGTCTGCATTGTGCTCTGGCGTTTGCTCCGTGCTGTGTGTGGGTGGTGGCTGGCTGGGCTCTGGGTCTGGAGTGGGGCTGGTGATGTCCCTCACTGGGCAGATGCAACACCAATCCATTGTTCACCAGCACCCACTCCACAAACGCAACAAAATCCTCTCTGGGACCATCCACTGGAAGGCACGCCTTGGTCAGCATAGTGAGTTAGGCACGCCAGATCTAAAAAGTCTCTTGTATGTTCCTCCAGGGAACGGTCCTTCTGCTCCAGGGCGGAGTAGTTGGATGACAGGTAGCTCCATTGGAGGGGCAAACAATGCAAAAATATATTTATTTTTTTTTCAAGGCTCAGCCTTCCATCACAGTATATGGCTGTAGTAATGAACGTATGAAAAATGGAGTATAACATAAGTTAATCAAGATACCACTAGAAAACCATAGAAGAATGAAAAACTAAGCCACATGAAATGCAAATGAGATAATGATGTGTCGTTCGCGAATGAGTCGGCTCTAAAAGCCGTTTTTTTGTAGCGAACGAGAAGAGAGACGAATCTTTATTTGGGGCGGGATTTTATTTGGATGGGCACACCATGCGGCCAATCACAAGGGAACACAGACTAGGATCATACCATTATGTGAAAGGAAGGGGGACACACGCTCAAAAGATAGCAAGTGTAGTGCCATTTTACAGTCTATGGTGTTGTGGTAGACTACAGGCTAGCCTAGAGCGACACACAGAGGCGGGGGAGCCAGATTTAAATGCTAATGTTAAGAATTTTGTCTTTATTTATTTGCTGTGGTTTATTTATTGTGGTACAGATTATTGTGTATTTAAAAATGTTAAATAATAGCCTAGTAACTGTAGGCGCTTTTTTTTTTTTTTTTGTAATGAAAAAATGCATCAAAATTAGGCTTTTATGAAAACACTGAATAATATTTATATATGAAGAGTTCAGATGCAAAAACCTCTAAGTGCCATCTGAAATCTTCCTCTAGAATGATCATTTTTATCAAGCTTGTTTATTTAAGTTTAGTAATCTCACTTAAAATGGCAATTAATAGGTCATTTTCATTGCCATTTAAGTGAAATGACTGAACTTAAATATGGCCACTAGGTGGCTTTGGATTAAGAGGGCAGAACCGTGGGCAATTGCTGCTGGGACACAGGTGGGACACACCAACATCCAATGGTGTCTGATGTTGAAAGACCCGAAACACCCAATGACCCCTGGATACGTCACTGAGGATGGGTCCCAGGGCATCTGCAAGATGTATCTTTTACATTACAATATTTATAATAAAATTGCTTACCAACACACAAATCATTCACAATTGCTAAATTGGGCTAAAAAAAGAAAGCTCCATTTGGGAGCCGTAAGAGCCGAATCTTTAAAAATAGAGCTGGACTTCCCATCACTAAAATGAGACTGAACAGAAAAAACTCAAGGCTTAAATACACTGAGAGGGTAACCAACTGAACAGAAACAGGTGTGGGATAATTAACATCCAACACAACTAACTATGAACACAGACAGACAGGAACAGAGCACACAGAGTGAGAACGAAACCAAAACAGCCTTTTTACATATGAAATTTGTTGATAAATTATAATTAATCAGCATTTATTTTTATTTTTTTTATTTTATTTTTTTTATTCATTATTATTGGTAGTTTATCCAATTTAAACTTTAAATGTATCTATTAACAACAACAAAAATTATGATATTTTATAACATAAGATTAGAAACAGTGTCAGAAAGGTTATGTTTATATTATATTGCATAATTATATTGCACTATTAAAAAGTCCTTATCTGAACAACACTAGCTCCATCCGGAATTGCGCTTCAGATATATGATTTGTGGTTACAATATAGCTTAGCCTTGGAAGACTAAAATATCAATTTCCAGTCAACAGCAGGAGACCAAAAACTATTTGAAAGAGAAATTAAAGCTCATCCATGCACTTAATAAGTCTGTCAATGACTGTGCCCCTTTCACTTTGGCGCTTTGCCAATTTGTTCACACAGTATGGAAAGGTATTGAGTGAGCTTGACCATGAGTATGATGAGGGTTCCTCCAGAACACATGCAGGAGGGCCAGAAGAGAGAGTGGAAAACTGCACTGCTGCCATGCGGACGGTTCAGAAGGATACTGGCCTGATGCTCGCTGGAGTCGTGGTAACATGTTACCTGCTGGTGCGTCTTCAGATGTTCTGAAATATTCTGGACCATAACACGCAGGACGCTGTGGTCCTTCTGGCATTTTGGCACATAAAAACACTGTGGAAAAATAAAAATAAAAATCTACTTTAAACAGTGAAAACAAAGCCACGAGTTATTTATTAATGTTATTTTTCAGTTTTGTATATAAAGAAAATTATTTACTTTAAATGTGCAATTTTGGATATATTTTAATACCATTCAAATGTTTCTGGTCAGTAAGACACTTCCTGCTGAAAAATCCAGCATAAGCCTGTCAAGGTGGGTAACAGACGATGAAGAGGACGATCAGGCTTAAAGTATTTAATCGCACACTCAGAAGATAAATCCAAATAATGCAGGTGAATAAACATGAACAGACAAATGAACACCGAAAAGACTGCAACTTAAATACAAAGCAAATGGGAACTAATGACAAACGCCTGTGATGATTAATGAATCTCCATAGTAACTAATAAGTGGCGGGAAACTAAACAAAGGACAACAGGAACTTAACGGCTGGTCACATGACACCATTTTCAACTAAAAACGTAAAACTTTTTAAGCGTTTTGGCTGTTCAGTTACACGACAATGGCGTTTTGGGTGCCTGAAAACTTAAAGTTTTGAAAACGCGTTTCAAAGTGCAAGTTTTTGAAAACGGTCTCTGTGTAAACAACAAAAATGTGAATCTCTGAAGATGATAACATGCGAATTACGTGTTCAGTCTATAGTGTTTCATCGCCATCTAATGGCCTGGATGCAGAATACGTCGTTTTTAGTCGTTTTCTCGGATCCAAATGAATGGGAAAAAGAAAAACTTCTCCGTTTTAAGCATCATTATCGTGTAAACGTAGGCTACCATAAGAGTCCATGAGAATGAAACTAAGAGCAAACTGAAAGTCCGTGACAAAACCAGCATGAATTTCATGTTGGTAATATTGTAAAAGCAATATTACTGTTTTTACTGTATTTTTGATTGAATAAATGCAGCCTGAATGTGCATAAGAGATTTCTTTCAGAAACATTTAAAAAATCTTGCTGAACCAAAACTTCTGAACACTAGTGTATATAGTGTGGGAGGTTCATTTTAAATTAGAGGTCCATTTTAAATTTTAGTTCATTTACAACCACCCTTGTCAGAACAAATTTTACAAGAATTAATATCATTCTGTTTTTTTCTAAACGTCCTACTTTACTATCATGAAAATTGTCTTTCTAATACCTGCTGTTGCAATTCAGCAATCCTATAAGATCATTACAAATCACACTGTACGACATGGATCTAATAAACCTGGGTACAACATGTAGGCTATGTAGATTGTACAATGATGACACCTATTGAATCATAGGCTACAAAGCAAGTTAGTATAGAAGAAAAAAAGCATCTGCTAGGGGTAAACCAATAGAGCGATGAATCGCACTTTGGCAATTGTGGTTTTTATGTATACTGAAAAAAAAAGAGGAAGTGAAAAAGAATGGACTGGGTCATGTTTAGGGAAAAGAGGACAACTTGACATGCCAATTTTGCAAATGGAGCTTGAGGTAAGTACAGTAGTTTTAAGTTTTAGATGTTGCGTTGATCATACGCTATTTCATGTTGCATTTTTATTTGCTAGTCAGTAAAAGTGTCAGACACTGTCAGAAAATTTTCACAGGCTATCTTTGGTTGCAAGACCGTGACAACGGCCATCTTTGAACCTCTCTAACTGTATGACGCAGGACCAATGTTTAGGAGCCATGACCACAGAAATCGCCATGATTGGCCGTCTTTCAGCTGGGACAGCCCAAAATCATACAATGTGTACCGGGCATAAGAAGTTGCTCAAAGCTTAGGAGTTTCATTCTGCTAATCCATTTTGCTGACTTCCACCATTTTGTAATATCAGTGGCTGCATCTGAAATCGCATACTTCCTTACTATATAGAAGGTGAAAAACAGTATGTAACAAATGTCCGAATTCACAGTACTCATAAAAGAGTAGGCAAAAAGACCCCGGATTACCTTCTGAAGTGTGCATACGATGGACACTGTACTATCCCATAAGGCCACAGGAGAGGATTTGAGAATGACAGTGAAGTGACATAACTGACACTGGTAGGTCACATGATAATGATAACATGGTTCATGTAGTGCGTCCAGATTACATTCATACTACACGCATTCATACTAAATATAATGTACTTTTTTAGCGGTTGTAAAGAAATTATTTATTCAACATAAGTACCTACTCAAGTGAGTATGTGATTTGGGATGCAGCCAATCCAATGTCAGCACACCTAACATGCAAAATGAATTAATTCTTTCACCTTTGAAAATTCTCCATTCGATTTAAAATTAATCTCATTGCTGTTTAGGAGAAACCACAGTTGAAAGATTCACCTCAGAACTGACGTCCAGCATCTCCTCATTGTAAAAGAGCAGCCCGATACGTCCGGTGGCGTTCAGGCTGACGTAGACCTGTAGACAGGGGAACTCAGAGCTTCTCCAGCAGTCAGAGCCACAGTTGTATGAACAATTGATATCCTTCGTAAGAGTGGAGTTAAGCACAACACAGGTGGTCTCATCTGTCAATACACTGCATTTTACAACAGAAATAAAACTTTTAAAAGAAAGATAACTCTTATAAGTCACACTTAAAGGTTCCAAAAACATAATTGAAATATGTGACCCTGGACCACAAAACCAGTCATATGGGTCAATTTTTAAAAAAAATTGAGATACACCATCTGAAAGCTGAATAAATAAGCTTTCCGTTGATGTATGGTTTGTTAGGATAGGAAAATATTTGGCCGAGATACAACTATTTGACAATCTGGAATCTTATCTGAGGGTGCAAAAAAAATAAAAAAACATTGAGAAAATCGCCTTTAAAGCTGTCCATTTATGTTCTCGATTGTGCTGTATTCACTCACAAAAATAAATGTTTTATATATTTACAGTAGGAAATTTACAAAATATCTTCATGGAACATGATGTTTACTTAATATCCTAATGATTTTTGGCATAAAAGAAAAATCGAAAATTTTGACCCATACAATGTATTGTTGGCTATTGCCACAAATAAACCCTGTGACTGGTTTTGTGATCCAGGGTAACATATGTATAGTTCAGGGCAAAATATTATTGAAGCAGTCGTTATGTAACACTACCTGTCTGCATGCGCGCGCACCATGGTGATACAGATCACAAAGTACATCATGACTGAGCTGAACACCATACCCAAACCCAGCAGAATGGCCCTGTCCTCCCCGGCCTTCAGCGCTGTTTCTGTCCTTTTTTTATCCTTTAGCTCATATCCCCACAATCTCTTATGAATTACACTGGGAAAAGACGTCCAAACAGTAAAATAGATTATAATTTATCTAACGTTCCAGTCCTGGGTGCTGAATGGCCACACATGATGACACGAATAATAATCACCAAAATTACATAAATTGTAGCCTATAGAGGCAGGTAGAGCAAGTGGTAAACAGATGTACACCTTTGTTGAGTGGCTTGTGTTGTTTTGACCCCCTTCACAAAGAACATCTTGTCTGATGCCTGTCAGTGAGATCTGGAAGATTTGAGTTCTGGAAAGTCCTAAAAAACAGAGAAATCCTTGGATCATTTTACACAACATTTTACATTCTGTCACACTGAACACCTGCTACATGCTCTTATGTCACAAAGCCTATGTTTGTATATTACAAATCTAAAAAATATCCATCTTGAAAATGGTTTGAGATTATAAAATTTCCATTTCAGTTCTCTTATAAAACTATCTGACCGTAGTTTGACATATTTTGTGTACAGAAGCCAGAAGTATTGATTTTACAATACACAGCTTTTACTATGTAAAGAATATATTAACTATTCACTGACAGAGCACTTCAGTGATACATAAATCAGCAAAGAATGATGATCCATAACTCTGTAAGTGCAGTTTATGAACAAATCTGATGGCCTTAAGGAAGCTTGAGGATCTTATGGTAAGAGCAATGCCTTTGCAATATCAAGTGTTTGGTTTGTTTCAGTTAGTCTACATCCATTAAAATCTAGTTTGAAAACAAAATGCTTTGTATATAGATATTTTTCTGATTCCCTTCAACACTGACTTTTTCAGAAAACTGAAACCTACCCAGAGGCTGAGCATCTAGAATGTCATATCCTGCCTTTTAAATTCAAGAATGGAAGTGAATTGACAGGATGCAGATTTATATTGGAGTATGGACTGAAATTCAAAGAAATTCATAAAACTGCAGTAAGTGCGGTTCTCTTACGAGAGGTTCTCTCGTATTGCGTAGTTACTACGCTACGGGAAAGCCTTTCTTTCTCGAGATACTGAAGCCAAAAATTATCCTTAATTTTTATAATCTTGTCAACGCAGTGCGGCAGCCTGCAGACCTAGGGCAGGCTTACTAGCGTGCCCATTGGCTGCCCTGCGGCAACTGCAGCAGCCTACCGCTGAGCCCTTGGCGTGACGTCACGACCAATGAGCGCGCTTGGCGCGCTTAATGCGTCACAGCCCGCGAAAAGGGGTGTGGCTTAGCGTATAAAAGCGGGGCTCGGAGGCTGCTTCTCTGATTTCTGTCTTTTCAGCGAAGCTCTACGCATCGCTGCTCTCTGAGGAAGCCGCCGTCGAAACAAGCGACCAGCACGCCGAGGATCTCAGCCTGAGGACGCCGGCCGCCTTCGCCGCCTTCAGCTTTCCCTGCCTGCTTCGCTATCCGGCGAATATATCCTTTTACTGCTCTGTGTTGTATGTGTTTGTGTGTTCGCCCCGCGACACACTTTGCATCTAAAAGAGCGCGAGGCGTTGTTGCAAATGCCTCGCTCATCCTGTGGCTCGTGCAGAGCCGCGCTCAGCGACGGAGACCGCCACGTGATCTGCGCTCTCTGCCTGGGTTTCGACCACGCAGCCCGCGCCCTTCACGGGCGGCTGCGAACAGTGTGAGGACTTGCCGATGTCGACCCTGCGGGCTCGACTCGCCATGTTTCACGATCCTCCACCTTCTCCGGCTGCCTCTTCCGGGCCGCGTAAGAAAAAACGCCGCTCTCAAAGGCCTTCCGAGCCGGTGGTTATAGCTGAGCGCTCGCCGGAGCCCCTCCCGCGAGCCTCGCTCTCTCCTTCTCCCCCGCCCTTCACCGACGCGCAGCGGCCGGCCTCTGCCCGCACTGCCGTCGCATCAGGGGGTGAAGCAGACCAGCTGGTTACTCCCCTCTGTCAAGCCGCGCAAACGGCGCCGCTCACAAGGGATGTCAGAACGGACGGTCACGGGCTATAGCTTCCTTTACGTTACAAGGAAGCTACCCCCCCCCCGGATGACGCACGCCCTCTCCCCCTCTGTTCGAGCCGCGCAAGGCGCCGCTCACAAGGGATGTCAGAAGTAGACGGTCACGGGCTGGCTTCCTTTACGTTATAAGAAAGCTACCCCGCGTCTCGGTCGCGCGCGTCACTCTCCGGCCACCTCCGTTTCTCACACATTTCTCAGTCCCCTCCTAGCTCAGGCGACTAGAAATATCTATATTGCAGTAAACGAGCCTGTTGTTATACACGCACGCCTGCAAACAAACGATGTCACAGCACATAATGACATCTTCCCGCTCTCTCTCCCTTTGTTCGAGCCGCGCAACTGCGCCGTTCTCAAGGGATATCAGAGCGGACGTCACGAGCACCGGCGAAAGGAGGAAGAGAGAGTGATTTCGTCCCGCTTAGGCCGGACTTCCTCCAATCCTCGCATATTTCTCAGTCCCCTCTAAGTTCAGGCGGCTGGAAATACTAATACTGCAGTAAACGAGCCTGTTTAATACACGCGCGCCTGCAAACAAACGCTCTGTCATATGCTCGCACTGACTGGAAGCTCATGTGTGCCCCTGTGGCTCAGTGGCAGAACATTAGGCTTCCGCACCAGAGATCCGTGTTCGAATCCGGCTCTGGCAGCAGAAAAACTTTTTTCTGCTTGCTTCTCCGAGTTCGCGGCCAGCTTTCTTACATACAGAAAGCAAACCCGCATCTCACGGGATACATATTTCTCAGTCCCCTCTAAGCTCAGGCGGCTGGAAATACTAATACTGCAGTAAACGAGCCTGTTTTAATACACGCGCGCCTGCAAACAAACGCTCGGTCATATGCTCGCACTGACTGGAAGCTCATGTGTGCCCCTGTGGCTCAGTGGCAGAACATTAGGCTTCCGCACCAGAGATCCGTGTTCGAATCCGGCTCTGGCAGCAGAAAAACTTTTTTTTTCTGCTTGCTTCTCCGAGCTCGCGGCCAGCTTTCTTACATACAGAAAGCAAACCCGCGTCTCACGGGTTAAATATTTCTCAGTCCCCTCTAAGTTCAGGCGGCTGGAAATACTAATGCTGCAGTAAACGGGCCTGTTTTAATACACGCGCGCCTGCAAACAAACGCCGAAACACGACGCTCGGTCATATGCTCGCACCAACTGGAAGCTCATGTGTGCCCCTGTGGCTCAGTGGCAGAATATTACGCTTCTGCACTGGAGAACCGTGTTCAAATCCGGCTCTGGCGGCAGAAAAATATTTTTTTCTGCTGGCTTCTCCGAGCTCGCGGCCAGCTTTCTTACATTCAGAAAGCGAACCCGCATCTCACAGGATGGTGCTTGAGTATTTATGAGCGTCTAAACATATGAGCCATCAAAGCATTTGCTCTATAACGCCGATGGTGTTACAAGTGTAGAAAATGTGCCCACTCCCATGTGCTCACTGCTACACACAAAACACGGTCTCCCCGGTAACGCTCACAGAGCGCACTCTCATAAAGCGGACACATGCCGCTTGAGTACTAAGTGTAGTAAATGTGCCCACAACTCTGTGCTCACACCTAGCTGCTGCCCGCTCTATCACACAGTTACCCGGGTTGCAGATCCTCTAAAGCTCACAAACATTCCGGCTCTGGCCGAAGGTGTCATAAGTGTAGAAAATGTGCCCACTCCCATGTGCTCACTGCTTCACACAAACATGGTCCCCATGGTAACGCGCATAGAGCGCTCTCTCATAAAGCGGACACAAGCCGCTCGAGTACTAAGTGTAGTAAATGTGCCCACAACTTTGTGCTCACACCTACCCGCTGCTCGCTCTGCCATTCAGTTACCTCGGGTCGCACACCCTCTAAGCTCCCAAACACTGGCCGTGTCATAAGTGTAAACTCTGCGCCCGCTCACGTGCACGCGCACTCACTTTTAGACATTACAATCCCCACGCCGCTTTCGCGCCAGGGGTGTTTGTCAGCAAATCGCGCTCCATCCTCTGGGACCGAGCTACCGAACGCTGTACAGCCGGCCAATACTGTTTACCAGCCCCCGTGTTCGAGCACCAGCGGCGCGCACGCCGCTCCATCCTCTCTGATACAGGTTCCCCAATCCCGCGCAGCGCGGCGATCTGAACCCAGAGACCATTCGACCCCTAGCTATGCATGCGGAAGCATGGGAAGCTATTCAGGGCGCGTCAGAATGGGTGCTGAGTACCATAAAACACGGCTATTCGCTTCAATTCGCTCGTCGCCCTCCGCGCTTTCAAGCACAGACGGAGACGAAAGTGAGTTCAGAAGCTGCGCACCTGCTTCAAGCTGAAATAGCGAAGCTGCTGCGCAAAAGGGCTATAGAACAGGTTCATCCTTCTCTGAGCGAGTCGAGCTTTTACAGCCGCTACTTCCTCGTACCCAAGAAGGACGGAGCGTTAAGACCTATTTTAGATCTGAGACATCTGAACAAAGCCCTCATGAGACGGCCGTTCAAAATGATCACAACCAGAAAAATCCTCGCGCAGATTCGCCCAGGAGACTGGTTTATCTCTCTCGATCTAAAAGACGCATATTTTCAGATCCAGATAACTCCCCGTCACAGGCCATTCTTGAGATTCGCCTTCAACGGTTGAGTATATCAGTACACAATCCTGCCCTTCGGCCTGTCTTTGGCACCCCGTACATTACGAAATGCATGGACACGGCTCTCGCTCCCCTGAGAAAACAGGGAATGCGAATACTGAATTATCTGGATGATTGGCTTATTCTAGCGCTGTCAGAGACGGAACTTGTGTCTCACAGAACAGCGCTTCTCAGCCATCTGGAGGATCTGGGTCTCTCGGTCACTGGACCAAGAGCTCGCTATCGCCCCGTCAGTCAATTTCCTTCTTGGAATAGAACTGGACTCGGTGGCTATGACGGCCAGACTGTCGGAGCAGCGCGCGCGCCGCATCCGCCTCCTCGCCGCATCCCTCCAAATAGGCAGCCGGGTTCCGCTGAGGACATTCCAGCGTATCCTGGGGCATATTGCCTCAGCTGCAGCAGCGCTCCAGCTGGGCTTACTGCGCATGCGCCCGCTTCAACGCTGGCTGAAAGCGCGCGTGCCCCACCGAGCCTGGGCGGCCGGCGGCTTGCGAGTCAAAGTGAATCAGAGCTGCATTTCAGCCCTGCAGCCCTGGCTGGCAGCCGTATGGTATCACACAGGAGTGTCTATGGGAGTGATTTCACACCGGAAAGTTGTCTCGACAGACGCTTCCAACCTAGGTTGGGGAGCGCTCTTCGAAGGCAGACCGGTCTATGGCCGCTGGTCAGACCAGGAGAATCTCCTACACATAAACTGTCTAGAGATGCTCGCGGTCGAGAAAGCGCTCAAACACTTCCTCCCATTCCTCCACGGTCACCATGTTCTAGTCCGCACGGACAATACATCGGTAGTGGCCTATGTGAATCGCCAGGGCGGTGTCAGATCAAAGACGCTCTGCACCCTGGCGGAACGCCTCCTCGTGTGGGCTCAGCACTCTGCGCTCGCTGAGAGCCGCGCATGTGCCTGGCCACCTGAACGAGGGCCCCGACAGACTGTCCAGGGACAACGTTCCCCCTGGGGAGTGGTCTCTACACCCCCAAACAGTCCAGTCACTGTGGCGCCGTTTCGGCAAAGCGAAAGTCGACCTTTTTGCGTCAAAAGACAACGCTCATTGCCCAGAGTTCTTCTCGAAGAACGAGGACGCGCTGGCCCAGACCTGGCCCAGCGGCCCGCTGTATGCTTTTCCCCCGGTCTCTCTGCTGCCTCAGGTCATCAAGAGAATCAGGGAAGCGCGCCACACAGTGCTCCTCTTAGCCCCATACTGGGAGAACCAAGCTTGGTTCCCGGATCTAATACAGCTGGCAGACTCAGCCCCCTGGCCGATACCGGTGAAGAGAGACCTTCTCTCTCAAGCCCGCGGCTCGATATGGCATCCCCATCCAGAGCGCTGTCTCTGCATGCGTGGAGCCTCAACGATTACACGCTGATCTGCCAGACGGGGTCATGAACACGATCATACAATCTAGAGCCCCCTCTACGAGGCGGCTCTACATGTCGAAATGGTCAGTGTTTAACAGATGGTGCACTGCTAAGGGGCTCGATCCACAGACATGTGGGGTATCGCGAGTACGGTGTTTCCTTCAAGAGTTACTGGACGCGGGCAGGTCCCCCTCCACGCTCAAAGTCTATGTCACGGCCATTTCAGCGCTCTCTGTTCAGAGCTGGGCCGCGCATTAGGAAGGAACGAGTTCGTCATCCGCTTCCTTAGAGGAGCCAGGAGGATGAACCCCCCGCGACCCCCCTCGGTTCCTATGTGGGATCTTTCACTGGTCTTGGAGGCCCTGAAAGCGCATCCCTTCGAACCCTTGGAAACTGTGGATATGAAATACCTCACGCTCAAAACCGTTTTTCTGATAGCACTGTCTTCAGTCAAACGAGTGGTGGAACAGCTCTTTGTTTCGTTTGGCGGGCGCACCAAGGGTCTCGCCGCCTCGAAACACAGCCTGTCCAGATGGATAGTGGACGCTATTGCTGCTGCTTATGCGTCTAAAGACCTGCAGTGCCCATTGGGCATTCAAGCTCACTCCACCAGAGGCATGGCCTCGTCGTGGGCGTGGTCCAGCGGGATTCCCATTCATGACATTTGTGCAGCGGCAGGCTGGGCCTCCCCCTCCACATTTGTTAGGTTTTACAACCTGGATGTTCCCGCCTTGCAGGCGAAAGTGTTATCAGTCTAAGTCTCGCGTATGCCAGCCCACTATCTGTGCGCGGGCTACGTTGTGTGATTTAGCTCTACTGGTTGAGCTGCACTATACAGGGAATTGTCAGTTCGGACCGGCCGTGCCGCTCCTAACCCCCTAGTGTGTGCTTATGTACGGCGCTAGCCCTCTGTGGGCCGCCCGGCTCTCTGCTATCACGTTCCCCGGGCTCTCCCTGGGACTCATTCAGTGGATGCTGGGCGCGCACGGCGTTGACAAGGGTGTTCCCGTAGCGTAGTAACTACGCAATACGAGAGAACCTCTCGTAAGAGAACGTTTCGGTTACTAACGTAACCTCTGTTCTCTCTAGAAGAGGGAACGAGTATTGCGTAGCCCGCCGTGCTCGCGCCACGAGCTCATTCGCTTCATGCGACAGAAACCAGAGAAGCAGCCTCCGAGCCCCGCTTTTATACGCTAAGCCACACCCCTTTTCGCGGGCTGTGACGCATTAAGCGCGCCAAGCGCGCTCATTGGTCGTGACGTCACGCCAAGGGCTCAGCGGTAGGCTGCTGCAGTTGCCGCAGGGCAGCCAATGGGCACGCTAGTAAGCCTGCCCTAGGTCTGCAGGCTGCCGCACTGCGTTGACAAGATTATAAAAATTAAGGATAATTTTTGGCTTCAGTATCTCGAGAAAGAAAGGCTTTCCCGTAGCGTAGTAACTACGCAATACTCGTTCCCTCTTCTAGAGAGAACAGAGGTTACGTTAGTAACCGAAACGTTTTAAATAACACATTTACTTATTGAATGAATTGCCTATAAACATTTTTATCAAATTGTCATCAGAAACATTGCATCCACCATTAAATATTAATGAAATTCATTAACTTAAATTGAAATGTTATGTAGATTATTATATAAGAATATTCAGAGACCGTACTTGTATACATAAAGTTTGTAAAGTAGGCTAAGTTTAATACTTTTTTCAAAAAAAGCCATCATTCATACAGCATATGCACTCACTGGCCACTTTATTAGGTACACCTGTTCAACTGCTCATTAAAGCAAATATCTCATCAGCCAATCACATGGCAGCAACTCAATGCGTTAGACATGGGCTGTGTCTGAAATAGCCCCCTATACAGTTAAATAGGCCACTATTTGAGGGGACAGCCATTTGTAGTGGTGTCAGAAATCATAGCGGGAGCACTGCAATAACAAGTGTACAACCGATGTACCTCAACAGCTAGATAATACCCATAATGCACTGTGAGAGTCGCACGCTGAATGAATTCCCATATTTGACCAGAAGACGGCGCCCGCAGCTGAATCATCCATCCATCCATTTTCCAAACCGCTGGTCCAATGTGGCTACAGCGTAATATCATTCAGGTGTAAATTACTTTTTAATTGATTATTAAATTGTTTAATTAAGGTTTATACATGCTGGTTTCTATGACAGAGTTCAAGATAAATATTTTCATCTTACTACTGGAGCTGCCAAGTTGCTAAGTTTAAAATAATTATTAAACAGCAAGCCCTTCGCGCCAACTCAGTGTCCGTTTTCATTCACTCCCTCAAGTGAACTATATTAGTGGAGTAATCTAGGAGGGAATAGTGATTTTGAACACAGCCTTGGACAAGAACCTGCTGTTCAAAGTTTAAACTGAGCATTAGAATATAGAAAGGTGATTTCAGTGACTTTAAACATGTTAGGGTTGTTTGTGTCGAACGGACAGGTCTAAGTATTTCAGAAACTGCTGATCTACTGAAATTTTCACACACAACCATCTCTAGGGTTTACAGAGAATGGTCTGAAAGAGAGAAAATATCCAGTGAGCGGCAGTTCTGTGGGAGAAAATGCCTTGTTGATGCCAGAGGTCAGAGGTGAATGACCAGACTGGTTCAGATAGAAAGGCAACAGAAACTCAAATAAACACTTGTACAACCGAAGTCTGCAGAAGAGCATCTCTGAACGGATAAACACGTCAAACCTTGAATCAGACGAGCTACAGCAGCAGAAGACACACCGGTGACACTCCTGTCAGCAGAGAACACGAAACTGAGGCTGCAATTCACACAGGCTCACCAAAATTGGACAATAGAAAATTGTTAATTTTCCAAAGAACTCAGCTCAAAATAATAACACTATCACAAGATAAGTGCACAAACATGCATGATTAGAATGCTCGATAATGCTCCCGAAACATATTTGGAGGTAGCCTATTCAAACAAAGCTTGAGTGCTGTAATATACAGCTATGAGGAGTGGGTCATTAAGGGGTCAGAAATGGTGTTGACGGTTGATAGAGCCCCATGCACTTTCAAAATTGCCTTGCCATTACTAAGAGCATCAGGGCATGAAGAGAATTGCATTATTATTACAAGTACACACTCACATATGCTGTTTCGACAATGTCAACTGTTTCTTAAGCACACCATGCTTTTGCTAAATGCAGAACGATGCCAAACATAATGCAGAGTATACATTATTGATTCACTGACCCTGGGTTTGGAAAATAGCCCAAATCTTTATTCCTGAAACAAGTCTCTATCCTTTTGTCCAATGTCACATGATTTTTAAGTAATGAGATGATTGAAAGCACTCAGCAATGAGGGACGTACAAATAGTTTTACAAGTTCCTGTTGAGAATGAATATGCCTTTTCTTTCACATCTAATCGATAAAGGTTTTTGGTTGATTAAAACCATCTAAATCGTTGTCTCCATTTGATAAATGGATTTCAAAATCAATGCACACAAAGACCTTTATTCTTGGGAATTCACAAATAAAATATGCTTTTCATTCACGTCAACGGACAGCAACTTATTGGCTTTCTATTGTATTATTTCATGTCTCACTTGACATGGCTTTGTAGAGCAGTTGATTTTAACTCCAAGACATCTTGAATCAAAGAAGGCACATCAGTGAATGTATTCCTGAAACATTTTCCCTCCATTTGCTCTGCTATCCTCTGAGCACTTATCAGAAGGCAGAGAAGCATTCAAACCCAGCATGCTTTATCTTACTAATCAATCAATATATTTAAAGCTTTCCGTTTATATCTCTTGCAAGGCCAAGGTCTCTACATACCTGTATTGATAGATCCAAAGTAGAGCAATGAAATTTCAAGAAAGCATGTTGAGTCAATAACCGTCAGCCTTCTCTTGCTCCTCTTGAGACCTGTAAGGGTTTTTAAAATACCCGATAATGCTTCTGGCAGATTTGTGGCTTTGTGGGCTGTGTGCCAGTGTGAAACTGTGTAGGGCAGCAATTTCCTGCCAAATGATGTGTGGAATGAGTCCTTCCTAGCCGGCCCGACACCCTGACCTTGCCCCTTTCCAGCATGGAGGTGAAGAACTGAACAGAAATAACCATGTGCCACTTTTCGTCAAACCACTGTCATTGAGCTTGCATGATTTATGGTGTTTACTAAATCAAGCATCACTAATACGATTACTCATAGACATTAGTGATTTCTTCCCCTAAATCTGAGGGCAGAAACAAAGCATTTTTACACCATAAAACCCAATGATTCTGTGCACGCTGAGGAGCTGTTCCTGTTGCATTTTCATTTGAACAGGGTCCCTCTCACGGCAATGCAGTTCTGACCATCACACTCGGCAGCTATTTCGTGCAAGTGTAACTGTCGTAGGCCAGTAGGAGGTGTGCGTGCAAACCTCACTCCCCTGATCTCAAGAGGCGCTTAGGAACTGAGGCTGTGTTCTTTAGCCTCCTTGTTAAAGCACCCGCCTCCCACGCCGGAGACCAAGGTTCGAATCCCGATCGGAGTGGGTCAGTGGGACCGGTAACATTTGGCGCCGTTGACCCGGATGGGAGTGAGATTTAGGGGGGTGAGTGTAACTTCGTAGGCCAGTAAGAGCTATGCAAGAAAGATACCTATCCCTCCCCTGATCTCAGAAGGCGCTCTAGCGACTGATGCTAGAGGCTGCAGTCTTTAGCCTCCTTGTTAGAGCACCCGACTCCCATGCCGAAGACCATGGTTCAAAACCCATTCAGAGCGGGTTGAGTAGGAGCAGTTACATTTGGTGCCGTTGACCCGGATGGGAGTGAGGTTTAGGGAAGTGAGTGTAATAGGCCAGTGAGATCTGTGCGTGTAAACCTCACTCCCCTGATCTCAAGATGCTCTCTAGCAACTGATGCTAGAGGCTGCGGTCTTTAGAGTCCTTGTTAGAGCGGCCGTCTCCCGCGCCAGAGAACACGGTTTGAATCCCGCTCAGAGCGGGTTGAGTAGGACTGGTTACACAAGTGCATTTTTAATTGGAATACAAAAATCTTACATTTAAATAACACATTAGCAATAATTTCTGACATGCTGGTATCATATATGGTTTCTTACCCTCAAATAATGCTTACAAATGTGTAATTCAGTGTAGAGCGCACGTTTTAAGAACGCACTGCAGATATTTTTACGTAAAATATTTGTATCTAACTTGCTCAGCCAGACAGTTGTAGCTCCGCCATGACAGTAGTTGACCTGAAAGAGAAAACTGACTGTAAGATTTAATGCCCGTTCACACCAAGGATGATAACTAATGACAACTCTAACTAAAGTTTTTAATAGTCATTCTAATTCTATGAGAATAGGGAAGTCCACAACACCAATTATAACGATAACGACACAGAGGAACAATATCTTTGGAATCACTTTCAGAAATTTTTTTTCCAGCTGATGAATGACAAAAATTTTGAGAGCCATTCAGAATCCACCTGACTTTAAAGAGCTTGAACATTTAAAGTGACAGACGACAAAACTGCAGCGCACGCTTATAAACAGAGTGTTAGACCTTATTCACAGCAGCGCCATCTTTGATTTTTAACGGGAATAAAAACAAGGCTGTGAGGGATAGACAAACATCTCTTAATTTATTCATTGTAATCTTCATTGTTATTTAATGTGTTTTTGGATTGTTCTGCTAACGAAACACTGTAAAAATATCTTTCTGAGAAATTTCAGTAGACAAAAAACCACAGACAATATGAGCTGTGGAAAATTGGCTTTATAAAGCTTTTTACAGCTGATGGCATTGAAAACACAGTAAGTATATCACAGCCTCACTTTCATATCTGTCATGGCGCTGCTCTGAGTAAGATCTGTTGGTGTGGACGCTAGTTATTGTTATAGTTTTATTTTTTTGTGTGAATGGGACTTAACGATAACTATACTATAACTATAAAGTTTTGATAATCATTCTAATTCTATGAGATAGGGTAGTCCACACCACCACTTTAACGATAACGGCACAGACAAACGTTGGAATCACTTTCAAAAATCGCTTATAACAAATGGAATATTATCATCTGATGGTGCGGACGCTATACTAATCATTCTTAGTGCGAACAGTCCTTTGCGCCAAATCCAACACATTATGGCAATTTGTAACTATTTTATGTTTTGGCGAATTGGTGGCTCATTTGTATGAATTTGTACGATCTTATTTGTATGTTTTCATAGGATCTGCTTACACCCCAGTAAGGGTATATTTAGGGTTGGGGTAAGGGGTACTTCAAAAAATGTATGCTTCTTTTTTTTTTATTAAAAAAAGTCTTTGTAAGAATTCACATCATACGAATTCAAACAAAATCACCACCTTGTAACAGTTACGTTTCCCCTCAAGATCAGGTTAGAATGCAATGCGTACTTGCACTTGAATTGCACGACACATATCAGATGGCAACCAGATGCATCTGTGTTCACTTCACACACTGTTTAGTATGTTTCCATTATTATTAAACTTCACTGTGTAACTCGTCCTTCACCATTTGTGTGACATACAGTACATGAATATGAAATCATGCAGCATTCCTTTTCTGTCAGACATACGAATTTCACCTGACGGATAATAAAAGCAATGCAACAACTCTTCAGAACACCCTAGCAAATATAACAATGCATTAAATATAACCAACCACAGTGACAATTGAACAAACTCTAGTTTGAGGCTTCTCTTATGTACAACTTTTTTATGCGTCAAACACACATTATGCTGAAGATTAAGATGAAACTAAGAAATATTAGGCGGAAAGCATTTCAGCAAAGGATCACACATGTCAAACATAGTTTTATTTTAACCTCTGAGAGACAGCAGGGTTTCTTTGCTGACTAAAATTCTCTACATATCTGAAAGATAACAGATAGATCATTTTGTCCCAAGGGTAAACTGATGAGAAGAACCCAGAACTGCTGTAAGTGCAAGACACACACTTTTATCTCTGTGCAGTTTGTCCATGTGAATGCACATAGAGATGATAATTGGACTTTTTGATGGTCTCTTTTAAATTCTGAAATCCATTTAACACTTTTCACACTTTGTCACAAATGGAATGGAGTCAAATCTTTTCATAGTGGTTTTTTTTCCCCCCTTTTTTTTTTATGCAAAGAGCCCATTTCTCAAAATGATGCTATCTTTGACTCAACTTCATCTCTGTATACTCTGCTGAGGCTGACTAGTTCTTTTTGGGGGAAAGTACTACATCTACATTATATTCTAGATTACATCAAACTTAGAAATCCCCAATCTTTTATTTGACAATCAGACCAGTCACACACCCTTGTGTGTTTTACAGAGTGTTGAGCAGATCCTTAACGGTGGACATTTACACCTGTTGCTGGCAATGTGTTTGTTTCATTTTCATTGTTCATGTGTCTATTTAGCCCTCTGAGAAATCTCCCTGCCCTTTCCCAAGAATGTTCCAGATAGTATTTTCTCTCATGTGTTGGATTATTATAGCACCATGGACAAGTGTTCAGAAGGGTTGAAAGGTCTTTAGAACGGCCTATCTCATCATCACAACATACTATACATTTCAAAACATGGACATGTCAATTGATTTAGTACATTTACTGTGGCCCCAAAACATCCCTTAAGTCACACTTAAAAATGTATTAATTACATTTCATTGGTGAATAAAATATTAAAGGAGACATATCATGCTTTTAAATCGTTCCTTTTTACATATAAATCATACAGTTGTAGTCTATATAAAGCGGAACTGCAATGCTTGGGTCTGAATTCCTCATTATTATAGCTCCACAGGCCCCTTTTCTACCCCTTTTCTGATGCGAGTCTGAGAGCAACTCGTTTTGGTGCGGTCTCTTTAAATACAATTGAGACACTTCATACCCCGCCCCCTCTCCAGGATGCAGAGGTTCAACTCCACCCCGTTCGGCCATTTTTGTATAGCAGAGATACGATTATCTAGCGGCACAGAAACTTTTTATTCACACGTTATTAACAAAATGTCAACAACGGAAGACTTGTCCAGCCAGCCTTACATGTTCGAGCCAGAGTCGGAGCCGGAGCGAGATGAAAATGAAGACGACGAACCTGCAGAACAACGTCTTCATATGGATGTATCCTAATGGTGTGTTACTGTATTTACTCATGAAACTTTGGTCTTCCGACCTTTTACCACCATGTCGATTTATTTTGATTAATATGTGCGAGGGAGAGAGAGCAAGACAGCGTCTAGTTTGGAGACGGTGTCTTGTTTACACTTTTATTTCGCCTGGCTCCGAAGAGAGAGAGTGCGCGCGCGACCGGGTCTCTCTCTCGCTGCTCATTCATCAACATTAGACGGTGTAATGAAGCGCGTGGGTTACTACATCCAACAACCGAACATTTTAACTTACCCTCTCGTAACTTCTGCATCTTTTAGCTTGGACTACAAAATTGCCGCGAGAAATAAAAATGGCGGATTGCTCGAAGTGTTGAGCCGGTAGTCGATGTCCTTATTTGGCAGTTCCGCTGCAAATACTGTGACGTAATAGTTAAAAAAACGTCATAGATAACAGAAAAATCGGAACAGGTAGAAAAATATGACCAAAACAGAATATAAAGATATCAACGAAGCACCTGAAGAGAATAATTTCAACTTTTCTGTACTTCTAAACACTCCAAATATACAGCAAAATGCATTTAAGGGCTAAAAAAGTGGATTTAGCATGATATGTCCCCTTTAAAATCAAGTGGTATCTGAGAATTCTAAGGCCGTGTTTACACTATTATGTTTTTGTTTTAAAACGCATAACTCTTGCTATGGCTACGCCTGGCGTTCACACTACTCCGGAGTTTTAGGCCCTCGAAAACTGAGACTTTTGGAAACGCTGCAGACCCCGTTTTAGTTTGAAAATTCCGCGGTTGCGTTTCAGTGTAAATGGACCAAACCGGTGGCTGAATCCGAAATCACCCCATACCTTCAAACAGGGCATTATTTGAGGGGACAGCCATTTGTAGTGGTGTCCGAAACCATAGTGGATGTTACCGGGTGCACTCATTCAATCCCACATTGCACTGTAATATCAGGTGGACTGCCGATGTACGCTCAACGGCTGTCCAAATTCGCTTACTCGTTTTCATTCACTCCTTCAAGTGAACTGTATTAGTGGATTAACGTAGGAATAGTGATTGAGGGTTTAGGGGGCGATTTCAGATTAAGCCAGAGACTTTTGAAAACGAAGGCGTGGCCGCCCACATTCGCTCGCTGATTGGGTGTTTTGGATCATTGCGTATCCTTCCCTGATTCGTCAAGTCATATGACTATAATGGCAAATGGAAATATTTCAGTGAATATGTGCATTTCGGTCAGCTACAAAAAAATGCAATTGTAAAACTTCAGAACATTTGACAATATAGTTTCTAAATCAATTAAATATCACTTGGTACAGTACATAATATACAGAAATATTCTTTAATGTTTTTGAAAGAAGTGTCTTATGCTCACCAAGGATGCATAAGATCCACGCAAAACAGCAATATTGTGAAATATTATTACAGTTTAAAATATTGTTTTCTAATATATTTTACAATGTAATTTATTCCTGTGATGGCAAAGCTGAATTTTCAGCATCAATACTCCAGTCACATGATCCTTCAAAAAACAGTCTAAAATGCTGGTTTGGAACTCAATTGTTAATAGTTAATAATCTGTTGAAAACAGTTGTAGTGCTTATTTTAATATTTTGTGGAAACCATGGTACATTTTTTTGGTATTCTTTGATTTATCAAAAAAAACATTTACTTGAAATAGAAATCACTTTGATCAATTTAATGCATCCTTGTGGAATAAAAGTATTAATTTCTTCTATTTTTTTTTACATTTTGGATTATATTATTATTATCAGTTAGAATACATATTCTTGGACATGGTAGTTTCAATTTATGAGTCAGAGAGAGATGGAGTGGTTAAATAGGCATGATGCCCGTTTGTGCCACTGGGTGTCCCTGTTGGAGTTCATATCTGTGACTAATAAGTGTGTGTTACCTCTGTGTGATCATTCTATATTTGGGTGGAGCTTTTTTCCAACTCACCATCCCTAAAGTCATCATTATTATCTTAAACCTAAATTGAATTCTTAGGTCAAAACATTATTCGAAGAACTGACAAAATTGGTTCTAATGTGCTGAAATGTGGTTTTGAGTCCAATCTGACCCTCTGGAGGAAATCAAATCCCAGTATAAGTTGTTGTTGTTGTTGGCCTAGCACTAAAAGCCTCCCAGCTGCAGCAATTACAGACTTTTGTTTTTATATATAGAGACATGCTGGGACTGCAATCTGTATCTACAGGGTATTTCTGGAGCGCTGCGAGTTATGAATGTACTGCTTTTTAAGTGTGCCATCTCCTCCATTCATTACTCAGAAATAATATTTTAGGTTAATGGTGCATATGCTAAAGTTTCACAACACTGTAATCTTGGGAACACACAGCTCTGGAAACCATTCATCTAGTAGCTATTGTAATGCCAGACTCAGACATTGCAGCTAAGACCGATGACCTTTCCATGATCAAAACTGAAGTCACATTTAGATGGATTGAGCAGTTTCACAGCTTGGTGATGCATTAAATCTGGGGTTTATGCAATAAAGCATAATGCCACATGGGCCTGACACAGACGTGCTTCGATTACAACACTTCAAATGATCGTGCTTCTCATCTGAATTTTTCATAGCTAACCTGAACAACTATTATTTTCTCCTATCTTCTTTCTCCTTTAGTGTTTCTTTTGCTAAGGTCTTTTACTACCGTCTTTTACTACCAAAACAAAATCAGCAACACCTCATACACCTGGAAACTATTCACAACAATCTTCCCTCTATCCTGTCCCCAACCACCTCCTCCTCCCATTTCTTCCCTGACTGGATGCTGGTGACTTTGCCAGCTATTCCACTAATAAGGTGGCAACCAGTTCTCAGTGTCTCACTTACCCACAACTAACCTCCATCCGCACACATTCCACACTTCCTTCATACCTTGGCTGCCTGCCAGATCAATGCAAGAAATATATTTTTATTGCAGGGTTAACAGAGTTATATTACTGCATGTAACATACATATCATTTGTATTGTTATATAAAACATGAAAAGTAAGTAAATTAAAGGGGACATATCATGCTAAATCCACTTCTTTAGCCCTTAAATGCATTTTGTTGTATATTTGGAGTGTTTAGAAGTACAGAAAAGTTGAAATTATTCTCTTCAGGTGCTTCGTTGATATCTTTATATTCTGTTTTGGCCTTATTTTTCAACCTGTTCCGATTTTTCTGTTATCTATGACGTTTTGTGAACTATTACGTCACAGTATTTGCAGCGGAACTGCCAAATAAGGACATTGACTTCCAGCAATCCGCCATTTTTATTTCTCGCTGCAATTTTGTAGTCCAAGCTAAAAGATGCAGAAGTTACGAGAGGGTAAGTTAAAATGTTCGGTTGTTGGATGTAGTAACCCACACGCTTCATTACACCTGACAGGGCGCATGTTTAACTGAAAGAACGAGCAGAGAGAGAGAGACCCGGTAGCACGCACGCACTCTCTCTCTCTTCGGAGCCAGGCGAAAGTGTAAACAAGACACCGTCTCCAAACGCTGTCTTGCTCTCTCTCCCTCGCACATATTAATCAAAATAAAACGACACGGTGGCTCTAGCGCTCTTCCCATAAAATTTACGCATTAGGTCAGTAGGCGGAGAGTAGATGGTCTTTTGTGGCTGTTCGAACACATACGACCACATGAGCGTTTACACTAAGAAAGCAATCCGGTCAAATGCGTTTTCGATTACCTCTGGACATGGTAGAAAGTGGACAAACTCAAAACGTTTTAGACCCCGTTTACACCTGTATTTAGCGTCATCCACTTGTGATCCGATCGATCAAAATGCATCTAAACACCAGGTGTAAACAGGGCCTGAGCATCTACAGATGATCCAGAATGCGACAGCATGTCTGGTCTTCAATCAACTAAAAATATGTCACCCCTGATCTCACTCCACTAGCTCCCATGCATCCAGAATCAAATGTAAAGTTTTGACACTGGCTTTCAGAACTTCCACTGGAAAAGCACCTCCCAACCACAATACACTCCTACAAATGTACACTCCCGCCCACCAGCAAGTCACTGAGTGAGTGATGCCTTGTCGTTCCTTCACAATGAGGCAAAAAGTAACTCTCCAAAAGTTTCACACTCTCTGTTCCTCTGAAATGAGCTGCCAACCTCCATCCGAACTGCTGAGACCATCACATCTTTCAAGAAGCAGCTGAAGACACACCTCTTCCACAAGCACTTAACCACCCCCTTTAATCCAACACACACACACACACTTTCCTTTTCTGTAATTCTTCCCCTCATCTCTGGCTTGCTTCCTAATATTGTCATCAAATAAACTTGCCGTTGTATGTTATGAATATTGTTGCCTCCTTAATGAATTGCTTTTGTTCCTCTCTTGTAAGTCGCTTTGGATAAAAGCATCCGCCAAATGCATGAATGTAAATGTAAATAATTTTGTTCTAAATGAAATTCTTTTTACAGAATATTTTCCCCAAAACATTCCTCCTGCTCACTCTTTGTTGGCCAAAACAGTTCCCCAACTGAATCACAAAGGTCTTAGTAATTAGGGACAACTGTGCAAGACAGCCAAAATGCTTTGCTTCCAATTCTAATTAAACTGTCAATATGTGTTTTGATAGACCAGTTACGGAGAATCTCATCCAAAAGTGTAATGCTTCACTCCATGCATGCTACATTTGGTATAAAATGGATAATCGTGTCTGGCTCTGAGTGTTCCAGTTTTTACTCTTTCTCCCTGCTTTATGTTCCAGCATTAATTTGATTGCCTCATTTACAGCCAGCGCCAGTGCTGTTGCCAAGGATACAGCAAACATTTTTATTTGTCTGTTTGTATCCAATCTTTGTATAAAGCTGGCATTGAAGCGTTGAAAAACTACAAACATATGAGACAATTGCTGGGGACATAAATTCATGGCAAACATCAATGACAGAATTATTGGCACATTAAGCCATACTGAGCAAGAAAAAGGGGCAAACATGATTTTTTTTTTTTTTTTCATTTTGAAGCAATTTTTTTAATATTCACAACAAATGACTGCTTTGCATACTGCTAATGAGATATACACAAAGGACTGACCTTTACTTTTAGGTCTGTCATATTAAAGAGAGAGGGAGAATTGCATCTTCAAATCAATGCACTGCACAGAACAAATTAATATCTGTATAAAATCCAATCATTGCTTGCTTGGCACTGTGACATTCAGCATTTAAGATGCTTTTCTCCAGCGTCACGGTTATAACCAAAGATGTCCAATATCACACTATCAGGTTATTGCATGCATTTCTACCTTGTATAAATCATTTTATAAGTGAACGTGACTTCACCAAGTGCAACATGTTCCTGGATCATCATCTTTGTTGAACATTCCAATTAACCATCAGATTTGAGGGACAAGTTTATACAGTTTAGGCTTATACCCAAACTAAATTTTAGTAGTGTCCTGTCCAGAAATGTGTTCCTTCCATAATGCTCATATCCACTGCTCTCATTATAGCTGCATGAGAACAAATTTTAGAGCAACCACAACCAATGATATATGGATTATGATCTGTCAGGTTATAATTCACTTGGAGAGCACGTGTGCTGGTGGTTTATCTCACGGGTTGAGAGTTAACTTCGTCCTCCTCAGTCCTATCCTTTAACGTCTTTCCAGCAAGCAAAGATGGTTTAAGATGTTACAAAGTTGTGTCATCATCTCTCAGATGAAGAGGGAAAAAAAGCTTTGTACAGGGTTCTCAGTTAAATTAGGCCAGGTGTTAAATGGAAATATGTGTGTGTATTTATATTAAATATAAAATAACAATAGCTAATATAAAACGGACCTTTATGAATATATGAAGAAAAAAAGTAATATACATTGATGGTCCTTGTTTCCCCGTAGACCACATACTCAAGTGTGTGTGTGTGTGATTTTCAATTTAACGTGTTTTATCGGCAGGGTTTACATACAAATACAATATTACCAAAGCATTATAAACAAAGCAAGTAATAACAAGACAAAGACATATTCAATAAAATTGTATTAAAATAAGGTAATTTATTATAAATAAATATAAAATAACAATAGGCTAATATATAACAAACCTTTATGAATACATTATGAAGAAAAAACTAATACATGTACAATGATAGTCTTTGATTATAATCAGTGATGTAGTGGTGCCTAGAGAAGTGGGTATACTCTTAATTTATGCCCCCAATATTTTTTAAGCGTCCCAGCAAATTTTGCAATTTATACTGGCCCACAGACTATAGGAAGAGACAACTAAATAATTATGAATTTTGAGTGACGATTCCTTAGTCCATCCACACATGAAAATTGGACAGCTATTCGAGGGATCACTGTCTTTACTGGGTGTTTTTTATTCACATGAGCTACTAAATGATGCACATGAGAGGGGATTTAGAAGTGGGTATAGGCTACGCAATGCCGACTGAAAAAGAAGTGGGTATACACCGTCCATATACCTGCGTATACCCTGCACTACACCAGTGATTATAATGATCAAGGCAGTAGTTGGTTTCTGAGAGTATGCAGCTGAAAAATTCACTTGCTGCAATTTATGGGTAACAGTTCTAATAGGCACAGGCTGACTGTAAGTCACAAGACAACTGCGATGCTTTTACAATACTTAAGGTAGATTGAAAATAGCAGTGTAATACGCAGACCAATGATGTCAGTCTGTTATTGAGCGGAGGAGATTGTGGGTGTGGCGAAAGCGCAGGCAGTGCCCAGCCAGGCAAAACACAGGTCTGTCCCGGCGCCCGGTGGGGGTTGGGCGGGACGTCAACAGTGCTGTTTATCACGAGTCCGATTGTTTTGTTATACGCTTTTGTAATACATTTTTTTGGAAATAGCTGCTTTCGAAATACAATGCGTAATTCCAATCTCACCAATTATAATTTAATACCGCCAAAAAACTAAACTGATGTAGGCAAAACACTTCGCTTCCATAATCATAATCTCAGATTTAAAACTAGTTTAATAACGTTACATAATTTTGATATAAGGGTGAGGGGTGTTTTTTAAAAAAAAAAATCTTATTATTATTCAGTTTTTTTAATTGGAAGGAGGCCCCACGAGACCGCTACCTCATTTTCGCGTGGAAAGTCTCCGCCCTACTGCTAGTCTGAGGCCGTCGGCTTCCTCTGAAGCGCTTGGCTGGCCATAAGCTGCTAAATGTTTCTTCTATTCCTTTATATTTAATACAGACTACAGGAAAATAGATATTACTCCAGGACAGAAGAAAGATTGTGGAGTGGGAAGGTCGAGGAATACCCTTCTGCCGGATTTGCGTCGGCGCTGTGGCACGTTTGTTCAGCACTTTAGCTTCAGAAGCTAGCGGTTGGTGAGAGTGGAAGCATCGGCACGAGTAAGACGAGCCTCTCATTCGCCCATTATAACACACCTCAGCACCTAGTTATGCACGAACTGACGGTTATAGTCTCCGTTCGTGTTTTAGATAGCTGGAGTGCGCTTATAACTCGTTAAAAGTGTTCATTTTGCAGAGTGAAAGTGCACGGCGTGTGGCCGCGCGCGGTGGGGGATGGGCGCGCTCAGGTTCCTCGCGCTGTGTGTGCAGTGTGCACGCGAGATGGACGTTGGCAACAACTAGCTTGTATTTAACCGACTAGTTAGCTGCGTTGCTATGGAAGCGGCCACGTGCTGGAACTAGAATCGCTCATTTTTGCACTTGTTCGGGAAGTCTTGTTGTTTCCGGTGACGTTTGCTCACGATGCGCATTTAGCCGTGAGCTCAAAATCGAATCACTTGTAATTGCGCTTCCGGTGGAGAGTTAGCATGACAGATGTTCAGATCAGATAATTTTTTTGCGATGTAAATATGGTAATTACATTAGGCATTTAATTAGTTTAATTAAATGGCTTGTTATAAGTACTCTGGAACGGTAATTGTGTATTTTACTGGTAAAGACGTGAATGCACACACACACACAAACCTTTTTTTCTTTATTTCAAGATTTACGCATTTCAGTTATTAATAAAATTCCATCAAGTTGAATTGAGTAGTACTTTCATATTATGAATTAATAATTTTAAATGAGTAATAAAGCTCATTTTTTATAATTATAAATTATAATTATATATGTATGTGTGTGTATATATATATATATATATATATATACACAAATATCCGCATATTTACATCGCAATATATATATATATATATATATATATATATATATATATATATATATATATATATATATATATAAATTATGAGTTTTTACAATTCTTAATCTTAACTTTAAACATTTTCATTAATTTTTTTTAATTTTATTTATGAATACGAATCACATATGGTCCATTCTCTTGTTCCATTAAAATTTTTACAAACTGTTATATTATGCTGTAGTTTTTTTACTCAATTAAAATTAATTCATAATATGAATAATATATAAGGGTTATTAAATTCAGTTGAATGGAAGTTTACTGTTAGTTGAATTGCTTAAATCTTGAAATAAGGTTTAATTTTTATGTGTAGACACAAATTGAATAGATCTGTTGAACAGAATGAACCTAAGTCAATTAACAAAATTACACATATAGTTTAACCATGAAGATGCATTTAGCAGATATATTTGCTCTTTTACAGAAGTGATGTATTATATTTGTCTATTTATTATAGACTGTACAAGGACTTTTAGTTGATTGCATAATTTCATGATAGCTGATCATTAAAAGGGGGGATTTTGTGTCCTCAGTAAGAGATGCTTTGTAACAGATGAACTTGTCTGGGTCTTTCTTCATACACTGCGCGACTGCTTTAAATCCGAACGCTAGGCATCATCAGTGTTGCCAGACTGGAAATGTCTTAAGTATCGTATCAGAAGCTCAAAATGATCATATTTGGAAGAAAATTAATGTACACAAGTCAAACGTACAGAATACAGCTATTTATAGACCAATGACTTTTTGACACGACCTGAAAAATACTTTATTGTTAAACATTAACTTGTGAGAGAGAGAGTCATTCTCCAAGATGATTGGATGAGAAGATAAAGATGGAAGGCGTGCGTAACACCACGTTCACGTTCTCCTCACAATCATGGGATCCACAGCTAGATCAATGAGTATGATAGAAGCCCTATGATTACAACGACCATCATTTGAAGTGTCACAAAATTCTGAAATTATAGTACATTATGGGATTTTTTTCATTATTGATCGTTCAGAGGTCAAAATTATAGTACGTCTGGCAACACTGGGCATCATACACTTGCCGGCTTTGTAAATGGTTACAGAGAAAAAAACTGGGGAATTGTTTTCAAACTGGTGTCCGGGACCCCAATGGGGCTGCAAGGAAAAGCTGAGACAAAATAAAACACAAAAATAATAAAATAAGATTAGAGTTTAGAATAAAATGCACATCATCATCATCATCATCATCATCATCATGTGTAGATGTTGCATGAGAGTGGTGCCATTCTTAGAAAGATCATGGCCTTTCAGAGCATTGATAATGAAAGACTGTGATTGGGGTACTCTTTCTCAAATGATATGCTTGTGCTCGAAACATGAATAGGATAGTTGTGGTGCATTAGGTTATTTCCGGGAATGTTAAAGTTATTACCAAACCTGGAAAGTTGCCAAATTTCTGGGGCAATTTTTCCCCCCAAATTTGGTCTTAGTCAAGTCTAAATTTTTGCTTTGTCAACAAGCATTTATTTTACACTTGTATTCTGTTAAACTATTGACTAATTATAGAGGGGGAGGGGAGGGGGGGGGGAGGCTGACTGTAAATCTGATTATAACTAATGCAATGTTTTATTGACAGGCAGATTGGCCTGTGCTCCCATGGATGGCGAGAGTATGAACATCTAAATATCACTTGGTATCATGGTGAGTCAGTGCCACATCCTTCTAATTCATCAATGTCTTAAATTTTACCCTCCAAAAATGTAAAGCAGCATGAAGTCTGAAATATCCTACACTGCATTTAAAAAGTAGCTTGCAAAATCCCTTCACACACAGGACACATTTTTGCAGGTGAGTGAAGTAGTGGAGGAGGAGGAGGGAGGAGGGAGGAGGGAGGAGGGAGGAGGGAGGAGGGAGGGGGGGGGGGGGGGGGGGTGGGTGGAAGCAAAGTCTAGAGACATTTTTATATATTTTTTTAAGTTTAATTTATTTTAACTTGAGCGCCTCGTTTTTAGAACGGCGTGTTATATGCACGTGATACTGCAAAAGACGTGAGACGCCAGCGCAACGGTCTGGAACATGTTTACATTGAAAAACAATGGGAAAGTAACACAGCGGAATGGGAAGACGTGTTCTGTGTGACCCGGCTCTAACCGCTGTTGCTGTTGAGATGAATGATCTTTAGACATGCGGAACGATCAGATCATCAAATTGTTGTTGTTTTTTCTTCAGAAAACAAATGTACTGGATTGTGTGATTTATTATGAGTGTAGGATAAGATCATTTATTGTAAAGACTCGAGTGAAGACATTTAGCCAGTCTGATCTCACGCACTGTTTAAGAGCCTTTTCATTAAGTTGTATAAGCCTGTTTTATTTGATTGTGAATTGGCAACCTGTTGACACGTCGTAAACAACAGGGATTCTTATCATATGATGGGTTGCTGTTGTACGTGAAGGCTTATAAGACTGTGAAGGAGGCTTAAAGACCGAAATAAGCAGCTGAATGAATGAGTACACATGCATCATTTCCTCTTGTCTAACACTTAATTCTTTAACTCTTGTTTCCCATCACGACATCAGTCCCTTCAGTGTAGCGTCTTAACAGTTCTTTCCAGCGGTGAGCAAACGGATGGAAAATTCCCCCAGGGCTCAAATGGGGCTTCTGTGAGAAAGTTCAGTCAAGAAGTTTAGGTTCAGTTCTCTCTTTGCTTCAAAAGATATTGTTTAAGGAGACCAAGAGCAGGTCTGTGTGGGTCCTGACGCCCCAGTAAAGTGATGGCGACACTATACTGTAAAAAAGCACAGTCCTTCGGATGAGATGTTAAACCGAGGTCCTGACTCTCTGTGGTCATTAAAAATCCCAGGATGTCCTTCAGAAAAAGAGAAGGGGTTTAACCCCGGCATCCTGGCCAAATTTGCCCAGTGGCCTCTGTCCATCATCATGATTCATGGTGTCCTAAAATCATCCCATATAGACTGATAAGGACCAAAAAAAAAACCAAGATCTGTGTTTTGGGAATATTTCTATATAATATATACAGTCAAGTCACATTTATTTTTATTGCGCTTTTTACAATACAGAATACAGAGATAACAGGAAAATAATGCAACAAAGTTTGTTTCCAGAAAATAGCGTCACAGTCCAGCTTAAGTAAGTTCAGTGATGTTTCATTTTTGTTGTAAAAAAGTTCTTAATATAGTTCATTCATATATATATATATATAGCCTCTCTGGAGAAGACAGTGTTGTCATTGTCCAGCTCTTCTCATATAATGGTGTCAATGCAGGCAGATCAATAGTGTTGAATATTAAATAAAATGTTAAATTTAATTTAAACTGTACAGATAATGTATCAGAGCCAGGTAATTTGCAATACCTGTCAAACCATAACTGCGGCTGACTGAGACAACGCGTTTTGGCAGTTAAAAACAGGAGACGCGTTTTGTAAAAAGTTGCTTTTACTATGACGTCGTGTGTCATGCGCGAGATGCTGCAAAAGGCTTAAAGGAGAACTCCGGTCAATTTTAACATTGAGCTCATTTTTTTTGTAAATTTGGAGTGCTGACAATACAGAGAACAATGACAAAAATCGGTGTTGCCTACACCGTGTTATCCTCTTTTTAAAATTTGCACCCTGTTGACTTCAATGGGGCAAGTACTAAACCTGCTTTTAGCCTCTTAACATCCTTGATGTGTCATTACAAGTGCACAGAAAATGTGAGTGATTCCTTCTGAGTGAACACGAGTGAGTCTGACTTCAGTAGATGTGAAAGATGTGTATAAAAATGATGTTATTTAAGCCAGCGCAAATACCTGTGTTTACATCCTGTTTTTCGGTTGAAGTCCAAAGTAGTCGATTGCCGAGTTCACGCGCGTGATCATAGGTATTAAACCTATGCGTGTGAACTCTGCAATCGACTACTTTGGACTTCAACCGAAAAACAGGATGTAAACAAAGGTATTTGCGCTGGCTTAAATAACATCATTTTTATACATATCTTTCACATCTACTGAAGTCAGACTCACTCGTGTTCACTCAGAAGGAATCAGTCACATTTTCTGTGCACTTGTAATGACACATCAAGGATGTTAAGAGGCTAAAAGCAGGTTTAGTACTTGCCCCATTGAAGTCAACAGGGTGCAAATTTTAAAAATAGAATAACTCGGTGTAGGCAACACCGTTTTTTGTCGTTGTTCTCTGTACTGACAGCACTCCAAATGTACAAAAAAATGAGCTCAATGTTAAAATTGACCGGAGTTCTCCTTTAAGAAATAACCGATGATGCCGGCTTCCAAAAAAATGATATGTTATATTATGTAAATAAATTAAAATATATTATGTGTTGCTCGTGTTCCGCTGACGCTTGCGATGTGAAACTGTTTAAACCAAAGAACTTACGGACTTTGGTTATCCTCTGAAATTACGATCATCACACTGCAACATTCAAATCTGCGTTGCTGCCACTGGCGCTGATCCGGAGAGAGCAGCTGCCATGTAAATGTGCAGTATGAAAAACAGTCCTTTCAACCACTCGTTATCATTATTTATGTGCTACAATACAAAAATTGAAATAACAGAGGATAAAAGTTTATAGTTTGGGTATAAAGATTTTGACACTTGTATTGCTTATCGTTACGACAGGATGTGGCGACAAGTTAGTGTTTACAAAAGTGTTTGTCATTGAATCATTGACTTAAAAGATTTATTCACAAACGTGGAAGATATAAGTCTTTATGAATAAGAAATTCAAATAATTATTTAAATTTAGTTCACAGTAATATGTTTTTAATGAACATTTTGTCTGAACCTCTAGTCCCCCCCCCCTCCCCCTCTTCAGAATCGTAGGAGAATCGCAGCCTTCATTTTACACAAAACAATCGTGTATATATACATACACACACACACACACACACACACACACACACACACACACAGCTTTTTACCTTATCAAAACAGTTAAAAAGCGGCAGGTCAAATTAAATTCACAAAATTATAGATGATAAAAAGAACAAAAATGTGAAAATGTATTCAACCTTACATACAATGAATTTAAGTAATGTGCATGACTTTTTTTTTTGTTAAATGACCGTAAAAAGAGTTTTTTAAAATTGTTTTAGAATATAAGTTTCTTCTTATTAATGTTGAAGACAGTTGTGCTGCCTAATATTTTTGTGGAAACCATGATACATTTTTACTTCAGGATTCTCTGATGAACAGAGTTCAAAAGAACAGCATTTACTTAACTGGAAATTTTTTTGTAGTGGTTTTTGTCACTTTGATCAATTTAATTAATTCCTTCTGAATAAAAGTATTTTTTTTTTATTAAAAAAACCCTTTTGAGCAGTGGTGTAGGCTATACTGTGTCCAGAGTTGTTCTGATGCTCTATATGCTGTTTGTGAAGAACAGTAACAGAAAACATGTCTTTGCTATTCCAGGCTCCACTCTCGCCCTGACCTCTTGGTTCACCCAGGATCCAAGATGAGCGTTAGCAGTGATGAGGTCAATTTCCTGGTGTACAGATACCTGCAAGAGTCAGGTGTGTATGTTCATCAGCCCTCTTCACTTCAGTTAACAGCTCTGTGTAATATCCTGTTTCATATCGCATGCACGGGTAGTTTTTTTTTTGTTTTGTTTTTTGTCCTGCCATGTTTATTTCCAAAGAACTAATTAATGGTTTAACCACATAACAACCGGCCAGTGCACCATAAAAACACTCAGGACAATAGCAACTCCCTGGCAGCATCTTGACAGTGTGTTTTAGGAAATATCATCCACGTGTTCTTCAGGAAATGTAAAAATGTAGTGTTTTTATGTGCTGGGTTTAATAACCAAAGGAAATGTCAGTTGTCAGAACTAATATCAGTGCCATTTATAAAAACTATTTTTAGTTGAACTATTTAACATGCACAATTACGCATTTAAAAACTGTTATTGTAACATTTATATACTATTATAGTTTTATTAGTAATTTGTATTATTATTAGTTTTTTTTACGTCTGTAGTTTTTATCATTTTTTTATTTATTAGTCTTAGATGAATCACTTGTTGTATTTCTCAATTGTAAGTCGCTTTGGATAAAACCGTCTGCTAAATGATTAAAACCCCAGTTTGAAATCAGACGCCTGTTAGTCAACCATATCGGGTCAGTAATGCAGAAAAAGACTTCTCGATTATGTAACATTTTTACAATTTCTTTGTTGACTTGGTTGCAAAGTGCCAATACTTTTGACCTCACTATCCAGAAATACTTGTTGTTCCTAAATGGTAACAAGAATGGTCTTCTTTTCCCCCGCAGGCTTCTCCCACTCAGCGTTCACCTTTGGCATAGAGAGCCACATCAGCCAGTCCAACATCAACGGAGCTCTGGTGCCCCCTGCTGCCCTCATCTCCATCATCCAGAAAGGCCTGCAGTACGTGGAGGCTGAAGTCAGCATCAATGAGGTCAGCACCGGTATCACATTTCTCAGCTTCCCCGTCATACGTGCGAGAAGATGCTCGATCTGACTTGATTTTGCTCTCAGGACGGCACGCTGTTTGATGGGCGGCCGATCGAGTCGCTGTCGTTGATTGATGCGGTGATGCCAGACGTGGTGCAGACGAGGCAGCAGGTTTATAAGGATAAGCTGGCTCAACAACAAGCTGCCGCCACCGCCTCCAGCGCCACGACGGCCTCCGCTGCCAAGAACGGAGAGAACACGGCTAATGGAGAGGAGAACGGGTCCCACACGCTGTCTAGTAAGCTCACAGCCTACATAGTACTGTCAAAACAGAACTGTCATAAAGAAATACCATTAAGACCGTAAAACAGCTCGATCTGTGACTTTGAGGTCACAAAAAATAAATTGGGTAACACTTTATTTCGATAGACATTCTGCTAACTATAAGTAACTGCATGTCACCTACCAGACATTTGAGTATTAGACTGTCTGCTTAATATCTGCTAACACTTTATTGTGATGATGCTAATGCGTTTAACTTTAACTAATGCATGTCAACTTATTCTAACCCTACCAGTCTACTAATACTCTGAGTTAGTTGACATGTAGTTGCAAAGTTAGTGTCTAAAGTGGACCATCACAATAAAGTGTTACCATAAATTACACCGTTCAATCTTTAGGAATCAATTTTAGGGTTGGGAATTAATCCTGGATTTTCACGTTTTGAGGTTTCACACTGCACGTTTGTAAACCCTAGGTTAATGTTCTTTGCATATTTGCTGTGTCAATATCATTGATTGGAGGAACACAGCACGTGACCTAATTAAATGAACATCTTGTCATGTTTATATTCCTGACTGCACCATCAGTTTATCACTTTCTGACCTCAACCAGTGTTATTTTAGTATTATTTAGTCTTTTGATTTTTTTCATATTTTGATTTAGCTTTTATTTTTATATTTTCAGTTATAATTAAGTATTGGCTATTTTGTTATGTGCTTTTGTCTTCTTTGTTTTAAGTTTTTTCCTTCAATATTACTATATCTTCTATTTATTTTATTTCAGTTAGTTGCCAAGAAAACATTTGTAAATAAGAAAAGGTTTTTTAATTTAACATTTATATTTGACTTTATTTCAGTTTTTTTAATTAAAGAGAACTATATATTGGTAGTTTTAGTTAACAGTAGCTACACTGACCTGAATAAAACAGTCTCTTCACTCCAGTTATCACATTTAGATTTTTCCCTTGAAGGCTGAAATGAAATACTGGGGGTGAAAGAGTGTGAGACTATACAAAGCATATGAATATTTAACAAGGCAAGCGCCATTTATTGCATGATTGGTTGTTTGCTGCGAACTGGCTGTTACAATCTAACCCTGAATACATTTGGCAACACAAGGTTTTAAGAAGACTATAACACAGACCATGTTTTTCCGACCCTGTGTGGCTGCACCATGGCTGCTCGTTTACATAAAGGAATGATGCGTATCAGTTTGGTTTAGCATGAATGTCACACAGCGCTGAAAGTGTCTCTGCCTCTTCCTTTGCCAGACCACCACTCAGACATGATGGAGGTGGACAGGGCGGTGGAGATCCCGGCCAGTAAAGCCATGGTGCTGCGGGGCCACGAGTCTGAGGTCTTCATCTGTGCTTGGAACCCCGTCAGCGACCTCCTGGCATCTGGGTCAGTCTCTAGCTAAAGACAGAGTTTACTGCTTAACCCTTTAATGCAGAGTTCTCAAACCGGTTCCACGGAGGGCCTAGTGTATGCATGCTTTTGGTCTTTCCCTTCAATTAGTGCCCAATTAAGACCTAGACTACCAGGTGAGGGGAGATCTTAACCAATTAGTGACCTACTCAATCAGTTTGGTTCAAGGTAAAAGAGAAAACCTGCATACACTAGGCCCTCCGTGGAACCGGTTTGAGACCACTGCTTTAATGCATACATGTTTCACCAATTATTATTACATAATCGGGTCTTTAGAAACCTGGATCTATATCTATTATATAGCTCTATAACTATATCAGGAACACTTTACAACAAGGTTCATTAGTTAACTACCTTAGTTAACATGAACTACATGAATTCTTCTACAGCATTTATTCATCTTAGTAAATATTAATTTCAACATTTACTAATACGTTATTAAAATCAGAGGTTGTATTTGTTAACATTAGTTAATGCACTTTGAACTAACATGAACAAACAATGAACAGCTGTATTTAACATTAACAAAGATTTATAAATAATGTAACAAATGTATTGCTCATTTTTAGTTTAGGTGGCTCTCTATCTGCCGCAGTATTACAAATCTCTCTTAATGCTTTATTAGCAATTACAAAAGAATAAAATAAAGGATAGCCTATTTCATTACGTTGTGGAACTTGGTCTGAGCTCATTTACCCAGTACATTCAGCATACCATATTCAACCATATTCTCAAAACTATCATTTTCTGTCTTCAAAATCAATATTGATCGATTACGCCATCTTTGTCAGACATTGCCATCTTGAGGAATAAAGGTGAATTGCACTTACTGAGTCATCAGAGACTCAATTGATGCGCAGAAAAAAATATACTTCAACTATTACATACCTGAATAGATTTGAGAAATACTAAGAAGGTTCATGTCTAACTTAAAAAAATGAATGAGGGGGAGGGTAGTGAATGACGTTCCGGTATGCATTTAAGGGTTAAACCTGTGAATTTTGAAACAATTATTGCTTTGCCTGTCTCTGCATAATACTTTTCAAATGGGTTGATTCTCTCTGCGTTTGGTTGTTGCCATCAGCTCGGGAGACTCGACTGCACGGATCTGGAACCTGAGTGAGAGCAGCGCGGGAGGATCCACTCAGCTGGTGCTGCGCCACTGCATTCGGGAGGGGGGGCAGGACGTACCCAGTAACAAAGACGTCACCTCACTGGACTGGAATGTGAGTGCTGGGACTTATGAATCATTGTAACCCTGCTTGCATGAGCCTCTCTCCACACACACTACACAGACAAAACTAATTATTCAAATTCAGATTTCTCTCTCTCTCTCTCTGATGTTGGGCAGAGTGAAGGTACACTCCTAGCGACAGGATCCTATGATGGCTTTGCAAGGATATGGACTAAAGATGGTGAGCTTCATTAACTCTATCGCTAACATCAATTAAACTTCAAAATCCTGTTCATCTAATCAGTGTCCCGTAACTGGTAGGTAATCTTGCCAGTACACTGGGGCAGCACAAAGGTCCGATATTTGCTTTAAAGTGGAACAAGAAAGGAAATTTCATTCTCAGCGCTGGTGTTGATAAGGTACAGTATAATCGTATGCTTGTCATCATATTCTGTCTTGATAAGCTGATGTGATGAAGTTGAGATGCTAATGGGAATGTGCACCTTTCAGACCACCATTATTTGGGACGCACACACAGGAGAGGCCAAACAGCAATTTCCATTCCATTCTGGTGAGTAAGGAAAAAGACCACAAGCAGGACATTCATTTTCCCTCAACGAACCTTGACGTTCTTGCTAATCCAGTTGAGAACAGGGGAAAACACTTTAATACACCAATCAATACATGTTAATAAAACTACACATGACAGGATTTTGCAGTCATATCAGTTGTAATGTGACCTGAAGGACCTTCAGAGAGAGAGAGTTTTGGTGCGAAGAGCAGCTAGGGTTTTCTTAGGGTGTGTTCACACTTGTAGTTCGGTTCGCTTGGTTCATTTGGTCCGGACCAACAAAAAAGCAAACATTTAGTCCTGGTCCGCTTAGCGTTCAGATTGCCATTTTTAACACCGAACCTAAAGGCATAGGGACACATTCACAACCTGATTGGTCAGCTTTTATGACGTATTGCCTATTTCGCGACAGAAACATCCAAAACAATGCTGTGTTTTGGGATAAATGCGCTCATTGTATGTGTGTAGCTACATATGATGGTATTTTGACCAGCTGAGAGCTCGAGAAGAGCTTATAAAATGAGTAAAGGAGTCAAAACAGGAAAAGCAGGAATTCCTCCGTCACACACACAAACTCCTCCTGCTGTGAGGAGACGTGGTTTTGATGCCTGTAGTGAACTGTGATGGGAAACATCACGAATATGACAAGAAAAAAACAGGGTTGCTTGAGCATTCTGTATTTTTAGGGTCTCATCTTCCTGTTTTTGGTTCGTTTACATGTCTTTGGTCCGTGATGTGTTCGTATTTCATTCGAATCGCACCAGAGTTCATTTGAAAGCGGACGAGTCACATCTTTTCAGCGGTCTCGATGTTTGGTGCGCACCAGGGTTCAGACGGCAGCGTTCACACTAACAGAGCAATCGCACCAGAGTTCGTTTTAATCGAAACAAACATGCCAAGTGTGAACAGTGAACACACACCCTTAAAGCCCCACCCGGGATGGTCGTGTCATCCAAATGTGTAAGCTCATTTCAAAAGAATCATTAAGTGTGTGATGTGATTTGCATTTGTCACCTGCAGCTCCGGCTCTGGACGTGGACTGGCAGAGCAACAACACGTTTGCCTCCTGCAGCACGGACATGTGCATTCACGTGTGTAAGCTGGGCCAGGACAGACCAGTCAAAACATTCCAGGGTCACACAGTAAGCCACTTACATCAGATATATATTACTATTTCCAATATAGTGAATATCAATATCTGCTTATTCTACTTTTTGCATTGACTGTTTGGTGTCCTGAAATACTAAAAGTTACATCGTAACCCTGTAAAGCCTGACGTATGAAACAAGTCAGGAAAACTAAATGTTTTGAAATCTAATTATTGAACATTTAATAAAAATGCATGTTTATGTATCATGTTTTAAAAATTTCTGTTGATTTTCCTTTGTTCTGGACACTAAATGTTTTAATTTAGGAAAATAGTTTCAATCAAGTAGGGCTGTCAAACGATTAATCGCGATTAAGTTTGTTTTTACATAATATATGTGTGTGTACGGTGTATAATTATTTTCTATATATAAATACACACACACGCATGTATATATTTAAGAAATATTTGCATGTATATACTGTGTATATATATTTATATTATATATAATTTATATTATATATAAATATTTTATATATAAATAACACATTTTCTTAAATATATATATGCATGTGTGTGTATTTATATATAGAAAATAATTATACTCCATACACACACATATATTATGTAAACAAACTTTTATTTTGGATGCGATTAATCGTTTGACAGCCCTATAATCAAGAATAAAAAGCAAATAAATTTATATAAATAAATGTTGAAATGTATAGATTTATTATTAACGTTTGGTTTCTTCAGTGACATTCAATGACATTTTGAATGAATAAAATGATGGCGGCAAAAACAAAGCAGACTGCATATATAAAAATACATATCTACGTAACATGATACTTGATTTTATTTGGAAGTTAGGATTATTGAAGAACAATTTTATTATGGTTGAAATAATACATCATGAAATGCATTACAATGATGATTAAAATAAATGTACTTCAAATACATTTGATGCTCAAGAAACATTTATGATTATTAACAATGTTGAAAACAGTTGTGCTGCTTAATATTTTTTGGGAACTATTAAGCATTTGATACACATTTGCAACAGTTTCTCCTGTGTATGAAATATGAAGTAAACCTAAAAAAAATTTTTAATACAATTATTGAGAATGTAATATTGACTTTTCGCTTTTATCCAAAGCGACTTACACTGCATTCAAGATACGCATTTTAAGTTTATGCACTCCGTGTATCTAGCACATGATCTCCACAGAGCTACTTGCCACATAAGTAAATAATTAGACACTAAATAATGATCTGAGTCTAAATATATTATTAGGTCTTTAAACGCTAAGCTTCTGCGGAGAGTTCAAACTAGACAGACATTTAAAGGAGCTGTATGTAAGATTGTGGCCAAAACTGGTACTGCAATCACTGCAATCACTTTCAAATTACTGTGTATCCCCTCCCCCTCCCCCCTGACTCGAGGTTGCCAGATAGGCTGCAGGATCCAGCAGGAACGTAGGCTGCAGTTTGTAGCTGCAGCTGTGGTAACTAGAGCAGAGCTGGCAACCCGGATGCCGAAACACTACTGACTTCATGATTGGTGGATAGGTGGAGGGCGGCGCTTCAGGCCAAAACACAACATGACAACATCAACATCAGTTGAGGGCTGCAACTTCACTTTTTAAATGACAATATCCTGGCTGTACTACTTTTGTCAGTGATATAAGTATTTGAAATGAACATGATTTCTTAATGTCTAGTGACACATCAGGGCCATTTTATGATTAATTGAAATACATTTCTTACATACAGCTCCTTTAAGGGATCTGGTATAGTCATACCACTTATTACACTTATTACATACCAATTCTTACACAAATAATTATGGAGATAAGAAATATTGATTTGAAATCGTTTTAAAATCGGACCTGTTTGTTATCTCATAATCCAACAGTGTACAAAAAATCGTCGCAAAATTTGTATGAAATGAGAGAGCGAGTCCACGGTACTGGATGGCATAATAAATAACTGTACACACAATATTGATTTGACTGTTTTAATATTTTATTAGATCATCAAACGCAAAACTTCCACGAAGTAAAAACGTTCCTAGTAAGTGTATATCGCTGCAACCCGGATGAGCCTGTGTTATCTGTTTTCAGCGGTTGTTATCGGGGAGTAACATACCGCTGGATGGCGCAATTGACCAATCAGAATCGAGTATTCCACAGAGCCGTGTAATAAGCATGCTTAACTGAATACATCACTGATTATTTGAACTCCTCATCCTCAGAATGAAGTCAATGCAATCAAATGGGATCCAACAGGGAATCTCTTGGCCTCCTGCTCTGATGACATGACGTTAAAAGTGAGCTACAAACAACCTGCCATGATCTCTATTTTAATGATTTGGCTGTTTTCTATTGTGTATGCTTTGTCAACTGGGAGTGTGTATTATAATAATGTTGTGTATTGAACATTAGCTCTGGAGCATGAAACAGGACACGTGTGTTCATGACCTGCAAGCCCACAGTAAGGAGATCTACACCATCAAATGGAGCCCGACTGGCCCTGAAACCAACAATCCCAATGCCAACCTCATGCTGGCCAGGTGCATAAAACCAGCCACCATCAGTCCTTTTTTAAACATCATTTTGATTCAATTTAAAATGTCTGCATTTTCAGATGTTTTTACATGTGTGTATGTGTTTCTACACATTAAGCAGTTGTTTTTTTCTCTTCTTATTTTCTGCCCACAGCGCGTCGTTTGATTCAACGGTGCGTCTGTGGGACGCAGAACGCGGCGCCTGCATCCACACACTGACCAAACACCAGGAGCCCGTCTACAGTGTGGCATTCAGCCCAGATGGGCGGCACTTGGCCAGCGGCTCCTTCGACAAGTGTGTCCATATCTGGAACACGCAGGTACTATAGGCTGTTTATCGAACGGTTACACGTTGCTAAAGATCGAGATAATTAGTTATCTCTGTGAGAGAAGTTCAGTGTAAAAGCATAGATTAAAAACAGGGCTCTGTCTGCAGGAGGTAGTTTCATAATCCAGACTGACAAAAACATTATTAATAATTTTGATAACATGCCAATTGAGATGGACTCGGTAATTGCGATGATCTATTTGCTGCTATTTTTCGGACAATGTTTGCAGATTCCAGCGAATATTCGATTCTCTTTACAACACATAAACCTTTTAAAACTGTAGTTTAAAACTAATCAGTGATTATATTTATGGGGAGTTGATAGATTCCCCTGTCCTTTATGTTCTCCATTTGAAAACAATGAACTTTGTAAATTCATTTAGCTTGTTGTTAATATGCTGTTGTTATAAATAAAAGTAGTAATGTTTTTTTATTCAGGCGGTTTAGAATGATTTGTTGACACTTCAACAAAAGTGTGTGATAGTGAACTCTCTCTCTCTCTCTCTCTCTCTATATATATACACATGTATGTGTGTGTGTATATATATATATATATATATATATATATGTACAGTGTGTGTGTTTTGTGTGTAAGGAGGGAGTGAAATTGCAAAAATTACAGTATTTTAAGTGTTAAAGGGATAGTTCACTTTGAAATTAAATTTTGGTATGTTTTAGCTTACTTCAAGGGCATCCAAGATGTAGGTGTCTTTGTTTCCGTTTCGTGTGTGTACTTACGATGGGGAATTGTTTCATTTGGACTTCTCTGTGCATGCTCTTTGAGACCGTGACCACAGACCTGCATTAAATGACTGACAAACAAGAACGGTTTGACCTACAAATATAAAAATTGAAACTACTGCGGAAACAAAGACACCTACATCTTGGATGCCCTTGAGGTAAGCTAAAACATACCAAAATTTAATTTCAAAGTGAACTATCCCTTTAACAGTTTGTTCAGTGCTGTTATAATTGTCAAAAACAGAAGAAATAAAATGCTAAGTAAATATTGTTTCTATATATTGGTTATCGGGCTGCGGGCACATAAACTTGTGGAGGAGAGAGAGCTCAGTGAACAAGACAGACATTAGCAGAACGATTATAGAAAGAGAGAGATGGCAGAGAAAACACAGAAGAGGAAAAGACCAGGGGAATATAACTTTAAAGGAACACGCCGACTTTTTGGGACTTAAGCTTATTCACCGTATCCCCCAGAGTTAGATAAGTCCATACATACCCTTTTCATCTCCGTGCGTGCCGTAACTCTGTCTGACGCACCCACCGCTAGCCTAGCTTAGCACAAAGACTGGAGGTAAACGGCTCCAGCTAGCATTCTGCTCTCAATAAGTGACAAAATAACGCCAACATTTTCCTATTTACATGTTGTATAGTCACAGCATGTACAAATAACAAGGTCACATGAGACACAGCCATTTTCTAACCGTATACATACTGGGAACTATATTCTCAGAAGGCGAAGCATTGCTACTTCTGTGGAGTGATTTACTCCAACTCTGAGCGAACTCTCTGCTCCTCGCCATGGGGCTTCTTCAGGTGCTGCGAGCAAATCACTCCCCAAGTATCAGTGCTTCACCTTCTGAGAATATAGTTCCCAGCATGTATACGGTTAGAAAATGGCTGTGTCTCATGTGACCTTGTTATTTGTACAGATAATGCAGATTCCGCCATAGTCGTTGCCTGTATTGCATAGAGCGTGTACGTGAATGTGGGGTTGGAGGAACCAATATTAGGGGTGTGTTCCTTTTGGGTAGGGCCGCGCGTTTGTTTTAGGTAGGGTGTTTGTTTTGGTGATTTCAAATATCAGTAGTGTTTACCAGAAATCACTTACTTCACCTTTAATGCCTCCTTGAGGCTAAATTATTTTAACGAAACATTTTAATGTACAGAATGAAAGTGGATATTCATTTAGAGATTTGTTAAAGATAACATTTAAAAGTTAGCCATTACCTTATGTCCCTAAGAAAATCTCTTTATATCTCTTCTTTTTTTTTTTTTTTTTTTTTATAATTCTGTTCTTAAAATGTTCCAAATAGCAACTTCAGCTTAGCAGTTTACACCCTATTTAAATTAGTCTACAAACTAATTTCTGATGTTTAGGCATAAGACTAGTCAATCAAGTATGTTCAAACTTGAAAAATACTTAGTTTCAGATTTACATGAGTCTTCCGTTGCGGATATATTGATGTATGCTGCATTGCATGGCTGGTGTTCTTAACGTGAGTCTCGATTTCTCCCCTGCAGAGTGGTGCTTTAGTCAACAGTTACAGAGGGACGGGTGGCATTTTTGAAGTATGCTGGAACTCCACTGGTGACAAAGTGGGCGCAAGTGCATCAGACGGATCGGTGAGTTTCTGTGGTGCAAAGCAAAGATATGAAGATACAGCGTAAATTAAACAGATATATGCGTATTTTAGTGTTTTCTGAGCGGATTGTTTCACGGTAAATGCAGCTACAGACAAACCATCTTTCTGTACTTGTATTGAGAAGTGCTTATCAACAAAAGATAAACTTTAAGAACTCCTTACCGTTTTGTCAAAATAAGAGATATTGATATAAGAGATAAGATATTGATTTGAAAACTGAGGCAGCCAGTACATTTCAGTATTGTAATTTTAGAGTTGTAATGTGTAAAAAATCTGCTCACATGCTTTGATGATAATAATAGCTTTGTAGGACTATACTTTATTTTGATAACTCGTCAAAAAAAAAAAAAAAAAAATCTAGAACCGAACGAAAAATAATATAGACCTATTGATATTTAATATTTGAATATAGGCCTATATCCAATTTTTGTTATTTTAAGTAAAAGTGTGGCTATTTTATTGTATTGGCTTGTATTTTTAAAAATTAATTAATAAAATAATTGAATTTAACTGAACTATAACTAAAATTATTAAAAAAAAGTCTGTTTCGGTTTTCGGCCAAATGCATTTTTATTTATGCAGCCTATAATATGCAGCTCCATACACTTTAATAATAGTAATGAGAAAAGTATGAACAAATATTTGTCTTTCCAGACTATTGCCCCATTCAGTTTTCTAAAATATAAAATTACAAATTTAGAATTTGCAATGATACAACATCAGACCACAGTTAAAGTATCAGTCACGTGTCCGAGGTAAATATATGCAGGTTAAGCGTTTTAGGTTTCTTCTCATCATGTAAGCGTTTGCATCACTTTGAGAAGACCAGTGAAAAACAGAAAATATATATTTTTTTTTACATATGACTTCTATTTACCAAAAATAATGCTGTATGAACCATTTATGTTAAATATGGTCTTAAAAAATCGATTGGAAGGAATTAGATTGGAAATTTGAGTCTGGAAAAGTGGAATTTTGAAATTGAAAATGCGTAGGAACTAGGGATGTGACAGTGAGGATATTTTCCCACCGGTTAATCGACGTGGAATTAAATCTGACTCCCGCTTCTGATCTGTGCTGCGACTCTCGTTCGGCTCACGATTTACTAAGCAGACGCGCTCAGTTTTTAATTGTAGTGTCTGTGTTCTCTAACGGAACTAAATGATTTTATAAAAAAAAATGAATAATTCAAATTGACGTGGGGGGTGGTGCCGCGGTGGGCAAGTGATGTAACTGGTGTTGCTTCTGAACACGGTAACACCGTCAACACTGACTGTAGCAAGCAAGCCTTGTAGGAAGGAACCCTAAAATACTCAAATTCAGAGTCAGTTCAATGGCATTCGGAGATCGACTATTTTTGACTGACAAAATGCCAGCGGACCCAGCTTCAGTGAGTTGTTCAAAATCGTTCTTTTTAGTAAACTCTGTGTACACAAACAATGTTCTCAATGCTCGAGTTGATGTGTAGAGCCCCTGGTGATACTTCGAGCAAAGTTTCATGTGTCGAGCCTTCTTAGCATTTTAAAGTCCCCATGAAATCAAAATTGACCCTATTTACTTTGTTAGCGCATATTACTAGTCTTGTGGTGAACAATTAATCCGTGCAAGTAAATATAAAAAAAAATTTTTTTTTACCATGGTAATCTTTAATCAAAATCTGAAAAGTTTCTTCCGGTCTGGAATGGCGTCTTTTTCTGATGACGTAGGTTTGACGGCTTGGTTTGAAAACGCTTAACCACTCCCCTCAAACCGTTAGTCTGCTATGAGCAGAGATGGAGAGGAGCGCTAAGTAAAACCCTGCCTTCTGTTCAATATTCCGTTTCACTTGGAAATACGTCACAACACTGGAGAAAAGTCGTTTGCAACTTCCGGTTCACGGGGACTTTAAAAATAGCGATTTTTGATGCTATCATAGAAGTGCCCCATGCACTCCCCTTCAAAAGGCAATTTGAACCCAATTTTCAAAAGTCTTGTGAAGAAATAATCAGTATGGGTTTCATGACCTTATTTCAGTGACAATTTTTTTTTGTATTTTCACAAACCACGCATAAATGTCATTATCTCAAAACTACAAACTTTTACATACATGCTGCTGATATATTATTGTAGCAGAGTTTGTGCTGAATACAGTGTAATCAGACTTTAGCCATGAAAATGTCACAAGTAACAGAAATAAGCACAAATGTCAGAGCATGTCAGAACACCTCCAGGCCCAGAAAACAGCTCAGACCTCAGAGGGTTAAGGTACGCCCGTATGTTTCCTTTCAGAAATGTTATGACAGGAAACAGAAACCGCATGGGGAAACAGTATCAATACCCACTCACTATTGCATGTGAGTGTTTTGAAAACATTAGTATAATAAAATAATTTATTTACAGTTTGTGATGCAGCTGCTGTCAGATACAATACAGTTGGCTGCTTCATCTTTCAATAAAAGTTTCTTTCTGAACTCTCCTTTACACTGCGCCTCATTTTCAAAACCGAATGCTCCAAACAAACATCTAATCAACCATCCAACATTTCACCACACCATAGGCCACATCACACGTCGATGATCACAATCAGGGTGTGCAAATGTTAGCCGTTAAGCGACTGAATGGCCTATGTTGTGGTGATGTAAAACTACTGTATGTGTGACCCGTGCTGGCAAAATGAGTCGCAATGAGGTTTTTCATAAAAAAAAAACCTTCAAAATGATGTATGATTGGAATCAGACAAAAAAAATGACTGAGCTACACCCATTCGAAGTCGAAAGTCAATTTTTAGAAAATCGAGTTCTGAAGGTTCCAGAACAAAATCACCTAGCAATCATACCATGAAATCCCTGGTAATAACACAAAATTTGGCGCACACAAAGTCAAAAACAAATATCTATAGGAAAAATATGTATTCAACTGTTTTTTCCATGATACCACGATTGTTTGATTAAAGGGGGGGTGAAATGCTCATTTTCACTCAATCTCCTGTTAATCTTGAGTACCTATAGAGTAATATTGCATCCTTCATATCTCCAAAAAGTCTTTTGTTTTATTAAATTTTTAACAGAAAGATAGGCTGTACCGAGTCTTTCCGGAAAAAAACGAGCGGCTGGGGGCGGGCCCTGTGGGCGAAGCTTAGCTGTGCTAACGCGCCAAGCTAGTGACAACACACAGAGACATTTGTTCAACAGTTTTACTCACCGTCCGGTTCCAACGCACGACCGCGAACCTTTATCATTGTGACTGCTCGATCCTTAAGCATTAGACGATCTGCAAATCCGTGGATCTGGGCTTTGTTTATAAAACAATCATCGTCGAAATGTCTTACACAACTCCGTTTATGCTCAGGAAAACAAACTCCATCCACGGGTTCCTTAACGCTGGGTTCTTTGGGAATCTGTGCAGGGTTGTCTTGCCCTGGCAACCAAAAACACACTTCTTTGGTGACATTGACTTCCCAAAAGCCGGGCAGGGCGCTTTGATGGCGAACTGCTTTCACTCTCTTGCTCTGTTCTACGAGTGCGCGCGCGGCCGCGATCTTACCGGAGAAGTGCCCTTAGGACCCATATAAGGAAATTCCGCCCTATCTTACGTAAGACAGAGCCATACTCGAAAAAAACTTTCCGAAACTTGTGACAAACCGGAAGGAGTATTTTTGGAACAAAAATACTCCTTCAAACGTACAACTTAGTTTTTGAAACTTTGTCCATGTTTAGCATGGGAATCCAACTCTTTACCAGTGTAAAAAACTCAGTATGCATGAAATAGCATTTCACCCCCCCTTTAACATTGATGAAACAGACAGCCTATATATTCAGACCTACTGTACCGCACGGATCTCTACACATCAGATGTTTTTCTCTAACAGCTAAACATTCACTTAAGACATAACAGATAATGTTTGCGTAAAATACTCGCCAACACAGATATTTTGAAATAGGCTACTGGTATTCTGTGTGGACTATATGTGTATATCGGGATCGCGCACTGTCTGATGCGCCTGTGCGCACGCTTCGGATCTGTCAGTCAGCGCGAGCAAGGTCGTTTTGTTTACATCAGCATGAGTTTGAAAATCACATTTCATTGGATCAGACTAATGCCATCGAGAATTCGCTATGAATATTCACAAAGCTGGAATGCTGCGCTTTAAAACGATGCCACACTTGTGCTGAGAGGAAGCGCCAGTCGTCGAGAAGCGAGCAGAGAAAAACGGTAATTTTCATGGACAAAGGAAAAGTACTCCTCTCAGAAAACACAAATAAAGAAACTTTTAGACGTTTAATCGCTATTTGGAGCATTGGGGTCGCTAGACGAAGGCTTACTGAACTAATTTTTGTGAAAACCTTATTCTAAAGAAATTAAAAATGTTCTCGTTTCGCCTGTTGCTCGTAATGAGCCTGTGCGCATTCCGACTACGTTTGCCAGCACGGGTCACATTTCTCAATGTCTTGCTCTAGAGAGACAGTCATATGCAAATTTATTTGCTTGTGTGACGCAAGGTTATTTTCGTAAACGAAAACTGAAACTAAAACTATTGGTCAAAACCATTTTCGTAAACTGAAATAAAATCGAGATGTCAAATTTTCAACATAAATGAAAAACTAAGCTAACAACATTTACTGAAAAACGAACTGAAATAAAATAATTACGATTATAAAATAAAAATAAACGATTATTTATTTTTGATTAATTAATAAGCTCTCATCCTGCAGCCTACCGGAAAATCACGTTTTTTTTCCATTCCATTGCGCTACTTTATTATTTATTTATTTTTTAGTTAAACACGCTAGACGGACATGTAGCCTGTGACCGTTGCGCTCGCGTCTTTTGCAGCGTCTCGCGCATGACACTACTTTCTAAAAACGCGGCATTGAAGTTAAAATAAGTTCAACTTTTAAAAGATGCGTCTCGATACCTTGCACCTTTCAGCCATCCCCCTGCCTGCGTCTCACGTTTTTCAAATCAAAAACGATTTGTGTGAACCAGCCCTAATGTGTGACCTTACCCACCTTAATTCCAAGTCAGATAACCATCTTATGTGAAACTTAATAACGAACAACATAGCTACCACACATATTAGACAGGATACCACACTGAGCAGAAAACGGAAAGTGAAAAAAAAAGGGGGAAAAAAGGCACATCTAGCCCACAAATAGACATACATTTGTGAGTAGAAGTAAACTAAAAGTCTGGTCTGAATTGAACACATGAATATGAGTATATAATATTAAAAGATAAAATAGGCAAAAAGCATAAATGGATCAATACAAGAATAATACGTTTGAAAGCATCAATCATAGAAATAACCATAAAAGAATAATCATAATCAATAATCATATGATTTCTTTTTCTTATACACCACGTTTAACAAGATTTCATCTTTAATATGAATGAGTTTGAGTCATTTTTACTTGTATACTGTATGCTGCATTTGTTTGGTTCTTTTTTCAATCTCAAACAATCATTTTATTTTTATTATTAAGAGGTTTGCACAAGAGTTTCGCACTGAAATGAAAGGTCTTTAAATGGAAGTGTTCCGTTTACTCTGCTAAACTATAATTACTGAAACTGAAACTAAAATCTATAAAAGCTAACTAGAAATGTGTTCACAAAATGAAACGAACTAAAACTAAACTGAAATGTTTAGGAAATTTGAAAACGATATTAAAATAACTATTTTAAAAATGCAAAGCTGTATTACCCTTGGGTCACAGATTCTGCAATATCAAAACAAGCTGGTTTTAGAGCTTGACTGAATAAATGCTTTGTTTATAATGAGTTAATGTTGTAAGCCTGAAACTTGCAGGATGTTTTAATGGTACAAAGACCTTGTATGTATGCAAATTTGATTTCTCATGTCATGTCCCCTTTAAATACCCTTTTTTTATGTTGCAGTGAAATATTACAATAGTGATATTTTGTATTTTATTTAGCTTTTTTTATTTTTTTTTATTTAACAAGTATTTTTTTTTTTTTATTATTGTTATTGTAATTGTTGTTGTTTTATAGCCATAATGATACACAATCACAAAATTTTGGTCCAAATTGTGCAGCCCTAAAAAACAAGCACAATGAACCTGGATTTAAAAAAATATATAATAATTGTAAATCTCCAAATTGTGCAGCTCTAATTTTTAGGAGGTGTAACATTTACCTTAAGGATTACCTTCACTGCCCGTTGTTCATAATAGGTTTTCTTCCCTCATCTCAGGTTTGTGTATTAGACCTGAGGAAATGACACTGCCTATGGGAAGCCATGGACCGACTTTGAATGTGTGCATAGCCAAATTTACCGACTGTCCCTGTCCCATCATCCACTGCTGTAGTCCACGCGTGAGGTGCCAGACCAGCTCCATCACAACACGGACCCGTGACGCTTCAGACAAGGACTGTTATATACAGACTCGCTCGACACCGCATGTGCACACACACACACATACACACACACCTCATTAGTTCCTGTGTTCATCATTCCAAACCCAGAGGGCGGAGGTCCACGCCGCTGTCGTGCGCATATTGCACACGTCAGCACTCCAACGGTGGTTTAGGCCAAAACTGCATGAGCTAAAGAGCAGAGTATGGCCAACTCGTGGCTGTATGATATTGACAATTCAGAGTATTGGCACTGTATGTTTAGTGGCTCTGTGACTTTTGGAAACTGTTCTCCAAAAAAATTTGCTCAAGGAAATTTTTTTTTTTTTTCTGCCAAACTTTGAGAGATAATTTGATTCTTTCTTCTTTTCTTTTTTTTTTTTTTTTTTTTTTTTTTAAAGAGTTCTACGAGTACAGAACGCCTATTAAATTACTCAACTATATTTTCTAATGCGAATGCCCTGTGTTATTTTGTACAACCTATGCAACTTTGTGATAAGACAAAACTGAACTTGCAGCGCAGACATGGGTAAACGCCTGTACGGTTAAAACGTCTGATAGGCCAACCCTAAAAACACAACGGCACATTCGCTCTCACTGTTCTGTTGTAGAAAACTATAGCTATCAGGTTATTCGTTCCTTTTGTCGATTCCAGCTTTCACCTTCTCCTCGGCTCACTTAAAAATGTTCCTCTGATTTCATGTTCTTTCTTTAGCGCTGCGTATTGCTGTCATTTCCTGCTTTTCTGTTGAGGTTTGAGCTTGGTATGTGCGTGACTGTAACAGCCTTAGTTTATGGCTTCACGCGAGAGACAGAGTTATGGGTCGGTGCGGTTTGGTATTCAGTAGTCCAAAGTCAGGTTGAGGTGGTGCCGTTTTGCTAACCTTTCGTTTGTATGTGGATGCTCCGGTTATAAAGGATTGATTTTAACGTAAACTCTGTTGACTTTTGGATTTCTCGCAGCGCGGTTTCGTCGGGGTAACGGCACATTGGTTTAGAGTTTGCTTGACGCTGTCACGTGTCTTTATAAAATACCATTAGACAGTCAATAGTCCAGAGAAGCAGCTTTTACCCAGCATACTCATGTCACCTCTCAGCACTTTAGACCTACTCCCATGAAATCCTATGAGCACTTAAAACATCTTTTATCTTTTTGGACTGAAATTACTTGAGTGACATTAAACATTTACTTGAATGAACCAGATAATTATTAGAGGATGAGGCGGCTGGTTTAAACTAATGAAATAGTTTGTTTTTGTTTTTATATACATATATAATAGTCCAAAATGCTAACAAATGCCTTTCTTTCCCCATGGATCAACTATAATCCCCCTTCCTAAGAATATCCTGATTTCTTGTTATTTTCTTTTTCTTTTTTTTAAAGAGATGAGTATTTTGAAGCTTGCTCTAATATAATCAACAAGTAGATTGTACGAAAATGTGCTATTTATTATATTGTCTATGACAGTGGAATGGGATTTTATAATGTTTTAATTTTAAAGAGATTTACCTTTTACAGTGTGTGTGCGCAAGCGTTTGCTTCTCTTGGTCCTCAACACCTAGCACTCGGCTTGCTGTGTCCCACAACAAAATTTTGTACTTTAAAATCTTTTGTAATTCTAATGTTGTTTTTAGCGCTCAGCAAAAGCACGTACATGGGCATATCAGAACGTCTTGGACCATGCAAATACTTGTTCAGTGATTTTTTTTTTTTGTCTCACTTTAGATCATCTTTAATCGACTTTTTCCCTCTTTCTCTCTCTCCTTTTTTTTTTTTTTTTTTTTCTATTTTGCTCACTCTCCAGCAGAAATCACTTACTGCGATGTTGATTTGACTATTGTGATTTGAGTCTGATCAAATGAAAAGTCCAGAATAAAATATATTTTGATAGTAGTGTGTTCTCTGTCTGTGCTTTTGAACACTGCCTTCCTGAGTCGTCAAGAACATGAGCATTAAAGTCTGCCTTTGTTAATAATTTTAACTCCTTTAAAACTCATCTTTGATCACCAAAAATTACATATTTAAAGGTTTTGTCGTGTGAAAAACATTTCTTCATGCCTTAACCCATTGAATCCCAAATTTTTTCTTTTTTTTTTTTTTCTTTCTGAGATGACATATATGAATTTGTATGGTATTTGTGGATATTAAACAGTCCATGTCAATTATGTAAAAAGATTATTGAAAAGTCCATGAAAAAATGTCTTTTATGTCTAGTCACAAATGTGACCGGTAGTAGAACACAGGGAGTGTAGGTCTATGGTGTTAATGCATTTAAAACATGACAAACCTCAGCAATTAGTTTTAACACTGGGTTAAATAGTTGAAATGAGTGTTTTATTCCATTAAACATTGTCTGGCTCAGTTTCAAAAAGGACAAAATAGCATTCCTATGCTAGCAGTACGGCACAAATAATCAAATAAAATGACAAATAATAGGAAATTGGAAGGTAATTATTATAAACTTAATTATAAACTGAAATAAATAGCACAATAAATAAGTACAGATAGATAGAGAGAGAGAGACAGACAGACCCTGGATCACCAAGGTCAAGTAAATCCAAAACTTGACTTGAGGTCAGTCTGAAATAGTTAATAAGAATAACACAGGATAGGGGACATAGACTCGTGTTATACCACTCTTCATTTTCATTTTTCATTTTTCTGCACTCTGAGAACAGAATATGTATTAATATAATTTTAATATGTACAGTATCTCACAAAAGTGAGTACACCCCTCACATTTCAGCAAACATTTTAGTATATCTTCTCAAGGGACAATACTATAGAAATGAACCTTTGAGATATTTTAGAGTAGTCAATGTGCTGCTTGTTTAGCAGTATATATTAACTGTCCTCTGAAAATAACTCAACACACAGCCATTATTGTCAAAATAGCTGGCAACAAAAGTGAGTACACCCTAAGTGAACATGTCAAAACTGTGTCCAGAGTGTGACCATTATCTAGCACTGCCTTAATCCTCAGGCCTGGAGTTCACCAGAGCTGCACAGGTTGTTACTGGGATCCTCTTCCACTCCTCCATAATGACATCACGGAGCTGCTGGATGTTAGACACACATGGCGGTTCTCCACCTTCTGCTTGAGGATCACCACAGGTGCTCAGTAGGGTTCAGGTCTGGAGACATACTTGGCCACTCCATCACCTTCACCTTCAGCTTCCTCAGCAAGGCAGTCGTCATCTTGGCGGTGTGTTTGGGGTCGTTGTCATGCCGTTCGGCCCAGTTTCTGAAGGGAGGGCATCATGTTCTGCTTCAGAATGTCACAGTACATGTTGGAATCCATGTTTCCCTCAATGAAGCGCAGCTCCCCAGTACCAGCAGCACTCATGCAGCCCCAGACCTTGATGCTGCCACCACCATGCTCGACTGAAGGCAAGACACAATTTTCTTGGTACTCCTCACCAGGGCATCGCCACACATGCTGGACACCATCTGAGCTTAGTCATAACCATCTGATAACTAAGTTTATCTTAGTCTCATCAGGCCACAGGACATGGTTCCAGTAATTCATGCTCTTGGACAGGGTGCTTTCAGCAAACTGTGCGGGCTTTCTTGTGAGCCTGCTTCAGAAGAGGCTTCCTTTTGGGACGAAACTGACTTGTTGCAGTGTGTGTGGAATATGGTCTGAGCACTGACAAGCTGACCTTCCACTTCTGCAACCTGCACATGGTTTGTCTTAAAGCATATTAAAACACCACATAGACATATAAACAACATTAAAAACTTGACATAAATGTATATGAAAGCCAAAATGTAGCATACAGGTTTGCCTCCCTCAAGCTGGATGAACTCTACAAGTTTCTGTAAAACCTGATGATCCTGTTCCCCAGCCTGAGAATTCTAGAGATTCAATGGAAGCAAGAGCCGTCTGTAGGCTATAAATGAGTCATATGATCAGTCACACGTCTGCTTATTTAATTAGTGACCTGGAAATCTGCGTAGTGCAGAATCTGCATTTTATGTCAACTTTGTTTTTTTGTTCTTAAATTCTAGGTTGAAAAAAAATCCATATTTTCATTGTGTTTCTCAGATGTTTGAATTTATACTTTATATACATAATATAGGCTAATATATTACAGGCCTATACTAATATGAATGTCTTGCTCACAGAGGGCGCTGAATCACACAAAACAGCACAAAAGCAGCAAGTCAACAAAAAAATTGTTTACAAATCAATTATTATTTAATGAATTATTTAGACTTTAATGTACTGCAGTCTGGGAGTAGCTGGGTCCAGGGGCGATTCCAGGATTTTATAAATGGGGGGGCACAGGGGGGACCAAGAACCAGTGAGGGGAGGGGGGGGCCCATGGGAAATCAAAAAATTCAACTGGAAAAACTTCTCCTAAAGTAGAACAGTCTTTTTTTTTCAATTAATGATTATGCAGTCTTACATACATCATTGTTTATTCTTTCAAGCAGATATATTTATTTGTATGAATTAAATATAATTAATCTTTATTAAAGCTATTATTAAAGAGCAGTGAATGCTTTTCTCTTTTTATTTTGTTGTTTGAACAATATTAAGTGTACAGAAGGCATTAGGTTTATTACGCACTGTCACTTTAAGACCGAGTGTGCAGATCCAATTGCACTGCTAATGCACATCCGATATTCTCACAACTGTACGTTCTGTAAAGACATAACCTACTGTGTTTACGTGAATACTCTCAAAAACGGACATGTTGTGTGTATTTGTCCATTCAGACGCGAAAGAGAGCTCAATTCAGTCCTTTGCGCGCAGCGCGCTTAGCTGTCTAACGTTATGCAGGGCTGCACTCTTCGGGTCGCGTGTGTGTGTGTTCGCAAAGAAAAACATACCGAATAAAGCTCTCTTTCGCGTCGTCACTCTTATTCAGATCTGTCCATATGTCTGCCCTTCTCTTTCTCCCAGACGTTTACATTTTTGAACGATTTGTGAGACATGCAGCATCAAGCGCATTCCAACTCGTGTGCCGCTGGGTATCAGCACGTTACAATTCAAATGTGCGCATCTACCACAAACGCAAATCAGTTCTGACTGGATCTCTTCCCCAATCGTCCCTCCCTAACATTTTAGTCTATTTTTTATTCGTTGACGAAAATGTCAATACATTTTCGTCAACGAATAAATAAATGTAGGCTATTGACGAAAATGTCAATACATTTTCGTCATAGTTGTCATTTAAAACTGTTTTTGATATAGTTATGTCTCGTGTTCGTCTGTGAAAAATGCCGTTGACGAAAATAATGGCGAACATTTTTCGTCAACGAAATTAACAATATAATACTGTAATTGAGTGTGCATACCATAAACAGTGACATGTCGAGGTGTCTCTCTCCTGACTCCTGTTTGAAAAACGCGGACCAGAGATTCTGCTTTGCGAATCGCAAATCAAGCAGTGATTGACAGCGCTCTGATCCAATGGCGTTGGGCATTGTCATGTTGACAGTAAATCTAGCCCAATGATGTTGGGGGGGCACCAGGGGGGGCCAATCATATTCCAGGGGGGGCCGGTGCCACCCCGTGCCCCCCCTCTAGACACGCCCCTGGCTGGGTCAGAATGAAAAATGTGATATACATAGTTTTTTTATGGTTATAAAAATAAAAACGTTCTAACGTTTTAACGTTCTGGGAAGTGGGAATGTTAGTTTATTGTCATTAAAGAAAACCTAAAAATAACCATTCGGGAACGTTCTGTGTAGCTTCTCTTTGGTTGTTACAAAAAAATCCCACCCTGTAACATCTAGAAAGGTTAGTATTCCCATATGGGAATGTAAGGGAAACATTCATGTTTGCTGGCTATTGAAGCAATAAGGCCCAAGTGATTTAGAACAGATGAGGGGCCGGAAGTGTCTTCCCGCTTTTTCTGCGGCTCTGGTTCCGGAAGTATTTTTCCCATAGGGATTTGAAAAAGTCTTTGTTGAGAGTTAGGCCCTGTCCCAAATGGCGCACTTCATGAGGACTTTCGGTCTCGTGGACTTGAATTGCGCGTACTCGCTGAGTCTACGAATCCGTAGGCCGTCCCATTCAGCATTTTACCGCTCTGAAGTGCTCAGCAGCGCCCCCTTTGTACCCTTGAAGCGGTCTTCCGCGAAGCCCGCATAGATGCAGGCTCCACGCACTTTAACTACCCAGGAATCCTTGCGAAAGGCCAATCAGACAACAGATGGGAGGAGATTTCACTCAGGGATAATTGTTGACATGGCTGAGAAGAAAATATTACGTTTTGTATTACCTAGATGTATATTTTACTAGTTGTTACCTACAGTTTATACAAACATTATGGTCATCGAGCAGTGGTTGATGTCTCAAACATAATAATAGTGCGTTGAATAATACGATCGCATTATGATTCATTAAATAAATAGAACTGAATGTCAGGGCTTTACTGAGTCATATATAAACACAGTATGAATATTGAAACCTGTAAATTCATCTGAAACTCATGCACATTTTCATTATGTGTTAAAATTGTAATCTTAGTTCAAATGGAACATTATGTATTATTATGTACAACTGTATACATCATTTAAATAAGCATGATGTATCTATTGTCCAGTGCCCAGGTGGCATGCACAATATCAAAATATAGAACTGTAAAATTAGGCTGTGTCGTTGACATGGAGATAAGCAAAAATGTGATACCTCTCAATGCGCTCTCGTGGACTCGCGCCAAGGGCCCTATAGATCTGCACTACATGACGTCACCAAAGTGTGGACTCTGAGGAAGTCCACAAGTCCGGAGTGTGGGACAGGGCCTTTGTAGATTAACGTCGGTGGCCTTGAACTTGAAAAATGGTGTCTACTGACATCTTTCCATGGTTGAAACGACATACCTTCTGACATTCATTCATGTTTATTTCATGCTATAACTAGAAGGAAAATATCACAGATTCACGTGCCACTTGAACTGAGGCACTAGTGATCTGTCACGACTCACGACTCATTAAAAAGCCACAAAACAGAAGTGATTTTTTTTTTAAATGACAAAATTTGAAAGCTGAGACTGTTTCATACCAAAAGTACCTGCTCTATCTGTCTGCACATCAGTGTCCTCTTTACTCTGTGATGTAGCCTATTTTTCACTGCTTGACAACATGATGTCTGGCGTGAGAGCCCTATGGCTTGTCGTACATAGCAACAGTAACTAAGGGGCAAAGGGTCAATTGACCCATTCACATTTCCGGGTTTCTCATAACTTCGCGGAAGTCGTCATAGTTGGTAATATAGGCCTAGCTGTGAACGTGAGTCTACATTAAATGTTTTTCATGTTCCCATTTGCTCAAAAACTCCACAGTAGCGTTTTTACAACTTTCAAAAAGAGGGGGAAAAAATAGAGAGAAATTGATAACGGGAGTTGGAAGAGAGAAAGATGTCAATTTACCATCACTCCCACAGCCGCTGTAATTAACGTTAAGTTAGAAACACTCTCACGGTAGCCTTAACTAGTTTTTTTGTCATTTGAAAATATGAAAAACTTAGCAGGATCTACGATGCTGATGACCGTTACAACACGTCATCACACTCTGTGGAAAAAGGTCCATACGATCGTCCTTTAACGTTTAAAAGTGCTGTTTTAAATAATTAGTCCTGTTTTAACATCTGACCTTATTACATAAGTTGCATCTCTGTGTGTTCATTCTGCTAAAGTTTTCTGAATAGCTTGGCGGAAGGATTATATTATTTGTTATCAATAATTTACATTTTTTGTTGTTGCTGCAGGGTTTATTCTATGAAATATTTATGCCATATAGTATAAATGCTTTTATATGTCATATAAAAGCAAATTTAGCATCGCTGTGTGTGATTAAGGGCTTCAGAGCAGCATCAACTAGAGACTAGACTGATCAACTGTACCTTTACACGAAATATGTAACGTTAGGCCTATAGTTATTCACGCGCGTGGCGCGTCCCCTTTAACACACATTTAAACAAATACGGGAGTGTCCTTCTTTTTCTTAAACACTCTCACATTCATTCCTCCTCGTGGTTAGTTCCCTTCACTACAACTTCCTCAGAGCAACAGTTTGACAACGAGCAAACCAGGACAGCGTTAACTGCTGTCAACCGACCTGGTAAGTCCTTCTTATACTCAAATGCTTTAATTTTTTGGTTTACTTTAAAATATTATTTGCCGAATAACAAATTTGTCATTATAATGTATAACTATATGTGATCACATAGTATAGTCATCACATTTACCTTGCGATATCCCTTATTATATGCCGCGTCAAACGTAACATAAAGCTGAAATATAGCACGAACACGCTTTTAATTTAAACCATTTCACACACACACACACACACACACACACACACACACACAAAAAGTTTAAAAAAGGTCTAAAAGGATAAAACACAGTTATACTGGAATACTTATAAGGGAAGAGTGTTTTTCTTGTTCAAAGTGTTCAAAGTAAAGGGTGTTTGGACACTTTCTGCTTCTGTGTGAACGTGAGGAGAGCTGATTTCACACATCCACTAACACTTGCTTTAAAGTCAACCACTTGTGTATATAAAAAGAGATCAGATCAGTCCAGCATTAGGCTATTTTGTTTGCAGTTGCTACTTGGTTTGACGTGGTTATTTTGCAAATATTATGCAGTTTATGTTCAAAAGTGTCCTGATTCTCGTTTGTGGCCTCTGTATGACTGACATCTGAGCGTTCAGATACCTGAATTACATTCAAACTTATGATTTAACAACTTTGTGTTTTAAATAGAAGAGACAGAGTGCTATGTTCTCATTTTTACCTAATACATCAGTTGAATATACTGGTGAACTCCACTTGAGTTAAAATGATTCATGTTTAAAAAGTTACTTTATTCTTAGCATTAACTTTTTCAACGATTTTTTTGTGAAACTTGTCAATTTCCCATTTGTAATTAAAGGAATGGTTCACCAAAAATGATAATTATTTTATCATCTTCTGTGGAACAAAATACATTTTGAAGAACTGTTTTCGTTCATATTAGGGTAACTAAATCTAAATTGCAGCAGTCATTTAGATTTACAAAATGTAAATCTTTGGGTGAACTATCCTGTTTTTAACAACATCTTGTTGCTGTGAATGCTGGTATAGCCTTCTAAGCTTATCAAAGTTGTGCCATCTGAACCCCTGCAGGGTCTTCAGAGTTACTGAGAAATACAGTAATGATCATTCGGTGGGAACTGAAACATTCTTCAAATTGACACTTCTCTTTTCATTCTTGTTCAGGAGTTTTTTTTTTTTTTTTAAACTTGCCAAATAATTTTGGTAATCTTAAAAGTGTAACGGTCTGCTATTTTGAATTGCCTTGTTCTGAGCTACCTCTGAATCTGCGCAACGAGAAAACATCATGTGTTCTCTTAAATCTTAGACCCAGACAGATATCAGGGATGTCATTGGGTTTCAACAAAGAAAACAGAGACGGGCATAAATACATGAAAATTATTTTTTTTTTAAATAAAGATACGAAATACCTCACTTAAAAATGATCAAAATAAAATACCAAATACAGTGTGGACATTTTTATTTTATTTAAATACAAATATAATATTTTGTACTTTGAAAATATTCATGTGAAATCGGCCATTCAGTGAAGGATCGCTATAGGGTGAAATCTATTGGAATCTATTCTGATTCCTCACCCTATCTTATTTCTTATAAATGCTGAAAAGTCACTCACCCAATGCTAAATTAAGTCTTAGAGCAGCGGTTAATGCATGAAAGTTGGGGTTTTAGGGGCCTCAACTAGTTGATAGCCTACAGGAAATCAGCATCCTGATAAAGAGGTTGACTGCTGCAAAGTATTTTATGTATTTTGATACAAAAATACAAAACTTAAATGTATTAATTTGTAATACAAAATAATTTTTTTTTCATAGGCTTCAAAATAAAAAATGCAAAATAGTATTTTGTATTTCAAATAGGCTACATATTTTAAATACATGTATCCCCATCCCTGCCCCCTGCTTTTCTCTTCACATTTGCATTTACATTGCATAATATTTGCATCGCATAACTTTAGATGTGAGAATATGCTCGATTTTCTTTTAGAATTGTACAGAGAAATCATTGTTTTATTCTTCTATTATTTGTAAATACTGTTTTTTTTTTGTAGTTGCTCTTTCCATCAGGTCAAACACTGGCAAAATCTTGCAATCTTAGACTTGCCAATTCAATGGAAAGGTTACTCAAGTTACTCAAATTTAGCAAAGTTTGACATAACAAGGATTGCTACATGTCGGGGTGTAGAGCTTGGCTTTTGTAACAAACCTTGCTTGGTTGACAGTTTGATAGACTAGATTCATGCAAAACAGGAATTTTCGAAATGGCAGGCATTAGAAATAACCACCAAAGCTTTCTAAACCATTCACTTTGAATGAAATGCATCCAATGACCGCTGAAAGTTGAAGGACGATTCTTTGTGTAGCACTACTGTGATGGATTTGCATGTAAAAAAGAAAGTTTCAGTTTCTGTTTTTCCAAGATTATGTATAATTGATTATAATCAATATAATTAGTCTAAAATACTATTTAATCAGTATATTAGACTGTACTGATCTGAATATTCTTAGCAGAAGTCATGTCTAATGGTAGAAACGTAAGGATAGGAGATGATCATTTTGTCAATGCCAGTTTTAAATAACCTTAAAAGGATAGTTCGCCAAAAATTGATTCCGTCATTTACTCACCCTGATGTACTTCCAGATTCTTTAGACTTTCTGTCTTCTGTGGAACATAGGCCTATATTTTGAAGAATATTTTTGTCCATTTTATTAGTCAATAGGGTCCAAAGCAACATGGTACAGAAAATACTTTTTTTTTTTTTTTTTTTTTCTCATAAATATATTCTTATACAGGATTGGAACGACATGAGGGTCAGTATGGAAGTAAAATAATGTCAAATGTTTTTGAAACAAAAAGCCTGTTGAATTGCACTACTTGAAAAAAAAAATAGGCATTGCATTAACCATGCTTGCATTTAAACGCATTGTATTTTTAGGGCTTGCATTTTTATGGGCTGAAATTCAACATGGTTGAATATTTAAGCTGTGAATATTTCAATTAAAAACATTTCAAACACATTTTCATTATTAAAAAATCAATAATCCATATTCACCTTTCATATTTCACTTCCAAAATATTCAAACTGTTTAAAAATACAACCTATAATATTCAACAGGCAATTTTCGGTCCATTTTATTTCGCTTTGCAAATTCGCTTCCTCAAATTCAGTGGTTCAAATTCGACAGTAAATTCAAAGGAACTGCAGGAAAAGCAGTAGATTACCGAGCATACTCTCCATCTGCTGTTAGTCGACCTCACCAGCAGGTGGTGCAAAAGCGCGTGTTGTTGACGAAGACCAGCAACAGTTTAGAACAAGTCATTCATTCATTAAATGAAAATGATTATCTGTGTCAGTATATATGCGGAAAAGATGATAAAGACACAGAAGCTGTGTTTATGTTTCATTCAATAACTTCATTTTTACTTTCCCTGTGTAGCCTACATGTCATCAGCTTTCTCTACCATGAACGGGATTATAATCGGTTTCCCTCAAGATTCCCCTTCCGTCGGGACAAAACGCTTAACGTAGCTTATGGACTAATATAGTGATATGAAAGACCAAACTCGCACCTTATTGGGGATGTAGGCTGTAGGCTACTATATAGGCTAGATGGACTAAGAATATGAACGTAACGCGCAAAGTTTCATGTTGAGCGTTTCGTGATATGGCATAAAATCAACACTTGATCAATACTAACACTTTCTCTTCTCTCTCTATCTATCTATCTATCTATCTATCTATCTATCTATCTATCTATATATATATATATATATATAATATATATATATATATATATATTAGTATAGTAGGCTATGCCTATGTGTATTGCATTAGCTTAAACTGGGAAGAGTCATAGTAGCACTTGCATATTGTTGTTGTCCTCCTATTGTTAGTTTAACTGTAAATCGCTTTGGATAAAAGCGTCTGCTAAATAAATGACTAAATGTAGCCTAATAAATGTCAAATTGGCTTGACATTGGACATTCGCACATTTAGGGACCGTCTCAAAAGTTGCATACAAAATTGGCATACACGTTTCTAACTTCTATAGCAAACTTAGTTTAATTTATTTTAATAAATATAAAAAATCCAAAGGGTGCGCAGTATGCCTGACACTACATGAACACTTTACAGTTGGTTTTATGACTGTAAGTCGTTCTATTCAAATGCTATTGAAGTTAGAAACGTGTATACCAAAGTCGAACGTCAAGCCAACTTTATGCCAGTCTATCACTGGGAAACGCTCAGCATTAAGCTTTGCGCGTTATTTTGAGTCCATCTGCTTGCCTGCGAGTTTGGTCTTTTATATCACTGTAATTAGTCCATTAAGCTACGTTAAGCGTTTTATATGTCCAGCAGGGGAATCCTTAAGTATTGAGGGAAACCCTAATAGCTTGCATGCAGCACATCACAAATACACTTACATTGCTGTAAATGAGTTTCATGAATGAATGGCTTGTTCTAACTGTTGCTGGTCTTCGTCACAACACACGCTTGCACCTCCTGCTGGTGAGGTCGACTAACAGCAGATGGAGAGTATGCTCGGTAATCTACTGCTTTTCCTGCAGTTCCGTTGAATTTACTGTCGAATTTGAACCACTGAATTTGAGGAAGCGAATTTGCAAAGCGAAATAAAATGGACCGAAAATTGCCTGTTGAATATTATAGGTTGTATTTTTAAACAGTTTGAATATTTTGGAAGTGAAATATGAAAGGTGAATATGGATTTTTGAATTTTTAATAATGAAAATGTGTTTGAAATGTTTTTACAGCTTAAATATTCAACCATGTTGAATTTCAGCCCATGCAAATGCAAAAAAAAAAAAAATGCAAGCATGGTTAATGCAATGCCTATTTATTTCAAGTAGTGCAATTCAACAGGCTTTTTGTTTCAAAAACATTTGACATTATTTTACTTCCATAGGTCAGCAAATGATGACAGCCTATTTTTTTTACTCTACATCATTTTTTATATTTAAGACCCATTAATATTATACAAAATAATAAGGTTTATATGACATTACAATATGTCCTAGTAATTTATTAAAATAGTAATATTTGGTATAAAACAACAAGTAGTATTTGAACACCCTGTGACGTGGCTCAACTTGCCCACAGTGCAAGTTGAGCCACATCACGGAATGTTCAGGCATCTGGGATATTCCTGTAATTGATCACGGCCACTTGGTCGTCTCGTCTTTATCCCTATTCGGACGGGATTAGTTTACCATGGAGAGGTGGGGTAAAGTAATTATTACCAGAGCTTCTCAGTGATTTGACAATGCCAGTAAAGATTACGGCGACTTTTACCTTCAGTAAAAAGGTCTGGAAAAATTACCTCAGGTAATACTAATCCTGTGCGAATAGACCCGCTGTAAATAAATATTCCATCATTTCCTGTTTTAAAAGTAGTATTTCCTCGTTTTTTCAAGTATGGAGACGCTTGAAAAAGCATTCAGTTGCGATCTAGACGCTGGGACAAGTCTGTGGCAAAACTCAAGTGTTTTCCACATACCATTCAGATCAGAAAGAAAGTCGAAAGCACTTGTTAGAGGCACAAAACTTATTTTAGCGTTATTACCAACATATTCCGATCTGAAGTTAATTAATACATTGTTCGACCAGACCTAACTGTTTTATATAGAAATATAGGTTATATGTGTTTGCGCACGTGATATCAGGAAGCAACGTAATACGCACATGACAACAGGAAGTTGACGTCGGTGCGTAAAACGATTTACCCCTCCAACTTCTGCTAGTTTTTCTGAGATATCTTATCCCGTGTGAATTGGCCTTTATTATTATAGACGTCCTGTGGTAAAATAACATTGCTCCATCTACCTTTGTAAAACTAATCACGTCCGAATAGGGCTTTTGGTCATCCTTGTGCAGGGAAAATCAGCTGATCATGTACCTTTCTCTTACAGACTTCCACAATCACACTGGGTGAACCTCATTGATCTTTTGTCATGACGAGAGCTTCAACATCAGTGGCAGCTGAGCAATCACAGTACCAGACTATTTCTCAGATTTCCAAGACTTGGACAAGTTTTGAAGGCCATCATGACTCTAGATGAAACCTAGCCAGGAATCTCAAGAATCGGAACTGGAGCCAAAGTCATAATGTTTCTCAAAATGCCTAGATTCAAAAAACACCAACTACGGCTGATATCAGTGTGCTTTAGTGCTTTACTGTTCATGACGTACTGGGAAAAAATTGACAATAACATTGTAAGCCACGTAATGTCTTTCTCTTACCGCCACCTTCTCAATAGCTTCACGTTCATTAACGCAAGCTTAAGAGTCAATCCGGAAGACGCTCTAAAGTACAGATACCTCATAAACAACGAGAGGAAGTGTGATGGAAAAGACATTCTGCTCCTGCTCTTTGTGAAAAGCTCCTCTGAGAACTTTGAAAGACGACAGGCCATTCGCTCTACTTGGGGAAATGAGACGTACATTGAGAAAACGCTGGGTGTTACGGTGAAGGTGCTGTTTGCTCTCGGCCTCCATCCCGAACCAGAGTACAGAAGCAAACTTAAGAAGCAACTGTTCTTTGAGGACCAAAGATATCATGACCTCATCCAGCAGGACTTTAAAGACACCTTCCACAACCTTACCCTGAAGCTACTTTTGCAGCTTGGCTGGAAAGAAAACTACTGCCACCATTCCCAGTTCCTCATGTCTGCGGACGACGACGTCTTTGTCCACATTCCCAACTTGATTCGCTACTTGCAAGGGATCGGCCGTGGGAACGCCAAAGACCTTTGGATAGGAAGGGTGCACCGCGGTTCGCCGCCCGTCCGAGACAAAGAGAGCAAATACTACGTGTCCCGAGACATGTACCCGTGGGTGTCTTACCCAGATTACACCCCTGGATCTGGGTATGTCCTTTCCAAAGATGTAGTTACCAGAATCTATCAAGCTTCACTCACCATAAACGCTTCCTTTCACATTGATGACGTCTTTCTTGGAATCTGTGCTAAAGTGATGGACATTTCGCCGAAGGATCACTTGTTCTTCTCGGGAGAAGGAAAAGCTCCTTATCATAGTTGTATCTACAACCAGATGATGACCTCACATGGACACGTCAGCGATATTCGTGAAACGTGGAAGCGTGTAACAGAAGCTGAAGTCGGTAAGGAGGCCTCAGGACTGATTCGGAGGCTCTACTGCACTGTCATGAAAGTGAGGCTCCTATGTGTACCGTTTATTTCAAATTCTTACCCATGTAAGGCTGCTTTTTTTTGAACATTAAGTAAAAGTAAAAGGAAGAACCCTTTTGTAACAAGTGCACTTGTGTCATGGTCAGGTTACTAGAGAAACTGTGAACTGTGCTGCCCAGGACCAGTCAGTTAAGGAAGTTGGTGTTGGGGTTGGGGGAAGTAATTTACCGAAATGAACATGAACTAGTTGAAAATTAAGATTAAACGAAAGCACAGTGTTGCGACGTATATCATATTTAAATATGTGTACTCAAAGTCATCAGAAGCCCTACCTGTTTACTTAGGCAGCGAATGTTCAGCATTCATTTTTGTAGGTTCCTGTGTAAGGTTGACTTGCAATCAAACTAATGTAGCTTTCATCCAAATATATGTTGTTTTACTCTGTCTATATATATATATATATATATATATATATATATATAATTTTTTTATTATTTATTATTTATATATATATATATATATATATATATATATATATATATATATATATATATATATATATATAAATTTCCATTCCTTTCCATTTGTCCATTTGACATCTAATATCTAATAAAGATATTTTTTAATGGGTTGAGTATTATAATACTTTGGGTTGAAGGGTTTTTCTTAGATTGACAGCATCCAGTTCCTGGCCTGAATGAAAAGCCAGTCAATATCAATATGATACTTTGCACGTGACGTCAGTTGTACTGGCTGGCGGGCAAGAACGTCATTCTCTAGCAACGAAAACCAGTAAACTAATCAAGGATCTTGCCAGAACATTGCCAGTTTTAATATACAAAAGTTGGTGTTTTGAGGTGTACACGACATGCCAGATAGTTGTTGTGCGATTGGATGCACTAACCGCGTTAGTTGCCCGCCAAATATCACGTGACTGCAAAGTATCAATTGCAGGACTATTTGAAAGCAGAAAAAAGAAAGAAATGTTCTCTCAATTTCTACTGCTTTTATTTCCAGCCAGTTTTTTAACATGCAAGTATGAACATTCAATATTTCAAGTATGAAATATTCAACAACAGACATATACTAACCAAGTTTTCAGAGACATTTGATGAACAGAATGGATTGAGTCCCTAAACAGAGCAGTGCTACTGTGAATCTCATTCTCATGATCTTCTTTCCTTCCTGTCTTACTGTAGCTCTGTCTGATGGCTGTCTTATGTTACTGACACTGTGGTTTATTGCTCTGTTCACATCTGCAGACTTTCTGTTTGTCAGAGTCAGTAGAAATGTCTCTTTAGTGTCCTAAGTTATTGTAGAGCGACCCTGTCTACTGCCTGTAAACTGTCTTACGGACTATTGCACAGGTGCACTAAATGTTTATGATTCATTGAAAAAGCTTTAGAATATAGTTTGAACCCTTTCCAATAAAGATATGTAAAGCTTTTTTTTTTTTTTTCATCTAGGTTACACGTTTGTCTGTTAATTTTATTTTGTGTGTTTCTATACACGTTTTTCTCAGTTTTTGTTTCTGTTGTCCCAGTGCATTACAAGGTTAATAAGCCTGACTGCATTTAATAAATTGCATGCCTCATTAAAAAAAAGCATTGTGACATCAGAGGTTTTCCTGATGTGACCCTCTCAGTATAAGTGCTTAGTAGTTGGGACATAAAAACGAGTGATTCACACACACTCAGGAAGACACACACAATTATCCAGCATGAGGGTCTTAGAAATGACCCTAAAACACTTTCCATCATGCACATTACGCTTGAGGTTGACGCCGACGCCTGTCTGTCCTCCCATGCATCATTCTTCTGCTAATCATTAAACAGTTATTTGTCCGAGGTGTGGTTATGCATACTTTATTGCTGTGCTGCTTATTTCATGTGTTTGATTTCAAGGCAGCTTGTATATATATTTAGTTCATTTTTTGGCATATACACCCTAAGGGACTGGTGTAAAATTCCGATTACACTCCTGTAGACATAAGGGTTATCAATGACAATATTTATATCACGGGAAGGGATCATGGTGTGTAGGCCTATTATAACGGATCCTATCAAGATCAATGGATCCTGGCATTTGATTTGAATGAGGTGAGCGGCAGGCAAAGTCAGTGTCAACACAGTAAGTTTGATTGCATGCTTTTCATATTTCAGAGATAATTTTCTGTCCTTCTAGTGGACTGCTTTTGCTTACTGGACACTTTGCGACGTCCTCTGTCTGTAACCACACTAAGAACATGGGCGTATTTGCCATTCAAATGTGTTCAACAGGATGTGTTTCAATTTGAAAGAACAACAGACTTACATTACAGCAGAATTAATAAGCTAAATGAATGACATAAACTACAGCACAGTCTCATGACAACTCTTTCCGTCTTTGAGACTATGGAACTGGAGGTGGTAAAATGTTCACTCCTTTCTGGACTTTGGCCAACAAGAAGATATTCCTTCGAACAGGTTTGGCCTCGCCCCGATTCCAAACCTGAAAACTGAGTAAGTGTCCGGAGCATGTTAGAACTTGACTGGAAATAATTCAAAGCCAAAGCATGTTGACAGGAAACCAAGCCCACTTACCCAAAATAGCTGACCACAAATGAGAAAGTCACTAATGGAAAGTTCCCAGAAGCATGGAAACTTGAGTGAATGAAGGTGTGGGTATCCACATAACTCAAGACAGATTGTGGATCTTTGTGTTGAGCAGCCCTCTATAGAGTGTTGCAGGGATTACATCAAATGGGTAGATTCCCCTAGAGCGTTTTCCCAATTTATGAGTAAAATAAGGTCTGTAGTAAACCAGTTTAAACACACCCATTCTGAAAGCACGAATTGGGGCGCGAATGTGTGCAGTTTATGTTGCAGTAGAACAAATAATATCAAGTTATGTTTATCACAGGCTTTATTTGACTCAAATTGAAAAATCCCATAGGAAAACCTTGAAGTAACCAGCAGCAAATTAGTCTTCCGGGTTCTGACGTCATCCCTGCACCACTATTAATCCAAGCAGAAATGAGGTTCAAAATAGCAGTGATTTCTCAAGATTTTGTGTGAGATGTTCAACTAGTTCAAAAGACATGGAACAACGAATCATGGACAGAATAATCCTCTTTATTGTCAAATGGGCCAAACATTAAATGGGACATCGAGCGAAGGCGTTGAGACCCACCTTTGAAGAGGACTTCACAAAAAGTAGAACTTGATCAACAATATACATTTAAATTAATACATTCCACAGAACTAAAAAATACCTTCATATTACTAAAAAAGGTAGGTGAAGTGAACAGTTAAACTGCACACATATGTTAGCATAACATAATTAGCAGACTTAATGCAGCACTTGTATCTTTTAGTCCACAAGTAGATTACTAAACGATGAAGAACATCTAATAGATACATTTTAAGCGTACTAGGGAAAAAATACCTGAAAAAGAATACATGTAAAGAACCCATGTTTTGTAAACGCCACCACCAGTGAATACTGATATGGTGCGAGTCTACAACCGTCCACACAGAGAGTCAATGTCACGTATCGAATTCGTAAGTTTTTTGTCTTCCAATAAAATAAGCGTAAATGGAAGTGATCATTCAACAGCTATCCCTGCATTCAAATCTCCAAAGTTTAAATCAGGTCGGCGACGTTCATGGGCATCTCCTCAACAGTAGTGTTGTAAAACGTCTCAATGTCTCGAAGAATCCTTTTGTCCTCTTCAGTCACGAAATTGATGGCTACGCCTTTTCTGCCAAACCGACCTCCACGGCCAATCCTGAGAGGGAACGATTACAGCGAACGAGTCAACGTTAAATGCATCAATGCAGTCAGAGAAACATGTCAACACCTGCAGGTTTACTCACCTATGGATGTAGTTCTCTCTATTTGTTGGCAAGTCATAGTTGATGACAAGAGAAACTTGTTGAACATCAATTCCACGAGCCTATGGAACAGGTTTTAGGATTACTAAATGGACATTTATTTCAGATGCACAAAACTCTTAACTGAAGGTTTAAGTCTATACACGGGACAACTGAGCAATGTTGCTTGGGCACTTTTCCCATCGAGTATGGGCAACAAATTTCTATCTGGATACTTTAGATTGGTCGTGGGCCCGGTCTCACACCTGGTTGCCCGTTGACGGCAACATTGCTCAAAAAGTTGCCCCCGTGCATCATCTTATGACATCCCGTGCAACCTTATGACATTTTCTACAGCTATTTTCACGGTAAAATCCAGGTAAAAAAAAAAAAAAAAAACAGAGAAACCTATACGAGTGGTCATAGTCGTTCCAGAATTAAACTTGTTCAATTTAAAAATGGCTGTTAACCTTTAAGAATATTAGCAGGATAAAATGTTTTTTTCTCAGGTCGTCTAGAAATAAATAAGTCATTAAACAATACCAACCCTTTTGTCTTGTCCATACAAGTAGTTTCATTAATCACCGTGTAATAGGGGTGTTGAAATTAATTGTTGCATCGATGCAGTAATAGAACATAATAGATCAAAGCCTACTGACGTTTCTTTGACATCATTCGTCACATAGGTGCTTCTTGCACTTTCGCAAAATGGCGGAGGTAGGCGAAACACAAAAGAGAGTAATAAACACACCCACTAATTTAATATTTACAGCCTGAGGCTGCAAGTGTGGGCGAGTGTGTATGAACGTTATTGTAACCTTAAAAGTTGTGTTTGATGTTTGCTACATTCAGGAAGTGTACAGGAAGTTGAGTGACAAGTGTCAGCTACGAGATGAAGAGGTCTTTGCAATAAAAGGCGTTGCGTGTCAAAATCAACAACCTGTCATTTCTTAGAAATGGTCCCTCTTTCTCTGGGCCAAGAGAATAAGACAATAAAATGTCCTTATCTGGTATAGATCTTAATTAACATAACAGGAAAACAGCACGTGTAAAAAGTCAACCGCACTAGGTGAGGTTGTCCTTCGCAGCAGAAAACACTGTTTTCTACTACAAAAGACAATGGGTTTGGTTTTCATTGCAGTCTCACCACTAAATAGATCATTTTTGCAACGGTTCCTGATTTTAGTACCGCTTAAATAATTGCTTTAACTTTAGACAGAATGTAGCTTTACACAGATATTTTAAAAAATCTCCTTGTTGGAGTCAACAAAAAAAGACATTTGTTTCAAAGGCGGATCAAGTTAAAGACACTAAAGATGGAATTAGCTTCAAGCAACTTGCACTGCTAAATCATTCAAAATTGTGAATAAAATAGATGACTAGGGTTGGGAACCGAAAACCGGTTCTTATCTAGAACCAGTAGTGTTTTTTGAAAAATACCGGAACCGTGCAAAATTCATAAGTTTTGGTTCCTAAAATGGTTCACACACAGAGACAGACAGAGAGAGAGAGAGAGAGAGAGAGAGAGAGAGAGAGAGAGAGAGAGAGAGAGAGAGACAGAGAGAGACACAGAGACAGAGAGAGACAGACAGAGACAGAGAGACAGACAGAGACAGAGAGAGAGAGAGAGAGAGAGAGAGAGAGAGAGAGAGAGAGACAGAGAGAGAGACAGAGAGAGAGACAGAGAGAGAGAGAGAGAGAGAGAGAGAGAGAGAGAGAGAGAGAGAGACAGAGAGCTTTACTTTCACAATCTTTTCAACAACACAGTAGGGCTGCAACAAACGATTATTTTGATAATCGATTAATCTAACGATTATTAGAACGATTAATCGACTAATCGTCGATTATTTTGCCAACTAATCAGTAAGTTTGGAACGATTATTCAGCCTTTTCAATTAGTTAAAACACTGAGTTATACATATTCTAACTATAATATAAAAAAAGAAAATCACTTCAGCTTTTGAAATGGTTGGTTTAATGAACTTTGAGCCAACTAAACAGGTCATTCTCTTAAGTTTTCAGATTTCTGTCCAACTCAAATCACACACACAAATGTTCTCTAAGCATTGGTTAAATATTCTGTTCTCTTTCAATAGAAAAAAATAAACAAAAAAAATGATCAGCTGCATTACAGACAAACTTAAACTGCAAACAATTATTGTAAGAATACAATGTTTAAAAAAATGACAATTGAGCTGAGCTGACAGAGACATTCTCATTCACCTTTTAATTTACAGTATAAAAAAATAACTGACATGATATTCTTCATAACATCTCTTTTTGTAAGTCTTCATGAATATGGAACAAAATACAGGCAAGTGATAAGACTGTAATAACTAATAGAGTTACAATAATAAAAACAGCCCTGACTCCTAAGCTCGATCAAGTTTTATTCTATGCAAAAATAAATCATCACATTACTGTAATTATATTATTATTGTTAATATTGCCATTATTAGTAGTATTGCATTGTCTAATAAAGAGATTTACTGCTAGTTATTTAGCTCCAGCTGGAGAACATTCACCTCTCACCGGCTCGTCTCGTGCCGGGTTTTTCCTCTTTAAGTGTTTTAACATGCATGTTGTGCTCCCGTGAAAAGCAAGTTCCGCCTTGCTTGTATTGCAAACGACAGTATTCTTGGTTTGAAGTTTTGTGAAACTTTACACACCTTGCTAGTTCGGATTCGTTTGCACTCCGTCATAATTCGCGCTGTGTTTTCTTCTACCGCAATAGCATTTGTAACGGCTGCATTACACTCTAGCGCTACAGCGCCGTAGCGGTCAAATCGCGATATTGCAGGCCCTTACATTAGGTCACGTGGGATCAAACGACTACTCGACAACAAAGATATTTGTCGACAATTTTTTATTGTCGACGTCGTCGACAATGTCGACTAATCGTTTCAGCCCTACAACACAGTATCGGTATTTCGGTGTTACAAATATTCAAATGATCACAGAAGTACTGAAATAAAAGTTTATAGTTTGAGAATAAACACTGATGTCTACGGTAGCAACCAAAACAGTAAATCACCTTTTGAAAGTCGCTTCAAATAACGAAAATTCGCTTCAGAATTTACTAAAATGTACATAATGAGCGAGTACATCATGAATGCCTTTTTTCAAACCGTGTTTTTGTCTTACCCTGAATCACTACAGTAAGCCTGTAATAAGCGTTTATACTCGGACTACTTTACACTGGCACCACTGCGGAGTAGCACACAGTGCCTGAGTGACTCACCCGCGTCATAGAAATAAACAGAAGTAGCTCCGGCTACAATGTTCTTCCGCAAGATGCATGCAGTTCTGTTTATTAACCGCTAGAGCGCTGCTTCATCCAGTAATGAAGTGAAGTCTTTATCGATCAATCATTCAAATCAAAATATTATGTTTCACCTGTCTGGATCTTACATGCGTGTTCAAGCATATTCTACCCCTTCTGAGAGGGTATATTCTCCACTGCTGGAGACACAAGCTATAGGAGAGGTCCCAAATTATCCTAGAGAATGCAGAAATATTTATTTTCCTTCAGAAAAATTTATTATTTTTGCAAACATTGCTAAATATGTTGAATTTGTTGACATTACCAGTCTGTTAAACTCATTTGACAAGTATAAGAAATAAACACAAAAAGGATTGTGCATTTTCAAACCCTTACTACTAGGGATGTCCCGATCCGATCATGTGATCGGAAATCGGGCCCGATCACGTGTTTTCAGACTCGATCGGAATCGGACGTTACCTCCCGATCAGGACTCGGATATATATGTATATATATTCTCATTATTTTTTAACACATCTATAGTTACGCCAGTTTCACACTGCACGCGTTAGCAGAGTGTAAGCAGCGCAGGAGCAGTGTGTATGGTGAGCAGGAGCAGGACACGCGCGTTTTGCTTTCACACTGGCAGCGTTTGTCACGCGCGGCTGAACCGCGGGTTGTGTAAGGCAGGCTACAGACAGAGTAGGCTACTCTATAATGGATAAGTTGGCATTGCTTTTTTTCGTTTTCAAATACATTTAAGAGAAAAGACTTGTCAAGAAGCTTATTTTATTAATTTCATATAACTTTTTGTTCATCTTTGTTTTTATTGTTATGGCAACAAGTTTGTTTTTGGACATTTGTTTTCTTTTTTAAATTGCTGTTGGTCATTTGATTGACTGTTTAAAACACAATAGATATCATCAATGCACTTTTTGGATAAAACTGCGGTGTATTTTGGCCATGATCAATGTATTGTCACTTTAATTCAGCAAAAGCGGCGCAGCAAAAATAGACTCGGCGCCGAAACGATCGCGGCACTCCTGCTCTGCTACGCACTGCCGCGCCGCCTCTGCGCGCTGGTGTGAATGCTCTAAAGCCTGGTTTAATCTGTTAACATGGGCGGCGAAAAAAATACGCACTGCACGCTCTGCTAACAGTGCAGTGTGAAACCGGCGTAAGAGTTAGGAGTGCAGTTCCTAAAAGCACATTACTGGCTTTGCAAACACTGTAGCACTTTTATTTTTTATTTGTTTACATGCCTGCCGGGTATTTTAAGTTGAGGTGCTATTTGTTTATATATTAGACTTTTTTATATTTACTGTTGCACTAAAGTCCAAAAGTGAAGAATTTATTTATTACTTGATTGTTCAAGCTACCTCACAGAAGTGCTCTGTTTGTTAACAGAGTTGTTGAATGTTAAAATAAGGTGAATTAAATAAAAAATAAGGAACATCCTGGATCTGTTTTTTCGCTCTTCTTTATTCTTTTTTTATGTATTAAGTATCGGATCGGGACTCGGTATCGGCAGATACTCAAAATCAAATGACTCGGACTCGAGGGCAAAAAAACCTGATCGGGACATCCCTACTTACTACTATTTGTTTTAATAATTTGTACTGAATGGGAACCAAAACCGGAAAATGTCTTACCAACCCTATAGATGACACTAGCAGATTAGTAGTTTTTACTACAGGTTGAATTAAAAGGACTTTATTTGTATTTTTACCTTTAGATAATTAACCATCATCAGGGCTTGACATTAACGCTTGTCCATGACAAGTGGATTTTTCGAAGAGACAAGTAAAAAAAATTTACTAGTAGCCGGATTTAAACGTAAAAAAAAAAGAAAAAAGATAAATATAGGGAACTAGGGAATCACTAAAACGAGAGAACAGCTTATTTCTGGGTTTTTTGGCTTGTTTGCTGTACACCTTGTCACATAGCAGCTTTTAGACACTGTTTTGATTGCTATTTTTGTCAGAAGTGACGAGGCAGCTTCTCGCAATGCAAAGTCAATGGAGACAGTTGGATTGTATCATTCTTTCCAACGTTTCTTATTTGTATATTCAAAAATTATTTAAAACAATGTCATAACATTATTTAATGCTGTTGTAATTTTTCAGTGTAAATTACCAGGGGGGGGGGGGGGGGGGGGTATTGAGAATATTGCTTCAGAATAAATTTACAATTTTTTTTTTTTTTCAGACAAGCAGCTTTTTTACTCTGACAAGAGAATGACAGATTTACTTGTACGAAGGACAAGCACATGAAAAGGCTTAATGTAAAGCCCTGATCATATCATTACATCACCATACTGTCATAACTCCAGTATTTAACAAATCACCATGCAAGATTGACAAATGAGAAATTGTGAAAGTAAAGGCCTACTCACCAGCAAATCTGTGGTTATGAGCACTCTGCTGGAGCCAGACCTGAACTCTCTCATGATTATGTCTCGCTCCTTCTGATCCATGTCTCCGTGCTGGAAGACACAAAGACACAAGTTTAACTTGGACGAGCCAGCATAAATGCCATGCTTGGTTACAAGATCTGGATAAGTATGATCAGTTGTGTTTAAAAATTTCTCCATAAAAGGTCAGTCCCGAAAGATGATGAACATCATTTCATACTTCATCCAGCATTAAACATAACGTGCCCTCAGTCTTTTAGCTCAAATCACTGGCCTACAATTGTAATCCTTTTGATTACAACATAATATGTGCATGTACTTCTTGGACTTACCAGAGCAGACACAGTGAAATCTCTAGCATGCATCTTCTCGGTCAGCCAGTCAACCTTTCTTCTCGTGTTCAAGAAGATAACAGCCTGGGTGATCGTAAGAGTCTCGTAGAGGTCACACAGTGTGTCCAACTTCCACTCCTACAGGAGTAGTGAATTAACATTAGCAGAGCAACAGTGCAAGGAATCATCTACATCAATATCCTGAGGTTCATGATGTGTATGGCACAAAATCTCGAGACCTTGGACACCGGACATTAAGAAAGAGGTCCTTCCTAGACTCATTTCCGACCGTGTGCTTTTGCTCTACCTTCTTTGTGATTAACCAGTACTAGCATGAACACCAGAGCGAGACCCGAAGGCCTCGGGCTGGTGATTTTAGCATGGTGCTTTTTAAAAGAAGGGACATTAGAGACAACCAGTGCCTCACCTCTCGTTCTACATTGATGTAAAACTGCTTAATACCCTCCAAAGTCAGCTCCTCCTTTTTCACCAGGATGCGAACAGGTTCACGCATGAACTTGGTGGTCACCTCCAGCACATCAGCAGGCATGGTGGCCGAAAGCAGCACAACCTGGCAACATAAGCAAGCAGTTAAAGCATGGAAAAAAAACCAAACCTATATACAGTACAGTGCAATAAATTATGAAACAACAAACGAAAGATTATTCTGCATTTAATATAATTGGTAATAGGTACATTTTATTATCAGCAATAATATAGAAAAACGATTTTCAACATGGTTAAAAAAAACAAATAAAAAAAACCTTTAGTTACTAAAAAATATATTGTTAATATGATTTCCAGTTGAAAATGCATGTATTGTCGCACTGGACCTTGAAACATAAGCCACTGGACATTAAGAAAGAGGTCCGACTCAGTTTCATTTCCGGCGCAGGGCTACTGCTCTTCTTCCACATGATACTCTGCTAGCATCATTGCATAAACCAGGAGAACCTGGACTCTGCAATTTTAGCACAGTTCTTTTGAGCGGAAGACGCCTCCGTTCAGTGTCGGGCATCAGGGCGTTGACTTACTTGTATGTTTGTGCTTAATTTCTGGAAAATCTCATAGATTTGATCCTTGAAACCACGGCTCAGCATTTCATCTGCTTCATCAAGAACAAACATCTTGATCCATTTGGGAGCTGTTTACAGAAAAAAAAAAAACTAACTGTAATTCAAACTTTTAATAAAAGCATCACATGGCTCACAACCATATTGGTGAAATGTATGATCAGTTGTAAAGTTGTAAATATCTCCATAATAGGTCAGTCCCGAAAGATGGTAAGCATCACTTCATACATCATGCATGTTTTAGCCTAATTAGCATTCGCTACTTACACAGGTACCTCCTGTTCAGCATGTCAAACACTCGACCTGGCGTGCCAACAACGATGTGCGGAGCCTCCGCCTGGAGTTTTTGCATTTCGTTCCGCACGTTGGTGCCTCCAATGCAGGCATGACAAGAAGCGCCCATGTAGTCACCCAAGGCCAGGATAACCTTCTGAATCTAGCGAGTGGACAAAAACGGATGGGGTTTAAATAAAAGAAACGCTTAATACCTGTACTGACGTAAGTCAGTGTGCACAAATAATGCCAAACAGTGGACAAGTATGATCAGTTGAAAAGGTCATCTCCATAACAGGTCAGTCCCGAAAGATGAAATAGCATCATCTCATGCTTTTGTCCATAGCTTGTTCCCAAGTGAAATCACCCGGTGGTCTAACAACATTAACTAAAAATCCGATTTCCAACCACCATTTCTATAACAGTAAACACTCCAAGCCATTACAGAAAGATTGAATTATTCTGGCTGAAGCACTAGCTAGATAAATATTTCCTGCAGAATAGTTCATCAATTTGTGCAATTTAAAATAATAAAAACCCACATTTCATGATTTTTGTAGCAGGAAAAACAGCAAAAGTGTACCTTGAATTGGGCTACTGCCAGAATATGCCGCCTTGGTCTGAGACACACTTAAGTTTATGGTGACCTCGGGTACAGCATACCTGCTGAGCGAGCTCTCGGGTTGGTGCCAGGACCAGAGCCTGAGTTTCTTTCTGCTCAATCTCCAGCTGCTGCAGGATGGAAATGGCAAACGTGGCAGTTTTACCAGTCCCTGACTGGGCTTGAGCGATAACATCATAACCTAATGGAGAAGAAAAATATATAAAGAATTCACACGAATGCATAACGCACCAATTGAGCACACTAGAATTTGACTACTAGACCAGTGCTTCTTAAACCCGTCCTGGGGACCCCCACCACTGTCTTCCTCATCGGACACACCCAATTCAAGTATTGCGGTCTCTACTATAGATATGGCGAGTTGAATCAGGTGTGCTACATGGAGAGAAAAAAAAAGTGTAGTGGTGGGGGTCCACAGGACATGTTTGAGAAGCACTGGTCTAGACCACGAAGAGATGAGCACGACGCAAAATGTAATGTGTACATGTACCTTGTGTTCTTTGAAAAAGCATGTTAAGCAAATGTCAAGTGTAATTGATCCTCATGAACTTGTTTGTACCTTTTATGCAAGGGATTATAGCTCTCTGCTGGATTGCTGAGGGTTTCTCAAAACCATAGGCGTAAATTCCACGGAGAAGAGTTTCCTTCAGGCTCATGTCATCAAAATTGTCCGTAATCTCATTCCAGTTGCTCTGTAAAATAATGTGTAGGAGATTTCAGTTTGAGCCATTACACACATCTAAAGTGGTAAACAGCTCAAACTGTCCCTACTGTAACCTAAAAGGACAATATGCTGCCTTAAAAAAAAAGAAAGAAACACCACACATTAAACAATAGGAACACATGAAAAGCACCACAACATTGTAATTACAAGTGGGATTTTCTTTAAGCCTCCACTTTCTTTTTTAGGGCATGTTCATTAAAGAATTGGTCAAGTCTTAAATGGGAACAAGCTGGATTTTTGCTGATTTTACGCATTCAAGTGCTTTAGGCTGTGTCTGAACTTGCCCCCTAAATAGGCCATTATTTGTAGCATCCAAAAACAGTGGACTTCATCAAGTGCACTCATTCAATCCCACAATGTACCGCAATGAGCGTAAAAACGATGTATGCTCAATGGTCAAAGAACACCCATAATGCACTGTGAGAAATGCGCTGAATGAATTCCCGCTTGTGACCAGAAGATGCATCATCCATCCACTGGTCCAACGTGGCTACAGTGTGATATCATACAGGCAGCCTATATCATGTTCTAATTGTTAAAGGTTATAGTTTACATGACGGAGTTCAAGATTTTCATCTTACTACTGGAGCTGTCGCAGTTCACCAAGAACTTTTGGTACGCACCCGGGTTTGACTGACAGAGTTTGGTTCATTTGGACGCAAACAGTTTTGTGAACTCGAGTGTGCACCAACAAACCTGACCAGAGTCCACATGAAGAGGATGGTCTGGGGTAGCCTGGAAATCCAGACCTAAATCTAAAAGATTAATGGTCTGGCGTCGACTAATGAAAATCGGCCAGCTCGAGGGGCGGCACCAAGCATGCGTTTGAAAATCTCACTGCACGCAATTGGATAACACTACGACCAATCACAACAAGCCCCATACGCTTAGCTACCAACTAGTAGATTAGACTCTTGCCGTATCCGGTCGGCAAAACAGCAAAAACGCCCTTCTTGCAAAGGAACGATTCGAGCGCCGTCTTCTGTTCCTCTTTTAGAGAAAAGGTTTAAATTAGTGGTTCTCAACTCCAGTCCTCGGGACCCACTGCTCTGCATATTTTGTATGTCTCCCTTATTTAACACACCTGAATCAGATCATCAGCTCGTTAAGAGAGACTCCATGAACTGAACTGAGTGTGTCAGATAAGAGAGACATACAAAATGTGCAGAGCAACGGGTCCCGAGGACTGGAGTTGAGAACCACTGGTCTAAATCTTTCAATGTAGCGGCCAAAGCCGTTTCAAACAACTGGTGTTCATCCACAGCCATCTTGCAATGTCATCTTGCAATGTTCGATGCAGCGCTGTCGTCATCTCGCCTCTGGCCCGCCTATATCAGATAACCCGATGTGATTGGTGCAGCTCAGATAGAGGGGCATATTTAATGAGCATCATTACTCGACACCAGAGTAATTTGCTGAGCAAATTCAACTTGTGCTCTCGCGAGAACTCTGGATTACCAGGGTAGGTCTGGGGTATGGTTTACGTGAACTGTTCACTGTTCAATCTTCTCAGTTCTCACGCATGCGTCGTGGCGCTCTCGTTAACTCGCGTCAGAGGCCCACACGGAAGAAAATGAATAGTTGAATAAAGGCGTTATTTATTTTTATGCACGCAAAAAGTATTCGTCGCTTGATTAACTTAAGGTTGAGCCACTGTAGTCACTTGGACTATTTTAACGATGCCTTTACTAACTTTTCTGGAATGGCAGAAATCGATTACCTGGCCTATGAAGGAGTGAGACAGCTCTCAGATTTAATCAAATATCTTAATTTGTGTTCTGAAGATGAACGAAAGTCGTACGGGGTTGGAACAACATGAGGGTGAGTAATTAGACGTTATTTTCATTTTTGGGTGAACATTTAAATAAAATGTAGTGTCCCATTCAAAGCTAGAGAGCTTGCTGACAATTCTGGAATTTGGGTCAAATAAATGCTGTTTGTGTAAAACATACACAATATGCATCAAAATGGTTATTTGTATGTAAATGGCAAGATAAAGCAATGTAGATGTTGTGGGAAAAACAAGACTTCATGGAGTCATTACAACAATAGAGGCTTTCGCAGCAGATAGTTATAGGAACTAGCCACCAGGGCAGATCTCCGGGAACTAAATGTTGTCCCCCAGGGCCATTTTCCTGGTTGCTTTCTGACCGCCAGTAGGAACTCTGAGGTGACATTAGCCAGCGGACAAACGTCATACAAGCGTGGCATTTAACAACGTCAACAACTGGAGGATGGGGGACGTCGTGATCAGAGCTGTGTTTTTGTTGTGAGTCGTGGGTTTCATGATAGCAGAGACAGAATGTGGACATACAAGTTATGTGATGAAAGAGCAAAAAGGAGGGCTAAGAGACGAAATCTCCAACTTGTGGTGCTACATATCGTCGAGGCTAAGACAAGAACACAGCGCAGACAAAGGTGACAAGTAAATGCCATTAACATTAGCTACTCTAACGTAGGAGCTAATTTAGTTCCCCCAAAAGATGTTCCTGCGGTGAGAACGGGTCAAAAAGTGGGTACTTCCGCCATTAGTTCCTGGAACTATGAAAAGGTTCCTCCAGTGTGAAAGCCGCTAATGTTTCTCTCCTCTGACCCGATTAAACCGCTCTATTTTGCATTACTTTTATGGTGTCTTTATGAATGGTTTTCAAAAGTTTGAGTTTTGGATGAACGGACTTTCAATGGAGAAACAGAAATCTCTCAAGATTTGATTAAAATATCATCGTTTACAAGAATTCTTATGGGTTTGAAATGACATGGAGTAATTGATAATTTTCCGTTTTGAGGGGAACTACATACCCTTAAATTTGGCTGCCTTAAAGGGATATCTCACAAAAATGCAATCTAGGGTCTTTTTTGTTAACCTACCCAAGGCAAACTTTCGTTTATAAGCATAATTAGAATGGAAACGCCACTTTTAAGTTTGACCGTATTTTCGTTTTTGGTCAAATTGCCTTTTGAATGGGAGTGCTAGGGGCACTTCTATGATAGCATCAAAAATCACCATTTTTAAGACACTATGACGGCTCGACACATGAAACTTTGCTCGAAGTATCACCAGGGGCTCTACACATCAACTCGAGCACTGAGTCAAAAATAGTCAATCTCCGAATGCAACGTAACAGGGAGGAGAGTAAAGATGGAAAGCTCCTAAAGCTTAGTTCCATATAAACTCACGGATAATTTGTTTTGTCAATAGTGAAAATCAATATTGACCTTGAATTTGAAAAAGGATCCTCATTTAAGAAAATACTAAAATTCAGAGTCAGTTCATTGGCATTCGGAGATCGACTATTTTTGACTGACAAAATGCCAGCGGACACAGCTTCAGTGAGTTCTTCAAAATCTTTCTTTTTAGTAAACTCTGTGTACACAAACAATGTTCTCAATGCTCGAGTTGATGTGTAGAGCCCCTGGTGACACTTCGAGCAAAGTTTCATGTGTCGAGCCTTCTTAGCGTTTTAAAAATAGCGATTTTTGATGCTATCATAGAAGTGCCCCATGCACTCCCCTTCAAAACGCAATTTGACCGAAGACGAAAATATGGTCAAACTTAAGTGGCGATTCCATTCTAATTATGCTTTCAAATTAAAGTTTGCCTCGGGTAGATTAACAAAAAGTCCCTAGGTTGCATTTTGGCTAGAGTTAAGTTACCCTTTAATCGATCAGTTCAAAAGCTTTATATCAGCCAGCCCAGATATTTATCCACCCCTCCAGACTTGACTAAATTATACAAACCTCGATGATACCATCAGGCTCCATTCCTTCGGGCCCCCCATGGTCTCGATCTCGTGAGCTAAAAGAAAAGACAACTTTGATTATTATCAGCGGTTCCTGAAGCTTAAAGTATTGAACTCGAACCTCCACGAGACGCGCGCGCCTCTCAGCGCACATTCCAAAAACGTCACGTGGCTCGCCGTTAACGGTCAAAACTGTACATAACTAAAGTTACTATAGAGAATAATCGGTTGTTTCCCGTGATAACGACTTGTTCATGGTCTACCTTAAAACCTACGCCCAAATTTGGTCTTATTTATTTCCAGTACTCGTCAGCTTTAATGCGTCAAGCGCAGCCCATAATCGTTGTACAATTATTTACCTCCTGATAATAAAATGTCTAAAACAAATACAATACATTCGACATTACAGAGTCGTATGACATAACGTTAAGGTATTGAGGAAGGCAGTGTGAATCCAAGGCCTCGAGCATGGAGGCCACGCGTTAGATTTCAGGGTGGGTGTGAAGCCTAGCTAAGGTTAGTCGTTTTGATCTATAATAACGCCACTTATTTGAATATATATAACGTTATATATACATACTTCAGCAATTAAGTGTGAATAATAACCATTTTAGTCACGTGAACACTGAATACGTGAGAATACACATAGTAGTAACGTTATAGGCGGTAGTTTGCTGTGCGGCCTGTTTAATATCACACAGCTGATTAAATGCACAGCACCATCGCTATAACTAGCGCGAAGCCTCTCTATTTTAACAATTCACACATTTATGAACATAACATGCATAAAGGCTATGTGTCATAAGGGGTTTACCTGTTGTAATCAGCAGAACCGCTAGACATGGTCCGTTCGCGACTTCGGCACTCACTCGGAAAGGAAGAGCATGTGAATCTCTGGCTATTTCATCTAACCGGAACCTCTTTTTACACATTTACAGTGAAACTGCAAGAGCACCAAATCAGCTACACGCCATTTACGTTTTATCGACGCCGACAATAGAGGTAATTAGAGTTAAATAGGTGTTAATATTAGAAGTGTTTATCTGTGTTATGTCGAAGTTTATTGGGGACTATATGGAGAAGCGCAAGGATATTGCACCATTGATAGGGTGTAGTAGAGTCGCTACGGGGTCTCCACATTTCTGGTCTTAAAATGGGACTGACTTAAAGGGATAGTTCATTCTAAAATGAAAGTTCTGTTATCATTTATTCACCCTCAAATTGTTCCAAACCTGTATGAATTTCTTTCTTCCGTGGGACACAAAGGGAGGTTTTTGGGACTAACAACCCTCAGTCACCATTCACGTTCACTGTATGAAAAGGTTTGGAAAACATAAGAGGATGAGTAATTGTGACACAATTTTACTTTTGAGTAAACTATTCCTTTTAGTCCTCTTTGTACTTTTTCCTTTTTCTTTTTTTCTCCAAATGCATAGATCAACTGACTACTAAACCCATTTTAAAACTTTAATATTTCACTTGTAAATGTCTCTGCGTGCTGAAAATGTGCATTCACATGTCATTTTATGGATTATTTTACCTCCACCAAACAAAGAAGTGAGAAAAAAGGGGATAAACCAATGATTCCATATGATTGTCAGATTGTACTTTGTATTGTTTGTATTTGCACTGTTTTCCAAACAACACAAACTATATTCACCAAAACATGTTTATCCATATCCATATTTAAATATATGGATAAACATGTTTTGGGTAATATAGTTTTTGTTATTTGGTAAACAGTAATTAGTAACATTTAAATGCTGACAATAGAAACACACAGGTTTCAAACCTTTCCAGTTTGTAGTTAGTGGATATAGATTTTGGGTCATATACAGTATTTGCATTTGTGAATCAACTGATTTAAATTTATAGCCTCCACAAGCACTCACAAAGACTAATATAGTCATTGAAATATGTAGCCATTATAGAAACTTTCATTACTTTTTTTACATTGTATAAAGTTTAATAACTTTTCCAACTATGGAAATCAACATGTAAAAGTTTAAAATGTATTTAAATGTTTTTAATACAAAAAAAATAAATCTAATATTTCTGATATCTCCAAAAAAAAAGGAAAGAAAGAAAGAAAGAAAGAAAATAAGAAAGAAAGAAAGAAAGAAAGAAAGAAAGAAAGAAAGAAAGAAAGAAAGAAAGAAAGAAAGAAAGAAAGAAAATTCTGTCGCGTAAAGTTCAGAATTGAGTTCAGTAGCCTATTTAGAGAACAATATCAAATATTCTGTTTATTCATCTAGGCCTGTATATAATATTACAGTTCACATCGGTGGATGTTATGTTTAACTTCTGCAGATTTCTGATTATGAAAGCAGTATTTGGTGTCTGACCCAATGCGGTGTCTCTGTGGGGAACAGCTGACTGCGGTACAAATGTCACTGCGCATGAGCGGAAGTACTTGCGGGGTAGAGAGGGATAGCGGAAGAGGGAGTCTGGAAATCACAAACATGGTAAATGTAAAAAAAAAAAAAAAATATTACAAAAATCAAAAAACTATTATTTTACTATTTTGCGTTACAGTCACAAAATACCTATAAGCCGCTGCTACGAATCCCGTTTGGTTATTATGATATTTTGACGACGACATTCCTTTAAATGTACCTTGCAGGAGAGTTGGTTTATTGATGAATTAATTTTTAGACAGCTCTGCAGAGCAGGTAGCTTTGAAGCTAGCGAGGTCAAAGCTGTTGGACAGCAGGGGTGTCAAGATCATGTAATAAACGAGAAGCCGGACTAGTGGACCACAGTAAAGGATTATTAGTTTTTTTAATCGCTTATAAAACCTTGTGCATACAAGTGTGAAATTCTGCTTAAAACTAGCAGTTAATCAGACAAGCGTTTTCGTGGAAGTGTTCGTGGTATATATATATATATATGTATTTATATTTATATACACTTGTCAGTAGAGCAAATAAATGATTTCTATACCCTCGAGTAAGATAGAATTGGAGGGGAAGATAAGCCATGTGTGGTCCATATGCCATTGTGACATTGATTCTGATTTTGTTTGTACACAAGGATATGCTGCTGTTTTATTCACTGTTAATATACAATATCTAACTAACTGAATCTACCTTTATGCTTTTCCTCTACCCCTATTACAGAACAAGCTGAAATCCTCTCAGAAGGATAAAGTTCGCCAGTTCATGATCTTTACCCAGTCAAATGAGAAAACAGCTTTGAATTGTTTGTCTCAAAATGATTGGAAACTAGACGTTGCTACAGACAACTTTTTCCAAAATCCTGACCTCTACGTACAGAATCTAAAGGGAACACTAGACCGGAAAAAGTTAGAACAGCTCTACAATCGGTACAGAGGTAAGAATTTAGCAGAACATTTTTATATATATATATATATATATATATATATATATATATATATATATGTGTGTGTGTGTGTGTGTGTGTGTTTGAATATAGCCTCTTAATATCACCAAGGCTGCATTTATTTGATTAAAAATACAGTAAAAACAGTAATACTGTGAAATATTATACAGTTTAAATTTAGTGGTTTCTGTTGTAATTAATTTTTTAAATGTCATTTATTCCTGCGATGTCAAAGCTGGATTTTTTTCAGTCTTCACACTTCTGTATCACATGATCCTTCAGAAATCATTCTAATAGGATGATTTGATGATCAAGAAACATTTCTTATTATTGTCAGTATTAAACACACAGTTGTGCTGCTTAATTTTTTTTGTGAAAAATGATTTTTTTTCAGTATTCTTTGATGAATAGAAAGTTCAAAAGAACAGCATTTATTTCAAATATTTTTTGTAACATCTATTGATTTCATAAATGTCTTTACTGTAATTTTTTTTTAAATCAATTATATGAGCTTTTGCTGAATAAAACTATGATTGTTTCTTAAATCTTACTTACCCCAAACTTTTAAATGGCACTGTATCATGATTTCCACACACAAAAAAAAAACATTGATAATAATAAGAAATGATCTCAGAAGGATCATGTAACACTGAAGACTGGAGTAATGATGCTGAAAATTCAGCTTTGATGACGGGAATGAATTAAATTTTTATAATATAATACAACAGAAACCAGTTAATTTAATTTAAGAGGCTTTTCAAAATCATTAAAAAACCAGAATGTTTTCAAATGTTTGACTGGTTGTGTGTGTGTGTGTAAATATAGTATTGAATTTAATCTTGTAATCATTTTTACAGACCCTCAAGATGACAACAAGATTGGTATAGATGGAATCCAGCAGTTCTGTGATGACTTGGGACTTGATCCAGCCAGTGTAAGTGTACTGCTAATCGCTTGGAAGTTTCGGGCAGCAACACAATGCGAGTTCTCCAAACAAGAATTCATGGAGGGAATGGCTGAGCAAGGGTATTTTTCTTTAATCACATCAGCGCTCTCTAAATCATTTTTACCATTCACTGCATCAATTGACTTTGTCATTGTCTTGTCAAGGTGTGACAGCATAGAGAAACTCAAAGCACAGCTGCCTAGGATGGAGCAAGAGTTGAAGGACCAAGGGAAATTTAAAGACTTCTATCAGTTCACATTCAACTTTGCTAAGAATCCAGGACAAAAGGGCTTAGGCATGTTTTGGGTTCATTCTCATTTGTTACTTTAATTTTTTGCATAGTTATCTAGTGTTTTTTCAGTTTTATTGTTTTGTTTTTCTCTAGACCTAGAAATGGCAATTGCATACTGGAATTTAATATTGGCTGGGCGTTTTAAATTTCTAGATCTATGGAACAAATTTTTATTGGTGAGTATCGTTCTGTTCCTGGCTGTAAGTTGACTTTATAAACCTGAAATGTGTATTTTGCCCCACAGGCATCACCAAACAAAACAAAAAAAATAGATAGTCTTGCACTAAAATCACAACGATTGACAACAATGATGTTCATTGGGATATTTCAATAATGACATTCTTTAATTATACCTTGATTTATGAATTAATTCATTGTTAGACAAAAGAAGTTTCATCTGTGATTGTGTCTAAAGGCTAGAATACAGTACTCGACTTTTATAATCTGAACAGATTTTAAAACACAAGGCATCAAAACACTTGCAGACTTTGAAAAGGTAATGGAGAAAAACTTTACATCATACACTAAATGACTGAGGATCACACACTACCAGACTTTAAAGTCGTTCCCAACACAATAAACTCACGAAACATGCGCTGCGTTGCTAGGAGACATAAGACAATTGAAAACAATATGTAGAGTCTGTGGCTAGCATACACTATGCAATTTTTTGTGAACTCTTGACTGCCAAAAATAGACAGACTGGCTCTGACTTCCAGCAACAACCATTGTTCCATGTTCAGACTGAAAATAGGGGTTTGTGAAGGGTTTGAAAAGATCTGGGCAAGATTTGTGTAGTGTATTCCAGCCTTTACTAGTAAAAAAATAATGTGTTTAATCACTAAAAACTGGATGATAACTCTTTGTGTGCTTTGCTTTTCCATCTGCAGGAGCATCATAAGCGATCCATTCCCAAAGACACATGGAACCTTTTGTTAGATTTCAGCACGATGATCACAGACGATATGTCAAACTATGATGAGGAGGGTTAGTTGGAACTTTTTTCATTAATTTAATCTCTGTTTTCTTTTGTTTAGATAACTAGTTAATAGGGCTGGGTATTGACACAAATTTCACAATTCGATTCGATTTCGATTCAAAAGCTTGCAATTCAATTAAATTTCGATTTGATTCGATTCAATATTGATTATTTTGGATATCAGGTACAATACATGGCAAAAAATTTTAAGGAAAACAAATCTCTTAACTAATGCTGTAAACTATGGGAGTCAGTCTACTAGGCTTCATTAGCCTACTATAATATTGAAGGTAAAAAATTACTGATTTGTATACAAACACTTAAGTTACACTTAGATTTATTTTTATAATAATACAATTATATGAAATATAAACATTTAAATGGTGGCTGACTGTCATAAAAACCTGCCAGATTTATTCAATTTAATTAGCTAGTTAATTTTTCTAGCTGACTAACGAGTTTATGGTCACTCGATATGGTTTTTCTGAGGTAAATGTGAAGTTACATGACATTGTTTACAAGCTGATTTACTGACGTCTTTCCACGGTTGAAACACTGATTGAGCGATTCCATGTCACATGATACGGATTTCGATAAGTTGTACTCTATCATTTAACACACTTTCAGATGCTCATTCATGTTTATTTCACGCGGTAACTGGTATTATTAAGGTAGAAGAGAAGATCATGTGCTGCTGCTTCTCTTGAGCTGAGCTGCACCAGAGCAATCTCACGCCACAGCGCCAAAACGGTATAGGCTATATGTTTTTGAATTTCGTAAGAAAATGGACGTAATTTGAAATCTGAGACTTTGTTTCATATCAATAGTAACAAAGCACAAACATTATTGTGATTTATTGGATGGGATGCGCGCTACAATGTTCCATTCATTCATCAGCTGAAAACAGGATGACTAATCGATTCTTGGGATTTAAGAATCGATATCGGTTCGTAAAAATGAGAATCGATTAAAATTGAGAAATCGATATTTTTTACCCAGCCCTACTAGTTAACATTCTCAGGCCTGGTTTCACAGACAGGGCTTAGATTAAGCCAGGATTAGGCCTTAGTTCAGTGAGGACATTTAAGTAGCTTTTATAAACGTGCCTTAGAAAAAACATTACTGGTGTGCATCTTGAGACAAAACAATTGCACTGACATATTTTAAGAAATGTCAGTGCAAGTTGCTTTCAGTTAAAACAGCGTAAACATGCATTTTAGTCTGGGACTAGGCTTAGAGGGATAGTTCACCCAAAAATGAAAATTCTTGATGTCAAAAATGTCATTCCACATTTGAGCTTCATCAAGAACCAATGAGGTTCATTCTCGTGTTACGCAGCACATTTGAGCTTCTGCAAGAACCAATAAGGTTCATTCTCGTGTTACGCAGAACGTTTGAGCTTCTGCAAGAACCAATGAGGTTCATTCTCGTGTTACGCAGAACGTTTGAGCTTCTGCAAGAACCAATGAGGTTCATTCTCGTCTTACGCAGCACGTTTGAGCTTCATCAAGAACCAATAAGGTTCACTCTCATGTTACGCAGCACGTTTGAGCTTCTGCAAGAACCAATGAGGTTCATTCTCGTCTTACACAGCACGTTTGAGCTTCTGCAAGAACCAATGAGGTTCATTCTCGTCTTACGCAGCACGTTTGAGCTTCATCAAGAACCAATAAGGTTCACTCTCATGTTACGCAGCACGTTTGAGCTTCATCAAGAACCAATAAGGTTAATTCTTGTCTTACGGAGCACGTTTGAGCTTCTGCAAGAACCAATAAGGTTCATTCTCGTGTTACGCAGCCCGTTTGAGCTTCATCAAGAACCAATGAGGTTCATTCTCGTGTTACAAAGCACGTTTGAGCTTCAGCAAGAACCAATGAGGTTCATTCTCGTGTTACGCAGCACGTTTGAGCTTCTGCAAGAACCAATGAGATTCATTCTCGTGTTACGCAGCACGTTTGAGCTTCATCAAGAACCAATAAGGTTCACTCTCATGTTACGCAGCACGTTTGAGCTTCTGCAAGAACCAATGAGGTTCATTCTCGTGTTACGCAGCACGTTTGAGCTACTGCAAGAACCAATGAGGTTCATTCTCGTGTTACGAAGCACGTTTGAGCTTCTGCAAGAACCAATAAGGTTCATTCTCGTGTTACGCAGCACGTTTGAGCTTCTGCAAGAACCAATAAGGTTCATTCTCGTGTTACGCAGCACGTTTGAGCTTCTGCAAGAACCAATAAGGTTCATTCTCGTGTTACGCAGAACGTTTGTGCTTCAGCAAGAACCAATGAGGTTCATTCTCGTGTTACAAAGCACGTTTGAGCTTCAGCAAGAACCAATGAGGTTCATTCTCGTGTTACGCAGCACGTTTGAGCTTCAGCAAGAACCAATGAGGTTCATTCTCGTGTTACGCAGCACGTTTGAGCTTCTGCAAGAACCAATGAGATTCATTCTCATGTTACGCAGCACGTTTGAGCTTCATCAAGAACCAATGAGGTTCATTCTCGTGTTACGCAGAACATTTGTGCTTCAGCAAGAACCAATGAGGTTCATTCTCGTGTTACGCAGCACGTTTGAGCTTCTGCAAGAACCAATGAGATTCATTCTCATGTTACGCAGCACGTTTGAGCTTCAGCAAGAACCAATGAGGTTCATTCTCGTGTTATGAAGCACGTTTGAGCTTCATCAAGAACCAATGAGATTCATTCTCATGTTACGCAGCACGTTTGAGCTTCTGCAAGAACCAATGAGGTTCACTCTCGTGTTACGCAGAACATTTGTGCTTCAGCAAGAACCAATGAGGTTCATTCTCGTGTTACGCAGCACGTTTGAGCTTCATCAAGAACCAATGAGGTTCATTCTCGTGTTACGCAGAACATTTGTGCTTCAGCAAGAACCAATGAGGTTCATTCTCGTGTTACGCAGCACGTTTGAGCTTCTGCAAGAACCAATGAGATTCATTCTCATGTTACGCAGCACGTTTGAGCTTCAGCAAGAACCAATGAGGTTCATTCTCGTGTTATGAAGCACGTTTGAGCTTCATCAAGAACCAATGAGGTTCATTCTCGTGTTACGTAGCACGTTTGAGCTTCAGCAAGAACCAATGAGGTTCATTCTCGTGTTATGAAGCACGTTTGAGCTTCATCAAGAACCAATGAGGTTCATTCTCGTGTTATGAAGCACGTTTGAGCTTCAGCAAGAACCAATGAGATTCATTCTCATGTTACGCAGCACGTTTGAGCTTCAGCAAGAACCAATGAGGTTCATTCTCGTGTTATGAAGCACGTTTGAGCTTCATCAAGAACCAATGAGATTCATTCTCATGTTACGCAGCACGTTTGAGCTTCATCAAGAACCAATGAGGTTCATTCTCGTGTTACGCAGAACATTTGTGCTTCAGCAAGAACCAATGAGGTTCATTCTCGTGTTACGCAGCACGTTTGAGCTTCTGCAAGAACCAATGAGATTCATTCTCATGTTACGCAGCACGTTTGAGCTTCATCAAGAACCAATGAGGTTCATTCTCGTGTTACGTAGCACGTTTGAGCTTCAGCAAGAACCAATGAGGTTCATTCTCGTGTTATGAAGCACGTTTGAGCTTCATCAAGAACCAATGAGGTTCATTCTCGTGTTACGTAGCACGTTTGAGCTTCAGCAAGAACCAATGAGGTTCATTCTCGTGTTATGAAGCACGTTTGAGCTTCATCAAGAACCAATGAGGTTCATTCTCGTGTTACGCAGCACGTTTGAGCTTCTGCAAGAACCAATGAGGTTCATTCTCGTGTTACGCAGCACGTTTGAGCTACTGCAAGAACCAATGAGGTTCATTCTCGTGTTACGCAGCACATTTGAGCTTCAGCAAGAACCAATGAGGTTCATTCTTGTTACCCAGCACATTTGAACTTTTGCAAGAACCAATGAGGTTCATTCTTGTTACCCAGCACATTTGAGCTTTTGCAAGAACCAATCACGTTCATTCGCGTTTTACGCAGCACGTTTTTCCACGCTTGAGCTTCTGCAAGATGTTTGTTTTCACACGTCAAGCAGTTTTGGTTGAGCTTCTGTTTATGCTCGCTGATTAATGTTCATATGTGAATAAAACCCTAAATTCAATCTGTTCGTCATATAAAGTGATCGAGACTCATCAGAAAATTTGGCTAAACCGCTCAATTCATATGGATTAGTTTCACGATCTCTTTTTGAAATTTCTGAAGTGTCAAAGTGGTAGTTGCGTAGACTGTCAATGAAGTGACTGAAAGCTCTCAGATTTGATCAAAAATATCTTTGTTTGTGTTTCGAAGACGAACGAAAGTTTTACGGGTTTTGGAACAACATGAGGGTGAGTAAATAATGACAGAATTTTCATCTTTGGGTGAACTAACCCTTTAAGCCTTGTCTGTGAAACCAGGGGACAAAGTGTTATGATTATGGCTTCTTTTAATCCAAATCTTAATCATGTGAGTAAAATTCAAATGAAAATGAATCTCCTTTTAATGGTATGTCTGATTTTTCTTTTTTTTCTTTTTTTTTTTAGGAGCATGGCCAGTTCTTATTGATGATTTTGTGGAGTTTGCGCGGCCTTACATTGGCACCAAAAGTACAGCTGTATAAGTACATTCCTTCTGAGGGCCGCCTGGACCTCACAGAAAACAAACAGCTTCTGCTGAGCACAGAGGACTGAACTGAGATCTGCATTGCCTTTTAAAAGCCCTCAGGACTGAGACATTTATACAAACCAGAGACATTAAAGGCATCTTTTCTCTTCAGTCATCTAATGGTGGTTTGGGCTTTTATCTTTTGGGGCCATTTTTGTTGTTTTGTTTCGACTTCATACAGGATCTTATTCAATCTCTGGGACTTCAGCGGTCTCATCCAGATGAAGCAGTTTGTCGAACAAGCTGTCACAGATACAGTTAGGAAAAGTCAAAAATCTTAATTTTAATACTCCACGTGCATTCTTGCTTTGAATGTTTGTTTCTTTCCATTTGGTTTTTATGAAAATTATACGTTAATGTCCTTTGATTGTTCTCTCTCTATTTTTTATAAAACAGAGTAGCTGGTGTCTTGAGAGCCAGTCATATTTGCTTTCTTTTTGTGTTTTATTGTGACTTAATGTACTTTTTCTGTTGATATCCAGACAGTGATTTCACTTTGCTTGTTTGGTTTTGATTAAATCGATAGGTCATAATAACTGAGAACATTATATTTTACAATCCTAGAAATAATATTAATTTGAACATTACCTCAGTTGTTCTTGATTAATGACTCCATTTGATGTATTGATATGCTGTGTTTGCAGTTCATTCAGCACTTTGATAAGTCACATAATCCATACAATAAAATCAGGTTATAGTTGATGAATAAAGTCAGATGGCCTTGACAATATTTTTTTGTGTGTGGTTGTCAGCGAATGTTTTTACACAACCTAACTTCCTTTAACGTTCTGAAGAATGTTGGTGACCAAACTGACTTTCATTGTATAGATTAAAAATTTATTTTCTTTTATAAGAAAGAAAGTCATACAGGTCAAAAAACACTTTACTCACCCTCATTTCTGGATTTTAATCAGTGTCTATTTTGATGTGTAATTATAAGGGGCTCTTAATATAGAAGCTTGTTTCTGCCACTGAATAAAAAAATCAAAAGGTAATTGCCACTTTTTATCTTGCCATTCTGACTTTTTTCAGAATTGCATGATACAAACTTGCCACTGCGTGTTATAAAGTTAAAAAAAAATCTTTAGAATTGGACTTTATAACTGGGTCATTCCTGGTATTCGGTGCCTTTTGGCCTTCATAAAATGTAGAAAATCAAACAGTTTTTAAAATAATCTTTTTGTGTAGTCATGATAGGGTGATGTAAAATGCAAAAATGCATTTTTGATTACTTTTTATTACATTATTGATAGGTTCATGAACATGGATAGGTAGAGAATGAACTCAAGTAAATTTTCATTGTCACTGAATTATTTGCTGACTTTATGAAATTATTGGTGGTTAAAATAATAACAGGTGGACAAGTGGTATAAAGAAAGGATGGATGTTTTTCAATCTTTCGCATACAACCAGTTACAATTTTACCTTATTTTTAACTGGATTTAGATGGTAAACAATATGTAAAACATTGCCAACGAACTTTAAATGCACTACTTCAACTTTAAACAAATTACTTTCACAAATATGTACGCTCTCAGTGTCCACTCTGTTAGCTCTTAACAGTGAACATTCTGACATAAAATCAGCCACTGCACCATGTCTGAGCAAAAATAAGCTAACATAAGGTTTATCTAATAAACAAGTGCATGGTCTTTAAAACTGTAATTTTAAAAATAGGATTTTTCTACTAACCTTTTCATATTTCCATTAAAAGGGTGGACGCACTAAGGTTGACCACATCAAATTTGTTCAAATACTCAGTTAAAAAATAATCAAGGATCTCACTAACTTGCCCAAGTTGTTTTACCTCCAAAGAAGTGATGACTGCTTTATTATTTGATGTCATTTAAGTTTTACAACTTTCATTAAAAGGGAAAGTAGTCAAAAACAACACGGTGGAGTGGAGTGATCAATAAATTGAAGGACAATCTAAAAACCTAAATTATAATTGTTAAAATAAATGTAATAATTGAATATATACATTAGAGAGAATCATTACTGATATACCCAACAATGTAAAGAGAAATTAGGGAAAAAATAATGTAAAGTAGGCTAAGTGTTGTATTTATCATGAAAATGGGATACAAAGGCCTGGTGGCATAGGAAAAATTGGGTATTCGGTTATCCGGACCACACCTATAACCACACCTATTTCTGAATTTTTTAAACAAAGTTTATTTAAAAACCACACCTATTTCTATTTACGTGTGGTCCGGATAACCGTATAGTACCAAAAATTGTGATGTGGTGGTTCAAAAAAAAATGCTGTAAAATATTTAAAATGACATTTTTTTTTAATCAACTAAATGCTTATAGCTCATGAGTCGGTGCTATCTGGGCAAATTGTGTTATTCATTACTAACGCAGGTTTAAAATTCATACTGTTCAACATTTCAAGTCAGTAAAATCATGATCTGGGGACAAATTCAAGTCAGAATTGCGAGTTTAAATCTTCAATACGGGCTTTTAATATGGAAGCTCGTTTCCACCATTGAATAAAAATAAAAAAGGTAATTCTGACCTCTCCACCTTTTCTAACCTTTCTGACCTTTTTCCTCGCAACTACGATTTTATATCTCACAATTCTGCGGAAACAAAGTGAGAACTGTGAGATAAAAATGTACAATTATCTTTTCCTTTTTTTTATTCCGTGGCGGAAACAAGCTTCCAAAACCTCCTAACCTGAGATTAAAAAACAAAACAAAAACAAAAAACAAATTCAGTTCGCGATAGAGGAGCGTTTGGCGACACCTGTAGGTTGAATGCGGCACATCTACAGTTAGCGTCGTTGCTATGAAACGAATCTTGTAAACACAACGATAAGCAACGGCGTTCGTAAACGTCTGGTAATCTCATCGAGCCGTTTGTGTTTTGTTCCTGAACGTCTCTGAAACAGAGCAAAATGTCTAACGCTCTGTTGTTAGCAGAAGTTGGTTGGGACGCGGGTTTCGCCCTCCCTGTGGCAAATGCAGAGAATAAAGCATTACAGGAGGAGGTGAGTAAGAAGTCTATCTGCTAAATGACATGTCTGAATAACTGATTTAAGAGGTGTGTGTGTACCTAAATTTAATTTTCTTAATTTCTTCTTCTCTCTACAGCTTCAAATGAAGCAAAAGGAGCAATTAAATCTTGAGAACAAACTTAATAAACACAAAGATGTTATAAAAGCTTTGACTGAGCATCTCAAAAATCTAAACCAAGAGCTCTCTCACACTCAGGTATGAGATAATGGCAGTAGAGGAAGTTGATTCTTCCTGTATTTTCTGGTTTTGAACAGTAAGGCTGAATGTGTAATGCTTGAGCGGGATTGTTCGCATGTGTTTAGGCTTTGTGCAAAGCCAGAGAGAAGGAGACTGAATCTGAGGAGCATTTCAGAGCACTGGCGGAGAGAGAGGCAGGCCGCTTGAAGCAGGAGATCACTGAGCTGGAGAATCAACTGAAAACACTGAATGAGAAGAAGAACGCACAAGAGGTTACAGCCGATCCACACCTCATCCATATTACATGACCTGTGCTTTCGCATAAACAGTCTCAAAGCAACCATAAATAAAGAAACCATCATTCATTGGTGTCTCACAAACTACAAATGTATAAACATGTGTACACACACTACAGTTCAAAAGTCTGGGGTCATTAAAGGTGCTCTAAGCGATGTCACTCGTTTTTTAGGCCAAAAGACTTTTTGTCACATACAGCAAACATCTCCTCACCATCCGCTAGCTGCCTGTCCCCTGAACACACTGTAAAAAAAGCAGTTTCTGTAGACACCCCAGGCTCCACAAACGGCAAGAAAAACAAACTGGGCTCACCCGCACCACGAAACATAACAAACTGTTCCAGCCAATAACCGACAAGAAGGATTTGGGGTTGGGGTTTGGGGGGTTAGTGGGCGGATGAGGAGGAGGGAGGGTCTAGCTAGCCTCCGTTTTGTTTGACAATACTTTAAACGTCAACAAGAAGTGACGTCACCCAACATCACTTAGAGCACCTTTAAGCTTTTTTAAAAACTAGTGCAAAATGCCCGTGCAAAATCAGTTTTTGTTTGTGTTTTTAGTAATTGTTGGTTTGGTGTGTGCTCATTGTTACAATTATACAGCAAAAGTTCAGTGACATTTTTATTTGTGCATGGTAGAAAGCACACAGTGAACTCCGAGAAAACGCTATGCTTGAGCAAACAGTTTGTGAATAGGCAACTACAAATGATGCCCGTGAAAGAGACTGTGAACGCATTGAAAAGGATATGTTTAGTTGGTGAATAGCATAGGCTACTATTACATAGTAGCGATAACGTTAAGCGCACCAGAATGAAATATAATCTTCAGAAGTAAACAGCATAGCTGACTTACAGATTCAGTTAACATCCACAAATGAATAAGCGCGACGTTTCAGGGAGCAGTGCAAAGTGCCCGTGCAAAATCAGTTTTTGTGAGCTGATCGCCGTCAAAAAAGTTCAGGAGATATTTCTTGGCGACGGCTGATTTCAACAGTTTCAATATGATAAAAAATAACTTTTATATTGATTCAATGGATTAATTGCATTTTGAAAAAAAAAAAAGTGTCATGAATTTATTGCATTTTTTGAAAATCTTTGAAAATCAAAATCTGGATTTGAATTTTTTATGTTATTATAACCTAAAGATGCTATGTGAAAGTTTGAAACAGAAAATAGTGGTTTTCATCTTGCCACTTTCTTGGTAAAGAAAACACATTTTTACTCAAATGAATCAAAATGGATTTATCACGTTTTGGAACCAAACTATAATATTCAGAAGTAAACAGTGTAGCTGACAGAGTGTTTATGTCAGAATGTTTATTTTTAAACCACAACCTTCTTGGGGCTTCTTTTACTGGTATTTTTAACGATATCTTTTGGATTTCTCATCCAAACAACGTCAAACTTGGCACTGCACTTACTCGTGCCCGTAGCGAGACACCTGTCAAGTTTGAAATCCATCGGACTAACTGTTCGAGAGATATGCGAATAACAGACATACAGACACACACACAGACATACAGACAGACAGACGTTTCTGTATTTTATAGATAGACTAGTGCAAAATGCCCGTGCAAAATCAGTTTTTGTGTGTGTTTTTAGTGGCCTAATTGTTGGTTTGGTGCCCGTGAAAGAGACTGTGAACGCATTGAATTCAGGGAGCAGGCTAGGTTACTACAAATGATGGCTTTGAATAAAACTAGTGCAAAAAATGCCCGTGCAAAATCAGTTTTTGTGTGTGTTTTTAGTAATTGTTGGTTTGGTGTGTTTGAGTGCTCATTGTTACAATTACACAGCAAAAGTTCAGTGACATTTTTTTTTGTGCATGGTAGAAAGCACACAGTGAACTCCGAGAAAACGCTGCGCTTGAGTAAACAGTTTGTGTATAGGCCACTACAAATGATGCCCGTGAAAGAGACTGTGAACGCATTGAATAGGATATGTTTAGTAGTTGGTGAATAGCATAGGCTACTTACAGTAGCGATAGCGTTAAGCGCACCAGAATGAAATATAATATTCAGAAGTAAACAGCATAGCTGACTTACAGATTCAGTTAACATCCACAAATGAATAAGCGTGTCGATTCAGGAAGCAGTGCAAAGTGCCCGTGCAAAATCAGTTTTTGTGTGTGTTTTTAGTAATTGTTGGTTTCTTGGTAAAGAAAACACATTTTTACTCCAATTAATCAAAATGGATTTATCACGTTTTGGAACCAAACTATAATATTCAGAAGTAAACAGTGTAGCTGACAGATTGTCAGAATGTTTATTTTTAAACCACAACCTTCTTGGGGCTTCTTTGACCGATACAACTCTCTAGTGTCAGAATGTTTATTTTTAAACCACAACCTTATAAAAATGATATATTTAACGATATCTTTAGCATTTCTCATCCAAACAACGTCAAACTTGGCACTGCACTTACTCGTGACCGTAGCGAGACACCTGTCAAGTTTGAAATCCATCGGACTAACGGTTCGAGAGATATGTGGTTAACAGACACACAGACAGACAGACAGACACACACACACACACACACACAGACAGACAGACGTTTCTGTAATTTATAGAGAGATGGATTTATCACGTTTTGGAACCAAACTATAATATTCAGAAGTAAACAGTGTAGCTGACAGAGTGTTTATGTCAGAATGTTTATTTTTAAACCACAACCTTCTTGGGGCTTCTTTGACCGATACAACTCTCTAATGTCAGAATGTTTTTAAACCACAACCTTTTAAAAATGATATATTTAACCATATATTTTCCATTTCTCATCCAAACAACGTCAAACTTGGCACTGCACTTACTCGTGCCCGTAGCGAGACACCTGTCAAGTTTGAAATCAACAAATGATGCCCGTGAAAGAGACTGTGAACGCATTGAATAGGATATGTTTAGTTGGTGAATAGCATAGGCTACTATTACACAGTAGCAATAACGTTAAGCGCACCAGAATGAAATATAATATTCAGAAACAGCATAGCTGACATATAGATTCAGTTAACATCCACAAATGAATAAGCGTGTTGATTCAGGGAGCAGTGCAAAGTTCCCGTGCAAAATCAGTTTTTGTGTGTGTTTTTAGTAATTGTTGGTTTCTTGGTAAAGAAAACACATTTTTACTCCAATTAATCAAAATGGATTTATCACGTTTTGGAACCAAACTATAATATTCAGAAGTAAACAGTGTAGCTGACAGATTGTCAGAATGTTTATTTTTAAACCACAACCTTCTTGGGGCTTCTTTGACCGATACAACTCTCTAGTGTCAGAATGTTTATTTTTAAACCACAACCTTATAAAAATGATATATTTAACGATATCTTTAGCATTTCTCATCCAAACAACGTCAAACTTGACACTGCACTTACTCGTGACCGTAGCGAGACACCTGTCAAGTTTGAAATCCATCGGACTAACGGTTCGAGAGATATGTGGTTAACAGACACACAGACAGACAGACAGACAGACACACACACACACAGACAGACAGACGTTTCTGTAATTTATAGAGAGATATAATATTCAGAAGTAAACAGTGTAGCTGACAGAGTGTTTATGTCAGAATGTTTATTTTTAAACCACAACCTTCTTGGGGCTTCTTTTACTGGTATTTTTAACGATATCTTTTGGATTTCTCATCCAAACAACGTCAAACTTGGCACTGCACTTACTCGTGCCCGTAGCGAGACACCTGTCAAGTTTGAAATCCATCGGACTAACTGTTCGAGAGATATGCGAATAACAGACATACAGACAGACAGACGTTTCTGTATTTTATAGATAGACTAGTGCAAAATGCCCGTGCAAAATCAGTTTTTGTGTGTGTTTTTAGTGGCCTAATTGTTGGTTTGGTGCCCGTGAAAGAGACTGTGAACGCATTGAATTCAGGGAGCAGGCTAGGTTACTACAAATGATGGCCGTGAATAAACTATAATATTCAGAAGTAAACAGTGTAGCTGACAGAGTGTTTATATCAGATTGTTTATTTTTAAACCACAACTTTCTAAGTGCTTCTTTTACTGGTATTTTTAACTACATATTTCATATAACACATATAACACAGATAGACAGACAGACATTCAGACAGACGTTTCTGTAATTTATAGATAGACTAGTGCAAAATGCCCGTGCAAAATCAGTTTTTAAGTGTGTTTTTAGTAATTGTTGGTTTGGTGTGTGCTCATTGTTACAATTACACAGCAAAAGTTCAGTGACATTTTTATTTGTGCATGGTAGAAAGCACACAGTGAACTCCGAGAAAACGCTATGCTTGAGCAAACAGTTTGTGAATAGGCAACTACAAATGATGCCTGTGAAAGAGACTGTGAACGCATTGAAAAGGATATGTTTAGTTGGTGAATAGCATAGGCTACTATTACACAGTAGCGATAGCGTTAAGCGCACCAGAATGAAATATAATCTTCAGAAGTAAACAGCATAGCTGACTTATAGATTCAGTTAACATCCACAAATGAATATGCGCGACGATTCAGGGAGCAGTGCAAAGTGCCCGTGCAAAATCAGTTTTTGTGTGTGTTTTTAGTAATTGTTGTTTGGTGTATTTGAGTGCTCATTGTTACAATTACACAGCAAAAGTTCAGTGACATTTGTATTTGTGCATGGTAGAAAGCAAATACCGATACTGACATAATGACATACAATAAATGTGGAACATTGAACTACACGATTCAGGGAGCAGGATACACAGTGAACTCCAAGCTACTTAAGCTCCGCTGCTTTCTTCGACCCTCTCTGTCTCTGGTCCTGGGCTGTGCTCACTCAGTGTCAGTGTGAGAGGGGGAGGGGCCAGCGGCTAGAGCGGCAAAAGCCAGTGTGTGCTTCTTTTACCGATATATATATTTAACGATATATTTTGCATTTCTAATCCAAACAATGTCAAACTTGGCACTGCATTTACTCGTGCCCGTAGCGAGACACCTGTCAAGTTTGAAATCCATAGGAATAACGGTTCGAGAGATATGCATGAATAACACACACACACACACACACACACACAGACAGAAAGACGTTCCCGTAATTTATAGATAGATATAATATACAGAAGTAAACGGCGTAGGTGACTTACAGATTTCAGGGAGCAGGCTGCACAGTGAACTCCGAAAAAATGCTACGCTTGAGCAAACAGTTTGTGAATAGGTTATTACAAATGATGGCCGTGAATAAAATATAATATTCAGAAGTAAACAGTGTAGCTGACAGAGTGTTTATGTCAGATTGTTTATTTTTAAACCACAACTTTCTTGGGGCTTCTTGTACCGATATATTTACCGATATCTTTTGCATTTCTAATCCAAACAATGTCAAACTTGGCACTGCACTTACTCGTGCCCGTAGCAAGACACCTGTCAAATTTGAAATCCATCGGACTAACGGTTCGAGAGATATGCGAATAACAGGCACACACAGACAGACAGACAGACAGACGTTTATGTAATTTATAGATAGATAAAGTAATACTGATATCGCAAGCACCCATTAAATTCATCAAAAGTGACACATTTTTAATGTTACCAAAGATTTCTATTTCAAATAAATGATGTTCTTTTGAGCTTTCTGTTCATCAAAGATCCAGAAAAAAGTATCACTGTTTCCACTAAAATATTAAAGGTAGGGTAGGCAATTTTCAAAGAGCCTAGCAATAGCGAGCTAGCTTTGAAGCTAGCATAAGATTCCACCCTCCCTTCAGAGCGTCTCCAAAAGCCACGCCTCCTTCAAAACGCATGAACGCTTACAGCAGGAAGCAAACAAAAGTGGTGTGAGAGACGGCGGTAAACTACCTCATGTCTCAAAACACATAACATTACAATAATAATGAACATAAACGACTTAAAGAACACTGACCTGTACCACCTGACTGCTGCAGATTCATTTCGGCGTTGATAGTGTCGGACCGAATGCAATGATTGGACGAACATTTTATGGTCCTACTCCTTCCACAAACGGTATACAGTATACAAATAAAAATTAATTTAGACCACTTAAATTAGTGATTGCAGTCAGGATGTGACAACACTTTCAACCAGCATAACAAAAAATGTGTCTGGAACAAATCTCCTACCCTGCCTTTAAGCAGCACAACTGTTTTCAACACCGATGACAATAAGAAATGTTTCCTGAGCAGCAAATCAGCCAATGAAAATGATTTCTGAAGGACAAGGAAGACTTGAGTAATGATGCTGAAAATTCAGCCTTGCCATCACAGCAATAAAATACGCTTTAAAATATATTAAAAAAGAAAACATTTATTTTAAATTGTAATAATATTTGACAGTTTTACTGTTTATACTGTATTGATCAAATAAATGCAGCTTCTTCAAAAGCTGGACGTTTTAAATACTTTTATTTTATTAGAAAGGAACATAATCCTAATCCTAATGTAATTCTGTCAATATCTTCACAGAACAGCATCTTTAAAGCCACTCAGAAGCTTGAGGAACTGAAGAGTCAGCTGAAATGGGACCAGCAGACCCTGGAGGCCTGGCTGCAGGAATCAGCACACAAGGATGAAGACACCATGGCCATCATCAAGTACGCCAAGCAAGATGAGAGCAGGATTCGAGTGAGTTTGTAGTGCCAGCTGCTTGAGTTGGGTCACTTTGAAAGCCAATACTGAGCTGTCATAAGGAAAATGTAAAAGGTTGGTTGCTTTAAAGCAGCCATTCTCAAACTGTGGTCCGTCCGCGGACCACTAGTGGTCCGTGAGGGTACTGCAGGTGGTCCGTGGAAAGGCAAAATAAAATATAAAATAATTTTTTTTTTTTTACCTTCATTTTACCAGGAAATTCCCATTTAAAAAAAGAAAAGTAAAAAGAATATGTAGGCCTATATTGATATAACATTTTAATTAAATTGTCAAGTTATTGTGTGATTACTAAAATAGCCTAGTGGTGTTCGGCCGTGACATTCAAGTTCAGTGCCGTTAGAACCACAACATTGGTTCGGTGGATAGCAACAGGTTCTCTGAAGAGAAAAGGGCAGAGGCAAATATGTTCTCATTATCACATCACACGCATAGCCTTTAATGGTGCGTTCACAACGGACGAAATTTCGCTTCAAACTTTTGTTTTTACGCGCGTCAATTTAGCTCTTGATGCGCGAATTGATACAAAGTGGTCAAGCGTATCACTAGACGCGGCAGGCGCGAATTTCACATAATCCCTTTTTGAATTTGACGCGCTATTCGCGTCTGGTGTGTGAACGCAGTCGCACAGTTAGGCATAGGCAGTTTATATGAAACGAAATGTTTATAAATGGAATGAATAAGGCCTGTTATTATTTTATTTTCCAGTTAGTTTCTTGATCTCGCGTTTCTGAAATGTTTTGCAGATGTGCTGTTAAGTGGACAAACTTTTTGAGGACTTGTAAAACTCGGAAGATTAATAATCCCCTAAAATCGCCAAAGGTTTTGAAATGTTGACTATATTCCAGTGTTCTTATTACTGTATAGATTTCATACTACATTGCTATGGAAATAAGCCTGTTGTTCAAATGAACCTGATTATGCCCTCGGGCGCTTGAGTAGCCTAAATAAATAAATTAAATATGTGGCAGCCGTTGTGTGCAGTAAACTTTCCTTTAACAAGCCTGTTGTAGCCTACTGTGATGACCAGTTATAGTTTTAGTGCTAGTAAGCCTATTTAAAGGTGCAGATTAATTCAGGTAGGACTGTGTGTAGACATATTTTATGATGTGTATTATGAGGTGGTCCGCGAAAATTCTTGATTACAAATAGTGGTCCACACACTCAAAAAGTTTGAGAACCCCTGCTTTAAAGGGTTGAATGCATTTGCAGCACTCAACTGTTAAACCAAAAGTGTGAGACTGCCAAGTAACACAAAGTACCTGGGTGAATCTCACAAGTCCTGCCAAGAACATATCATATCTCGTATCATATCTCACCCTAAACGAACAAGTGAGCACAGCTGATTGACAATTGCCAAGGACCAGATGATCTTTAATTTGTACATTATGATAATTATAATTTAGGGGACAAATGTGCTTAATTGTAAAAGGTAATATTGTCACAATAAGCTTTAGTTATAATATATTTAATATCAAATATTTAATTAAAATAAAATAAAATGTATAACATTAATTGTATACAATGTATAAGGATTATTTTAGTATCATTGATATACTATTATAGCTTTTGTTCATATTTTGAATTACATTTTCTTTTTATATTTTCATTTTTATTTTAGTTTCATTGAAATACTATTATAGCTTTTGATAATATTTTGAATTACATTTTATGTTTACATTTTTGGTTAAAAAAGTTATGTTGTATTCTGTTGTGTTTTTGACATTTTTATTAGTTTTTTAAAAATATGTCTATATGGTTTTTATTAAGTTTTATTTTTGAATTTTAGTCCATTTAGTTATATTGGTTATTTTAGTACTTCAACTTAAAATAAATGAAAAATGTATCAAAAATCATGATAAATGTTGCCTTGGCAACTAGCTAAAATAAAATAATTTTTTTTAAAATATATTTTAATATATTTTATTTTATTTCAGTTCATTTTAATGTTTATGCTTTTAGTTAATGACGCTAATACCATATTTTAATTTAAATATTATCACAATGTGACATTTTTTATGAGACTCACTCACTTGTATGGCAAGTATTTTAGAAATACTTGAAAAGCAGTATGCTAAGCTATAGTTTGTATTGCAGAATAATTGCCATGTCTGGGCTGATATAATATCTGCTGTCTTTTGAATCAGGAGCTGACACTGAACATTGAGAAGTTGACTCTTGAAGCCAACCAGAAGAGAAAGACCTTGAACAATGAAATCACTGAGTCAGTTACAGCACAGGTGATGGATATTTTTCTGTGCTCCCTCACATTTCTCAGTTGTCAGAGGACATTTTTATGCTTTGAGCATGCCATCATTCTTATAGGCTTTGGTCTTTGCATATGCACTTGTATTTTGGGATCCAGTTCGCTTTGGACAAGACAGCCGAGAGCTTTCGTCAGGCTCACATTGAGAGGCAAGAGATTATCGACCAGTGGGAGAACACCATCGAACAAATGAGGAAAAGAGACCAGGAGATACAGCAGTGTGCCATGGTAACCTGAAGATGGCGCTCTTTTAATACTAAGACATCATTAAATGCACAGCGTTTCTGTAGATGTAAACATATACATTGTAATTTTCTTAATAAAATAACTACATCTACCATTTAATTCTGAAAATGGTTTATTCAACTTTGATTGTAAATCACTCGATCTTCTAGTTGCAAGCGGAGGTGAACCAAACGATTAGAGAGAAGAATGATTTGGTCAAGGAGAGGAAGGACTTCATGGAGCGTGAGATAGAGAACAATAAAGAGCTGGAGAGGAATATAGACACGGTTGAACGTCAGGCGCTTCGACTCAGACAGCATCTCCAGGAAGAGGAGAGGAACGATAGACGACTGCAGCATGAGGTGAGTCCATGACAGCTTACCAACATCGGGGTGCTTCTCGTTTCTTCGCTCCTCTGTCCTCAAACCTGTGACCCAGAGGCCGATCAAAGTCCATCATGATGAAAGGCGCATCCATTGTTAGAAAGGAAAGGATCTAGTACTGTGGATCTCAACATGGAGGCCGGGCCCACTAGAGGGCCTCAGCAAACTTCCAAGGGGGCTTCAAGATGACTTAAAAAACAAGCATTAAAAGTCAAGATATTTCATAATACTTGGTATTTTTATACCAAAGTTCCCCCAAAAATAAAAATCTACAATTTACTCAACCTCAAGTTGTTCTAAACCTATATGTGTTTCTTTCTTCTATTGATCACAAAATAAGATAGTTGATAACCAGACATTTTCTGGTCCCCATTGACTTCCATAGTCATTTTTTTCATACTATGGAAGTCAATGGGGTCCAGCAGCTGTTTGGTCACCCATATTCTTCAAAATATCTCCTTTTGTGTACAGAAGAAAGAAACAGGTTTAGACTAACCTAAGGCTAAGGGTGAGTAAATGGTGACAGAATCTTCAACTATCCCTTTAAAGTCAGAAAGGTTGAGATCCACTGATCTAGTCCCATCATACCAAGGCTGTTTTAGTACCTTAACAACATTTTTTTTTTGTTCTTCAAAAACATTGGGTTACTATGTATATACCACAGTAGATTAATATGGTTATCATGGACATTATACCATGATACCATGGTTTTATACCATTAATGTACTATGGTACAGCCACAGTACATCTTTGTAAGGGTAGGGATTTTTTCATGTTAATCAAATGCAAATAAAGATATAAATTTGGCGAAACTAATCAAATGTGGTGTTTTGCTCTCAGGTGAAGGTTCTGAAGGGAACTTTAGAACAAACAGCCACAGATGTGGAGACCACCAGATCTCAGCTAACCAGCATGAAAAAGAACATTCAGAACAAAACAGCAAAGTAAAGCTTTTTCTTTTCTCAGACGACTGCTCAGTCTTATAGTTCACAGCAAATTCATAGCAAATATCCAATTCATTGTAGTAATATATATAGTTCTTTTGTTCTAGGGTTGCAGAGGTAAAGCTGCATATTGCTGCTCTGAAGGAGAAGCTGCTGGTGGTGATGGAGGCAGTGCTGGATGGTGAAGAGCAAGCAGCACAGATGGAGCAACTGCGCAAAGAACAGGAACAGGACATTAAAGTGAGTTTGACTCCTCTGACTCTTTTTAACTTCACAGCAATTCACTGGCAATCTGGGCATCAGGCACCTTCTGTTTTGCAAATCAGATGGGGCTAGATGCCATACTGTCACCTCTCTCTTTCTCTCTCTCTCTCTCTCTCTCTCTCTCTCTCTCTCTCTCTCTCTCTCTCTCTCTCTCTCTCTCTCTCTCTCTCTCTCTCTATATATATATATATAACTATACTCTATTTAGTATTAGTATAGTTTCAGAAATGTTCAGAAATGTTAGTATATCTATTGACCACTCAGGAGGAGAATTATTTTAGTATTAGTTATACACTATAAATCAAATTAGTTTTATTAATTTTGAGTTAGCTTTCATTTTTAATGTTCATTTTATTTGTAGTTACATTTTTAGTAATTTAGTAATTTTTTAAATATTCATTTTTATTTAGGTTTAATTTATTTTTAGTTCAGTTTTGTTTAGTGAGCGTTTCAGCCTATATTTATATTTTATTTTATTTTACCTTTATTTCAATTAATAAAACTGTTTTTAATAGTTTTATTTGACTATAGTAAACCTGGTCCACAGTTTTGGAAAAATAAGACGCATGATTTACTGTTATAGCCAATAACTCATAAATACCAGATATTATAATTCTGTGCTATTTTGTAAGCAAGTTAATAAAACACTAAAAACTAAAATGAATTTACAGCATTATAATGCACAGTATGGAAAATGGATATTCATTTAGAGATTTTCTAAAGATTACATTTAACCACCAGTGCTATTAAATTATTAGTGTTATTAAAATATTAACAAAGTGAGTGTTAAATGTAAAAATAGGGGAAATGAGAATTACAATTGATTAATGCACAATTAAATTTCCAATATCAACCCATACCTATATTATTTTAAAATATATTTTTTTAAATGATTTGTTAAGCCTGTTTGTGATTGACTTGTTAATGAAAGTTATTATCGAGGGCTTGGAACCAGAGGGGCGTAAGTGGCATTTTGGGCGAAAATGAGTTCTATATATCAAATTAAAGGTCTTGATGAGCTCTATCTAGTTGTGCCAAAAAGACGCATCAGAAATCAACCTGTATTGAATAAAGCAACGAAACAACAAAGACCTAACACAAAAGTTTGAGCATTGTTTGGAGCCAGAGGGGCGTATGTCCACTTACACCCTTCTGGCTCTAAAAAATACATGTATGGCCTACACATTGTTTGGAGCCAGAAGGGCGCAAGTGGCATTTGACCAACTTTACAGGAGAGCCAAAACAAAATTTTGACCACACTTCAATCAACTGTATTTATTAACCTTCATCCACAACATTGCAACCACATACATACTTATATGAGTAAGTTCTTAAGTGAACATATTATGGCATATTAACACGATGAACATATTCTAAAACCTTGCAAAATCTTGAAAATATGGCAAAAACATCAAATACGCCTTTTTGGCACCAAACATTTCCAATGCTTCTAAAGAAAAATAGGGCGTATCTGCTGATCAATGCAGAAATGATTGGTCAAAACATTGGTTAAAAACACTCTAACTTCATAACTTTTCATTTTATTTAAAATACTGTATACATAGTCATTTAATTTCATCATTTCAAATTGTTTAACATTTAATTTCCAACCGTTTAATTAAAATTTTTATTCAACTAAAGTGAACTAAAAAGTGAAATGTGTAATAAACAAGAGAAATTAAACTGTTTGAAATTAAATGTTAAACTGTTTTAAATGAAATGCATTAATGTGAACTCATGAATAAAAATTGAAATTAAACTGTTTGAAATTAAATGTTAAACTGTTTGACATGAATGTGAACTCATAAATGAGAATTGAAATTAAACGGTTAGAAATTAAATGTTAAACAATTTGAAATGATGAAATTAAATGACTATGTATACAGTATTTTAAATAAAATGAAAAGTTATGAAGTTAGAGTGTTTTTAACCAATGTTTTGACCAATCATTCTGCATTGATCAGCAGATACGCCCTATTTTTCTTTAGAAGCATTGGAAATGTTTGGTGCCAAAAAGGCGTATTTGATGTTTTTGCCATATTTTCAAGATTTTGCAAGGTTTTAGAATATGTTCATCGTGTTAATATGCCATAATATGTTCACTTAAGAACTTACTCATATAAGTATGTATGTGGTTGCAATGTTGTGGATGAAGGTTAATAAATACAGTTGATTGAAGTGTGGTCAATTTTGTTTTGGCTCTCCTGTAAAGTTGGTCAAATGCCACTTACGCCCCTCTGGTTCCAAGCCCTCGTTATGATGTGTCTGTACTTGGATTAATAAAGCATTAATTGTGTAGGAGATCGATGCTCAGCTGCTCCGGCAGAGAGAGCTCATGTTCAGGAAGAGTCAGGAGTTGCAAGGGCTGCGTGAAAAAGAGAAGAACATCACAGCTGAGATCTGCGCCACTCGGGCCGCCCTCTCCAGCCTGGAGAGCAGACTCAGCAAACTGGACCAGAGCTTTCTCAAACAGCAGATGATCATCTCCAACCAGGCAAGAGAACAAATAGTTATCATCTGATTAAATTTGTCAGCATGCAAGCGGGGTTGTTTTCTAGAAGCTGACAGATGACTCAAGTGTCCTTCTTTTGTTTGGTCTAGGACTTTCAGATCCAGATGCTGGAGAGGAAGACTTTACACTTGCAGGGGAAGGTGAACACAAAGGAGAAGGAAGCTCTGGAGAAGAGGGCTTCTGATCTGGCTGAAGCTCTAGAGGAGAAGAAGAGGACGGCCGCCACACTCAAAACACAGCTGAAGAAACTCCAGGTGAGAGTGTGTTTCTCTGCTGTTATATTGATTTCTCAGAGCTCTCCTCAGCTTTGGAGAACAGCTGTTTTCAGTAGGCACACAGGTCCGATTCACAGGTGATATGTCATGTATGTGTTTATTGATTGATTACTGATTTCAGTTTTTTGGTATTCTGCCCTTGAGTTGTTGCAATTAAAAACAATGCACCTTATTTCTATTTCTCTCAATCTTACATTCCCTGCTGTCCCTTATGCAATATAAATATTTGGCTCAGTCATGAAACTCTAGAGCAGGGTTCACCAATCTCGGTCCTGGAGGGCCGCTGTCCTGCAGAGTTTAGCTCCAACCAGCTCCAACACACCTGTTTGAAAGTTTCTAGTATGCCTAGTGAGACCTTGATTAGCTGGTTCAGGTGTGTTTAATTGGGGTTGGAGCTAAACTCTGCAGGACAGCGGCCCTCCAGGACCGAGATTGGTGAACCCTGCTCTAGAGGGAACAGGATGATTGGTCCTTTGCATGCAATCTGCAAGCAATCACATCATTACCACATGGCACAAGCTGATTGGCCTCTGCTGATCCTGCAGCCAATGAGATTGCTTGCTCAAGATTTAAATAGTCAGGGGCACGTTCAAGTTCAAAACGGTGCGCAACGTTTTGCTATGGTTTCCGGGTTGAACGTCATGTTTCCTGGAAACGGCGTGCACCGGTGTGCAACGGGGTTTGAGATACGTTTTCTCTTGTTTGGTGGGTGTGTCAGAACTGCAGTCCAATCAGCAGCAACATGTATACAAAGCACGCGGTATTAAAGTGAACTCGCACAATAGGTTCAAGGAAAGTAATTTACAAATGTGTTCAATGCAACAACTGAGGATATTAGAAGACATGTTTGTCGTAAGTTTTATTGTAAAAATATAGGATATCAACATAATGATGTAGTTGTTTATATTTTTAGCTTCATTGCAAGTGTATGACATTTAGAAATAAACAATGGTAATTAAGTGCTTTCCTAAAAATGAGAAAGAAAATGCAGGGTATTAAAACAGTATGAACTACAAATAAAGTCAGTATGTGAGGCTAAATAGATGTGTTTTAGTCTGAATTAGGTAAGATGTGTGCTTCAGTTTCAGCAATCCCTTCACTCGATTGGGTTGTTCTCTTTTGTTCTGGGCGGCAAGTGCAGTAACTGTAACATCGGGCATATTTTGTAGTATTAAAAACATATTTATACCGACTTCATCAGGCTCAGAAAATTCTTCACAAAGAACACAAAGAATGGCCTTCTCAGCTGCCATAGTTGCAACTCTTGCGTCATCAGAACAGTGTGTTCAACGCATCACCGTTTCTGTTTAAAAAACGTTGTGCAACGTTTTGTCGGGGCTGTACGCAGCCCTGGTTCAGTGTTTGCTGTAGGCTAATCCTGTATTGCGCTATCAGAGTTCCTCTGAAACCCTCCACCTCCCCCATCTCCACCTGCCTGGATCTGTTACGGGATTTATGTCTGTCTATTTCGCAGCAGCTGCAGCAGATCTTACATTCTCACAGCAGCGTGTCTGTCTATCTATTATCAGTAGCAAGTCTATACTTGCTCTGCAGCAGCAGCAACATAGCAGATCTAGTCTGCCAAGAAAAAATACATTAATATTGCCATATTCAGTAACATGCGAAAACTGTTCAGAGAGTTGTCATGATTGAAATATAAAGTTGCATATAAATGAGCATTGTGAACTAGTGAACTAACAGATTTAAAACAATTTGGCAGGTGTTATTTGTGATATTTCAAGACAAAATAAAAAAAATAAGAAATTATATATTATTTAAAGCTGATTAAACATATTTTAGGAACATAAACAGTTGTTTTTTTTTGCATTGCACCTTTATTTAACAATTAAGCACATTTTCTAAATTCTTCACAATTTGTAATATTCTTATTTAAATTATTTTAATTAATTAATTCATAATAATTAATTATTACTGATAATATATATATATATATTAAGTTTGGGGTCAGTAAGTCTTTTTTTCAGTGACAGTAAAGACATTTATAATGTTACAAAAGATTTATATTTCAAATAAATGCTGTTCTTTTGAACTTTAATAAATTGCATTCAAAATATATTCAAATAGAAAACAGATATTATTATATACAGATAACAATTTCACAATATTACAGTCTTTACAGCATTTTTCATGAAAGAAAATGTATCCTTGTTGAGCATAAGAGACTTATTCCAAAAACATTAAAAAAATCGTACCACCCCAAAACCTTTGAACGGTAGCATATACTTTTCTTTACTATTCTTTTGATTTGGGGGTGGAACATGACCTGTTTTTGGACCTGTGTATGGATGTTTCTAATGGTGCATATATTCTCAGGATGATATCCGCTGCATTAGGAAAGACGCAGAGAAGAGCGAAGCAGAGAAGAGAGATCTGACCTCCAAGATCCAGGAGCTGGAACTCTTCATCGACATCTCTGAGAAAGACCAGAAAAAACTCAGGCTCAAAAAACAGGTCAATAACTTGATTGTCCACCACTGATAAATGTACCAGGTATCTGTACCAGGCCACAGTATTTCACTAAATTCAAACTCTCAACCGTTATGAATTTCTCTACTTGCCAGTTTGCATGCATTAAATATTTCTCATTTTTATCTATTGTGGATAACTTAATCTATCAAAGCATTTTATAAAATATCAGCAGTAAACCATGTTAGAGAACAAACCACATTTGCTCTGTTGCACACGTGTGAACGTCGTCTTCTTCCATCAGGACAGTATGGTGGAGAAAGGTCTCCTGAAGATGGAGGTTCAGCAGCTGAGAGACCTGCTGTATGACAGAGCAGATGGAGTGCTGACTCTGGAGAAGAGACGTCTACAGCTGCAAGCGGCCATGAAAGAGAGAGAGGAGGAGATCCGTCTGTACCGAGAGATGCTGGTTAAACAGATCAAGCTCACCGAGCAGGAGAGACAAGGGCTCAGGTAAAAACACGCTAGCCAATGATAAATGAAAATGATTTTATTATTTAGTGTGGCTTAGAAGACACATTTAAAGGTATAGCGGAGGATTTTCTTTTTCCGGGTGGATCATCAAGACTATTGGTCCTCCTAAGTGTCAATCATTCTGGTGATATGTTTACGTAAGGGCGTCGTACGTGCTCGTGCACACGATTCACACGATGGCGTGCGCTCAAAACACAGGTTGGGCTTCCCACTGATGCCTCAGTCGCGAAGTTTCTACTTGACAGGTAAAGTTTGGCACGCTATTTGGAGAAATCCATTTAAAATCACTGCTAGTAAAAGTTAATGTAAGCTATGATTAGCTCGTGCACACGTTTAATAGGCGTTCCCTCTCGGGAGCAGGTAGAGTGTTGCGCATGTGCATTTTTTCAAAAAGTGGAGAGGGCGGTTCTTTTCTAAAATTCGTGAAAATCCTCCGCTATACCTTTAAACGACAATACACATATAAAAATGGAAATAAGTTGATCTGCACTGATGTCATATGCAGTATTTGACTCAACATTTTTCTCCACCTGGCCTCAGTAATTCGGTGAACGAGAGAATGTTCAAAATTGACAAGATGAGGAAGAGGTATGAGATCCTGACTGTTTCCATGGCTGCACCAGAGGGAGAGGAGGATAAATCCCAGGCCTACTTCATCATAAAGGTATCATACCACTATTTTTAATAACATTGATTATTTTTCCACTTAGATGCATTGAGCTCAAGTGCACAAGGTAGAATCACAGTAAAATAAGTCATATTATTTCATGCATCAGATTCCTAGAATGAAAAAGCTTGTTCAGAAACATGTGATAGCATGCTTAATGAAGGATATCCCTTTTTTTTTTTTTTTTTGAATAGTAAACAACATTCTTTAATCTTTATATAGTGTTATTTCATAATATAAAAAATAAAAAACAGTATACACTACCATTTAAAAGTTAGGGGTCAATAAGATTTTTAAAGAAATGTGTACTTTTATTCAGCAATGAAGAATTAAATATATCAAAAGTGACAACAAAGACATTTATAATGTTAAAAAATATTTATTTTTCAAATAAATGTTCTTTTGAATTTTCTATTCATCAAAGAATCCTGAAAGAAAATGTATTGTGGTTTCCAAGAATTAGGCAACTGTTTTCAACATTGATAATAATAAGAAATATTCCTTGAGCACTAAATTATTCATCATATTACAAAGATTTTTAAGGATCATGTGACACTGAAGACTGGAGTAATGATGCTGAAAATTCAGCTTTACAGGAATAAATTACATTTTAAAATACGTTCAAACAGGAAAGTTATTTTAAAGTATAATACTATTTCACAATTTTACTGTTTTACTGTATATTGTTGATCAAATAACAATATTAGTTTGTTAATTTTGTGACTAGCTTTGGTAATCACAAAATACTTCTTTCAAAAGCATTAAAATTAAATATGGTTTCATCAAAAACAAAGAAGAAGTGCAGCTTGGCTTTTTGCATTCAAAGCATTCCCAACTCCTGACTACTCCATATTTTTCTCTATATCTGATGAACATTACAACTCTATATATGTCACAATTTCTAATAAACTCTGTACTTTTTGCGAAGGCAGCTCAAGAGAAAGAAGAACTCCAGCGTCAGGGGGATGTTTTGGACGCCCAAATCCGCAAGGCAGAGAAAGAGATCCACGCTTTGGAGAACACCCTGCAAGTTGTCAGCAACTGCAATACAACCTACCGCAAAACCCTGACCAAAGTCACCGAGTCCAGTAAGTATTTCTATAATATTAAACTCATAGATTACTCCAAAACATAGTCATGCTCAAACACTTTAACTCATTGGCAGCTTTTTAAAACATTCTTCACCGCTAATGTCACCATGTGTCTGTTAAGTTTGTTTGGTTACCTGAAGTATGAGGAAAATAACAGCTGTAGCTATGCACAAGCAACACGTCATCAAATTAAATATTTTCAGCTTAAGCCATACCTACAAGCAAACGTCACTTTTTTGTGGTATATAGAGATATACTATGTAGGTTTTATTTGGCATGTAAACAATATCTGTAATGTTGCAGTGTATATAATCAAACAGAATTTTGTTGTGAGCTGAGCAGTGCACCATCTCGCTGTAGGTCCCGCACACCAGGAGAAACTCAAGCTGGAGGAGCAGAGACGAGCAGCCGAGGACAAATACAAATTTAAGAAACGGCAAATCCGAGACCTGCAGGAGGATGTTGAAGTAAATATTCTTCGAGACAGAAAATGCGGACAAAAACTACATTTATAGAAATATGTGAAGTATAATCTCTCATGATACAGAAATGTATTTCCTAACATTAGTTAATTGATCTATTAGGTATCATGGAACTAAAATTTTTTTCATTTAATAATTATATTTAAATTATATATTTATTTAAAATATATTTAAATATTATATATTATAAAATAAATATTTAAATATTGTTTTGTTTTAATTATAATTAGGTCATTCCTGCAGTTAGTTTTGTGGATTTTGATCTGAGCAGGTTTGTTAAAAAAAGAAGAAGTTAAAGTTCTATTATTATCTTTTCAGAAGGAGAAAATGTCTGTCCATCAGAAAACACACTGGTCAAGCTCAGGCCTCAAGCTCGAGTAAAACCTAATAATCATTGTGCATAATCAAGTGCATTGAGTAACAGCCAGGGTGGACATTTTAAGCTAATGAAGCCCATTACTAGCTGGGAAAGAACAACATGCTAGCAGAAGATATATTACCTGTCCATTTATAAATAAAGAAACATTTTCATGTCCAGTATAAATGGACACATCATGTTGTGTTCGATGCTATTAGATAAATATTCAAAAAATTAGGAAACTAGAAAAGTTTATGACTAACACTTTGTTCTTGAAGTAAATTATGTCACTTCTAGCAAGTCATGTGATTTAGGGCATATACTATATGGACTAGGGTTTGAAAGACAAACTAATTTAATGGTTTACACCTTAAAAAAAAAGTATGTATCACAATACATATTATATAAATATTTTATGTCAAGGAGAGTAAGTAAATGTATATAATAAGAATAAGAAATTGCTAATTAAGATTTAGATAGACCATAAGTAACCATAGAAACAAACAAGGATCAGGAACAACACTGTCAAACAGAATAGAAACAAACCAAAAGACAATTTAACTAACATACTTGTGACAGGGGGCAGGCAAAACCTATGCAATCATTTCCAATGGATCATCTGATGATTTGTGATTTTTGGGGATAATGTAATTGTCTCCCAAACTTGATCAGAAAAAATAACTTGTATATCACCAGTGATGTCCTTAGACCAAGTAGTTGCTATGGAAAGTAGTTTGTATGAGTTTTTTTTATGAGAGAGGAGTAAATAAATAAAGCAGAGGTAATAAGAGTTTTCAGATGGAAGGATTAGCTTTCGTAAAGGATGCATGAGCAATTGTGGATTTCACGGAACTCCGTAAGCGCGAAGAGCAAACCATATCTGGAGATACATGAAAAAGGAAGAGCATGGTAAATTAAAAATGTCCTAATATCCTGACATTTTCAGGCCTTTGTCAATTTGTGCCGAAACAATTTACATTACATGTGACCCGTTAAAGGGTTAGTTCATCCAAAAATGAAATTCCCAAAAATGAAATTCCACATATGTGCCCTATAATTCAAAGTGTGTACTTTCACTTTAATATTTATGTTACTAGGTAACACAAAAGTTAAAAAGAATGTTTGAAAACAAGTCTAACAAGTTTCTGTAAACCTGTTCTGTAAAAAGTAAAAACATGTTAATTAGCAAGGCCAGCTTGATTCAGTAATGTTAAATAAAATAAAAGCATTGATGATGGCACATTTTTTACATTTCAGAGCATGTCAAGGACATTGGAGGGTCTTCTTCAAGAGGAAGCCGATCGGAACGAGAGCATTGAGAGGAACCGAGCACATGTTCTCTCTCTCAACAAAGACATCCTCTCTCAGGAGGAGAAACTCAATAGAGCCGCCAAACAGGTCTGACATACGCCCTCACAATTATCCAGCTTTATCTTTTCAGATTCATACAGAATCTCAATGACTTTTCTTTAGTAATTAAGTTTATAATAGTCAAGTCACCTTTAGCACTTAGCAATAGGCTATTAAATGGCATGTTTCATTGCGACAACTTACGCTATACAGTTTGACAACATGCCCTGCTAAGTAAAAAGTAACCCTATACAAGGTTCTGTCATGAAACTCCTGGCACAGGCTGATGGGTCCTTTACCGGCAATCTCTGCTAGCAATCACAGCCCTCATTTATAAATTTTATTTCATTTATATTATCAGCAGCCAATGAGCTTATGTGTGTCATGTGTGTATTTGCAGTAGCAAGTCCTGTACATAGAAGCATAGATCTATTAACATATTAACATGATATGACCAGACATATTAACATGGTCATCCCCATTACCATGTCAAACACTCTTAGAGTTGTCATGACGGGAATATATTTATATGTAATGTATATATGGCCAGTAATGACCAAATATACCCATATTATTGTTATTATCCAATATAAGACAGAGAGCGCCTGATCTTATAATCTCATCCTATTTTTGTCTCACAGTGTGCCAAATATACCAGAGAAATTCGGTCTGCTCAGAACACCAAAGAGAAGACTTTTGAGGAACGCGACATTGAGCTACGAGAACTCAGAGACTTAAATAAAAGCCTAAATAAGATGCTCCTAGAAGCCATAGAGGAGAATCCTGACCTGGCAGATACAGTACAGATACGTTTTATGCAGGTACAGCTTGACTGGAAAAATTACACATCATGATCTATAAGCAACATGTAGTCATTGTAAAAAAAATAAAAAAAAATCATTACAAATCAAAAAATGTAATTGCTGCTTGTGGATAAGTTAACTGCAAGTTTCAAATACTTTAAATTACCTCATGTTGAGTAGGCTAAAGTTGAATATAAATTTCTGAGATTATTGTGATAAGTTGTAAGCATATACACTACTGTTCAAAAGATTGGGGTTGATTGATAATTGAACATTTGGGGTTAAACATTGATAATAAAAAGAAATGTTTCTTGAGCAGCAAATTAGCATATTAGAATGATTTCTGAAGGATCATTTGACACTGAAAACGGAAAATTCTGCTTTGACATAGCAGCAATAAATGACTTTTTACCATACATTAAAAAACATAATAATTTATCACATATTACAGTTTTGTCTGTATTTTTGATCAGATAAACCCAGCCTTGGTGAGCATAAGAGACTTCTTTCAGAAACATTAAACAATTTGAACAGTGCTTTTTTACAGTGGGGTCAATTTATCAGAGGAATTCTTCTGAGATTATTTTACTCATTACTTGCTTTGTTGCATCTAAATGAAGCTACTAATGAACTGTAATGGTTGTGTTCCTCATTGCAGGCTGGTCTGACTCTGCCCTCTCCTGCTTCCACTCCATCCAGCCGTCTGAGCTCAAAGATCAGCTCAGCGCGCAGTTCTGCTTCACATCGGTATTCACATAATCATGCTTTCAACTGCAAACTATTGCGATTTATATTCCACACGTACAGTACTTCTGCTGCTATCCAGCATATTATCCAGTCAAGTGTGACTGTTTATACCAGACCAATATGCATGACGTGGAAAGTCCTGATTGTTGACTTACGTTGCCCCACATGCGTTTCAGATCCTCAAATCTATCGGCCTGCAGCAGTGCCAGAAGCCAGTCTGTCCTGTCCCCCCCAGTGAAGACAGTGGATCTGGGATTGGGCCTCTCCGTCACGTCCCCGCAAGGATCTCTGCCGCCCAGCGCTGCCAGCAGCAGCAGGAGCAGCAAGTGCAAGAGCCCATAGGCACATCAGATCTCCCTGTGAGGAAGACTTGTGTGTCTGTCAGCCAGGAAGTTATTGTTTTTAATTATACCACCGTTCTCGTTATTCCAGTTTTACCTCAATGTTTAATTTATTCCACTCAATGTTATCTTTAAAATTCACTTTTATCTGTGTGTGTGTGTGTGTGTGTGTGTGTGTGTGTGTGTGTGTGTGTGTGTGTGTGTGTGTGTGTGTGTGTGTGTTTTCATTTCTTAGAAGTTTGTTATTAGTTCAGACTTTACTGTTGATTATACACTACCGGTCAAAAGTTTGAAATAATTAAGACTTGGATTTTGGGATGGATTTATTTGATATTTATTTTAAAAAATACAGTGAAAAGAGCACTATTGTAAAATATAATTACAATTTTAAAGAACTGTTTAATACTTTAATTATTTATATATATATGTCAAAGACATTACTCCAGTCTTCAGTGTCACATGATCCTTCAGAAGTCATTCTAATATGAGGATTCGCTGCTCTGTTGTTGTTGTTATTATTATTATTATACAATGGTACATAAATAATCATCATATCAGAATTATTTCTGAAGGATCATGTGACACTGAAGAGTAATGATGCTGAAAATTTCAGCTTTGATCACAGCAATACATTTCATACAACACAGTTATTTTAAATTGTAAGTAAATTTCACATTATTACTTTTTTTACTGTAATTTTGACCAACTAAATTCAGCCAAATAGACTTCTTTCTAAAACATTAAAAAGTCTTAATCATTCCAAACTTTTGACCAGTAGTGGAGACTTTTTTTTCCTTGAAAAATTATAACCGCAGGTCTCGTTTCATTTCGATACTTATGATTGTGTTATGTGGCAGCAACAAAGAAAGAAACAATAAAACCCTACATTCATTAAATGTTTTTGCCCACGATGAATTGAAAGAAAAGAACGAATAACTTCCTTCTACGGCCCATTGTGTTTGTTTTGGGAACGCTGGGGTGTGTCCAGTCTCTCTATTGATAGAAACCCATGAGACTGACACTTCAATCAACGCCCTCATACAGCCTTAAAACCTGAAGAGCCACTGACCGTATCCATACACGCTCCTCCAAAAGGATCATTTGCAGAACCAAGGAGAAAATGTTCCACTTCATCTTGTTTGTTGGATTTCTGTGTTTTTCTGTGGGAGAATCCAGCTCTACTGGTAAGTGACTGATCAAACTCTTACAGCTTCTCAAAATGACAAAAATACTGAAGACATTCAGGTCATTACCCTTTCAACAGGCTTACTGATTCAGTTCACGAAAGAATGTTTTATGATAAATATGAAATATTGCCCTTTTCATTTATATATTCACTCAAAAAACCTGTTCTGTTTGATTAATAATGGTGATTGTGTGTTTAATGGAACTCACAGGTGCTCCTACAACCACAGAATTGACATCAGAAACATCAGAAAGCTCGACAATGACTTCTGAGCCATCAACACCGCAGCCTGGTATAGTTCCATATTTTGCTAGCCTTGTTTGTTTAATATAACAAATCAATTTTAATCAGACTACATTGTGTCAGTTGACTCAGCTGTGGATTTCACATAAACTTGTTAGTAGTGAACTTTAGTTTAAAGGGATAGTTCAACCAGAAAAAAAAGTCTGTCATTACTCACTTTGGAACACAAAAGAAAAGAAGAAAAATGATAAACTGTTTAAAAATGTCCATGAGTTCCAAAACAACAGTAGACTGACTTTGAAACAAAGTCATACAGATTTGGAATGACATTAAAGTGAGTGAATTATGATGGAACTTTAATTTTTTGGGGGTGAAATATTGCTTTATTGCAATTTGGAGATTCGTTACATTTGTAATATATTTTCTCATACTGTATATAGGCCCTTCAATAATTACTGGTTTGAGGGTAGCTGTCAAATCTGTGGTGGATCTGTCCAGTAACCCTTATTCACCTGAGATGCTGCTCCTTGTCCGTCAGGTAATTCTTTATTCTCGTCACCTTTATAAAAGTATATCCTATAGAACAGGGTTCACCAATCTCGGTCCTGGAGGGCCGCTGTCCTGCAGAGTTTAGCTCCAACCAGCTCCAACACACCTGTTTTAAAGTTTCTAGTATGCCTAGTGAGACCTTGATTAGCTGGTTCAGGTGTGTTTAATTGGGGTTGGAGCTAAACTCTGCAGGACAGCGGCCCTCCAGGACCGAGATTGGTGAACCCTGCTATAGAATATAAAGTATTACAGTCAGTTGCCCAGAATTATTTTCACACATAAAGTGGCAGTTGCAATTCTTTTTTTCCCTATCGTGACGTATATCCTATTGAAACGGGTTCTCCAACAAGAATTTTTTTTAGCCCTTTTGCCACTCAGTCCGGCTGAGGGGGGCGTATTCCGGCGGGAAAGTGACGTCAATACATACCCTCTATATTCCATAAAACATGGAAGTGTCCATTTTGATTTCATGGTGACTTTAAAGGTGAGGCCACATTAGTGAAAACTGACAGGGAAAGAAAAGTGTGTGAAGTATGATATGTATGAAGTTATGAAGCACTTTCAACCCTAGCAGCTTTCTGTTGGTCAACTCGGCGTATTCTTGTGACCAACTTGATTCTGATCTATTGAAATGACTTGCTTTCGGATTCGTAATAATTTGTTAAACTAATCTCGTAATTTTTTGGTATTTTTAGGGGCCAAGCACCGAACGTGCGGAGGCACCTATTGTATCTGTTGGCGATCTTATTATTATTCTTCCATTTCTTCTTCTTCTTCCGCTCTGGGACAGCCCATAGAACCGCTTACGAGAAAGTTATGAAATTTGGCACACTGATAGAGGACAGTCTGAACAGTCACCATAGCAAATTTGTAGTCTCCAACTCAATCCCTCTAGCGCCACCAACTGTCTAAAGTTGCACACATGTTTATGCTAATAACTTTTGAATCATAATGAAACAAAATTCTTTCTTCATTTGATTCCTTAGCTCAAGACGATTCGATTGCACCCTGCGACGTCATTTTCCGTCATGAAAATTTGTCTGCCATTTTGAATTATCCGAAAAACCTACTTTTTCAAACTCCTCCCAGGCCGTTGCTCATGTTGATGGAATTCATGTTGATTCGTCAAACCATTCTCGAATACCGCACAAACTAATTTTACGTAGCGCTTGTGAAAACAGACGTAAGGCTATATTAATAGTTAAGTGGCATAAAAATGCAAACAAAGTCAGGTGTGGGTAATTTTTTATATGTTTATACATATAAATGTCTATAACTTCAAAACGAAATGAGATATTTTCACCAAATTTGACACAAATATGTATGGGCTCACTCTGAGGACACAAAAAAAAATTGTGGGATTGTACCTCTTGTTGGCGCTATATAGAGCAAAACATGAAATTGCCATTGACTTCAATACAGTATTGTGATATAAAATGTTATACTTTATGAACGCATTAGCGTATCATTACGAAACTCGGTATGAGTCATTGGCATCATGCCTTGAAGGTACTTAAAAACCTTGCGGTAAAACATTTATAACGAAATTTAAAAAAATGCTAATAGCTTTTGAATAAATTTGCGTATTGTAATGACACTGGTCTTAATAGATTCCTTGGGTTATGCCAAAAACATAGATATCAATTTTTCCATAGTCAGCCAAACTTCCTGTCCGCCATCTTTATTTACTTTAAAACCTACTTTTTAGAACCTCTCCTAGACCGTTCATCCGATTTTCACCAAAATCGAATCGTATCATCTCCAGACTGTGCCGAGTAAAAGTTATGGATTGCGACGAAACCGTTTTCGTATACCACAGCAGCAAAGTTGAGGCATGATGCCAAAATGACTATTCAGGCTTTATATCTGCAATGCCTTGACATATTGACACCAAACTTTGTATGTGTCATTGTCACTTCACTCTGACCACATCACATCGATTTCATAACCACGCCACCTACAGGTTGAAAGTGCTAAACCATTAAGGCATATTTTTAGTTACTGTATGTGATTTTTTCAGCCATTTTGCCTAAATTCATCTTTAAATGTCTTTAATTGCTCCTTGCTGCAGTTGGTCTGACACTCCCAGCCATGTTGGCATGTCTTGTCGTCTGCTTGCGCTTGGCCCCGATAATTGCTGCTTGCAGCTATATTTATTTTTGTTTTCATCACACTTTGTTAATTTGCCAAATGGAAACGCAACAAATCCAAAATGGATTTAACAGCTTGAATATTTGATCTCTACATGGGCAGGAATGAAACGCCCCTTTCCGCTGGTGGGTCAACCAAACATCAAACCGTGAAAGAAAGATAGCACATTTTAAAACAAAACATTTCACAAAAAGACATTAATTAGGCACATCTCCTGGGCATTTAGAAGATAACTGACTTTATAGCCTACATCAGCTAAATATCACAAATACAATGGTTATTAATATTTACTTTTGAATGGCTCATTATATTAAATTGAATATTTCTTATTTGTACTGTATAACTTTTCATTGTTTAAGTGTTTGCACTGATATGAATAGGCTATTAAACATCAAATTAGGCCTCAATGAAGTTCTATAATGCTCTCTGTCCTTTCAGATCGAAAGTTTCATTCCTTTTCAACAAAGAGCAACGACGTCCATCACAGTGAGAAAAGTCCAGAGAAGCTCCTAGAAATCCTATTAATGTTGTCAGCTATAGTGCTATAGTATTCAAATTGTTAGTATGGTCAAGTTATAACTATGGTTTTGTTCTTTGTGTATATGCACTGATCTATATAATGACTATATAATTCGATATAGATCAGTGTGTATATGTCTTTTCAGAGCATTTAATCGTGTGTCATTTTATACAGTAAGATATGCTGTTGTGAATCAAATGCCATTCAGCTCTGGACAGCAAATAAACAGTTTTGTTTCAGATAACAGATTTTATTTTTGTTTTATTTTATATATTTTTGTTTGTTTATTAGGTCTGTCTTATTTGATCATAATTTGGTTTCTATGTATTTCTCAGATCGCATTTACATTACATTTACTGAAGAAACAAACTTGCCACCATGATGCTAAAGTGTTCTTTGTGGTTGCCAGGGTGTTGCTCTGTGGTTGCTAAGCTAATTTTGGGTGGTAACTTGGTGGTTGTTTACAAATCAAAATCCAACCTGCAAGTCCCTTATAAACCTCCCTCCTACACTGGAAGTATGGTATTGGATATTTTTTACAATGACAATGGAGAAATTTGGAACAAAAACAATACTTTAAAAATGGTGCAATTCAACAACTCTTTTTATTGTTTATGTGCAGTTTTGTGTGCACATCCCACACACCCTAATTGGGCTCAGGTGCAAGACAACAGAAGTAACAATAATTGAAAAAAGAAACGATAAAACAGTAATGCATTTTGCTGATCATGTCAAGCATTAGTAACAACAAATAGCTATAGAACAGTATATGAGTGATTGGAGAAATACTAAAAGCTTCACTTGGAGAATAAAGAGCAATTCATTAATGTTCCGTGGTCTTTGTCAGTGTATTAAATCATATCAAAGACTGACAGATCTCATCAGTAGATGGTGCAGTTGGCGGTCGAGTACTCCAGACAGATCCATTCATTGGTGTACATCTTATAGCCCTCAGCATCCACCAGCCCGCTGCCTGCAAATGCACACAAAACACTGCATGACTACACAAGAAAAAGCTATATTTATCAAAGCCATCATAGCATGAAGTCTCAGTCTCACCCTCCACGAGGTTGTAGAGGGTGCAGTAGGTTGTGCCGTTGTCTTCCAGCCTGGCCCACGCTTTTGAGATGGCATATCCCTGTGGCAGTGGCAAAAAGGAGAAAAAAAAAAGGGAAGCCAAAAGTATGAAAATCCCTGAGAAGGAATAGTTAGCTACTTCGTGCTTCAGCAGTTTTCAAAAGAGAGAAAATAGCAGACATCAAGATTTTAGGTTATATAGAAAGCCAAACATCATAAATATCATTGGGAATGTCGAGTTCTTGCGTGACCAGACAAGTCTAGCAATACATATTTATTGTTATTAACCCCACTATCTCCCATTTGTTCTTGATGTTCTGAAATGAAACATTGGAAGCAGGGCATTTTACCGTCACTCTACAGACAGATTCTTCGGTTGCCACTAGGTGAAAGGTCAGATCCTGCTTGCTGGTCCACTGTCTGGAGGTGTGTTTGGCTACGATGTGGAAAGGTGTGGCAGAAACCAGCTGAAGAAGACAACAGTTCACTAGATTTGTAAATATACTGTTGTCAGACTCCTTGTGCATACACAAATCTCAAATGGATTATTACAATAAATGGCAAAAAGACCAAAAACAAATGGATGTTTTTGTGAAAACACTTGCATGCCTAAAACTTTTGCATACTCAACCTGTCAATACAAGTTTAATACGTAGGATTAAATATAGCAAACAGTTGCACTTACTTCGTACAGGCATCTCTGTCCAACAGTCATACAGCCAGACATGCCCCTCCACTCCTTGATCTGGTTCACCAGACTCACAAAAACGTCCTGGCACGGGATCCCGAAGAGCCTGGCGAATAATCAGAGAGCTTTCAATGCAATGTCATGTGGTTCTAGGTGGCGTGAATTTGTAAATTGGATTGTGGATCTGGTGCGTGACTAAAAGGACAGAATTCAGACATACTTGCATCATGCATATCAAATGATCTTTATGAAAGTGTACAGTATGTGGAGGGTCAGTCACTGTGAAAAATGTGCATGGATGATAGAGATAAAAGATCAAAGCCTTGTGATGCTAGACATAAGTTTACCATTTGTCTTGGTTTTTATGCAGCTCAATCATAAGATTGTTGATTTGTCTTAGTAAGAGTGTAATTAAACCTTTTTTTTTTTTTTTTTCAAATATCATCAACAATGTAAAATTAACTGGAATCTGCAGAAAAATGCTGTAACTTTCTCAGACTTTTACTCAACTTCATTTTAAACAACATCTATTATTTTATCATTTAAGCCCCCTTTTTTCTTGTGAAATATTTTGCTTGAAAAATTGTGCATACATTTTTTTTAGATATTTTGTGACGTTCATTCATTCTGAAGCATAAGTGTCCAAATACTTTTTAAGGTCACTATATAAAATATATCTATATATGCTATTGTTAGTCAGTATATAGCTAAAAACAACATTCTCAAATTATGAAGTACTTTAGACTCCAAAGTAAAACAATTAAATACAGAACAACATGATTGAAATACAACAGTAGTGTAAAATTTGCCTCGTAATAACAAGCCTCTGTGTATACTTAACATTAAAGTTTTTTCCCCTCCAAAATTCTTACTAATATGTCGAATAGTATTTTTTAATGAGCTTTTATTTTTATATTTTCATTTTTAGTTTGTTTTAGTAATTTTGTTGTCAAATTTAGTCAAAATGTTTGTCCTTGTTACAGTGTAGGTATACAATTAAGTACTGAGTAATATTAATTAATTTTAAAATTAAGTATTAAGTTATATGAATCAAAAGCGTGTACTATAGGGTTAGAGTTAAGAATGTGCTTTGGTTTAGGGTTAGTTGTAATTCTGCATAATTTAGTGTTATTACTATACTAAGAATATGTAAAGTGTAACAAGGACACTGAAGTAGTGTTATCATATATATATATATATAGTTTGAGACATTTGAAACTTCATCTTAAACTTAGATTTCCATCTAATATTTATATTTTATTTTATTTCAGTAAGCAAAACTATTTTTAGTCAACAATAGATATACCTATCGTGATAGTATTGTACATTAAGTTATACTGATGTTACATTTATTAAGTGTTAGACTATTTATACGGCGTGAGTTCGACGCAGAAATATAAATTGGGCTTGATACTGATAACCACACATACAATCTTAAAGCCCGATCACACTACGGACGGTAATGATAAAGACATAGTTCTAAAAGAGTCCACACTACAACAATAACGAAAATAGCACAGAGAAACGATATCGTTGGAATGACTATCAGAGCGATATTCCCAGACATTGGAACAGTAAAAATATTGAGAGCCAATCAGAATCCACCAGACTTGAAAGAGCTCGAGCATTTAAAGTGACCGACGACAAAACTGCTCGCACACTTGAATAAACAGAACGTTTTGTCTGCAGGTGTGGATGCTAATATAGACCTTATTCAGAGCAGCGCCGTGACAGGTATGAAAGCGAGGCTGAGAGGGATAGACAGACTTACCATGTTTTCAATGGCATCAGCTGTAAAGCTATATAAAGCTGTATAAAGCTCCTAGATTATTTATCATTTTCCACAGGCTCATATTACCTGTTTTTTTTTTTCGTCTACTGAAATTCCGTCAAAAACACATTAAATACCAGTACAACAACATGTAGCCTCGCTTTCATTCCCGTTAAAAATCAAAGATGGCGCTGCTGTGAATAAGGTCTAGTTATTGTTTTTGTCATCACTCTTTGTGTGAACGGGCCTTTACCATGTGACTGACAAGGAATGACCCACTTACTTTTTATTACACCTCTACGAGTGCAAATGCACTGACAGCAGCTGAAACAATCTTTCCAATATGTGTGCACAAAGAAAAATTTCAATAAAATAAAATTCTCCAGTCAAGCGGCATCTTACCATATGATTCTGCACTGAGCGTGGAGCGGTTCTCCAGTTGCCATCAGAGTGAACCCCAGGGTCAGGGTGAGAGCCAGAAGCAACGTTCTTGTTTGCATGGTGAAGATTTCTCAGAGGTCTGTGCGTCCTGGCGATGAACAGACAGAGACGTGCTTGAGTTTTATAGTGCGCTCAGATGGGAAGTGGAGCCACAGCATTGATTAGCAAAGCCCACGTCTCGTGAGCTCCAGAAACTGAAGCGTTTGGCCATTAAATGTGGGCCCTTCTGTCTAATTAGAGATGCCATACATGTGTTAGGCTGTTGTAAGTCATCTGATCTGTGTTTGACACAGATTTGTGCTCTGTTTGAGTGTGTTTAAAGGCTGTTTAGTAATATGTGTAACTTCTGAGGGATGATATGCCTTTTATTTATGCTGTACACACAAAGACAGACACAAACAGCCCTTCATTTCTATGAACTATTTGAAACAGTAAGATATTCATGTAGTAATTTCAAAAAGATTCTGGTGTAGACAGCAACAACTGGACAAAAGTCTTTGTATCAAATATGATGAGCTGTAAATGTATTCAGTGTGTACTGTTCAAAAGTTTGTGGTCGGTAAGTTTTTATTACTTTTATTCAGCAAGGATGCATGCATTGATCTAAAGGGACATTAAGGGCATTTATAATGTTATAAAAGATTTCTATTTTAAGTTAATTCTGGTTTTTTTTTTTTTTTTTTTTTACTTTCTGTTCATCAAAGAATCCTGAAAAAAAAAAGATTCTCATGCTATCCATAAACATTTTAAGTGGCACAATTGATTTCAACATGGATGATAATAATAATAATAAGTGTTTCTTTAGCAGCAAATCATCATCTGTGACCCTGGATCACAAAACCAGTCACAAGTCGCACATGTATATTTTTGGCAATAGCCAACAATACATTGTATGGGTCAAAATTATCGATTTTTATTTTATGCCAAAAATCATTAGGATATTAAGTAAAGATCATGTTCCATGAAGATATTTTGTACATTTCCAACCGTAAATTTATAAAACAATTATTTTTGTGAGTGAATGCAGCACAATCGCGAACATAAATGTAGAACTTTAAAGGCCATTTTCTCAATGTTTAAATTTTTTTGCACCCTCAGATTCCACATTTTTATCTCGGCCAAATATTGTCCTATCCTAACAAACCATACATCAATGGAAAGCCTATTTATTCAGTTTTCAGATGATACAACTCAATTTCAAAGAACTGACCCATGTGACTGTGGTCCAGGGTCACATATTAGAATGATTTCTGAAGGATCATGTGACACTGAAGACTGGAGTAAATGATGCTGAAAATTGAATAAATGACATTATTCAATATATTAAACTGAAAAGTTTTTTTGTAAAATTTTGAAATAATTAGTTATATATCACAATATTACTGTCAAATGCAGCCTTAGTGAGCATATAAGAGACAAACATTGAACAATCTTACCAACCCCAAACTTTTGAACGGTGTCTATGAATACAAATGTATAGGCCTATATGCATTTTTTACATGCAGTTACATAAAAGGTACATATTACAATGGTACATTGCCGAGAAAGGCAGTAATGTAGCGTGAGGCAGCAGACTCGGCACGCAATGCTGCTTGTGGGAATGCAGTCAGTTTTGACTGCAAAAGAAGAAGAATAATTTGATTGGATGTAATGTATTTGAACTTTTACGGCATTACCATTTTCCTGTTTTAAGACAAGAGGATGAATTCTGAATTAGGAATGCATGCTTGGTTTTAATGCTATTTTAAGATGGGGTAGAATTAAATGAACAGTAAAGATCAGCGTTTTGTTTGTGTACACCCCCAGGGATACAGGTACCCTTACAAGAAAATGTGATTCATCAGACCAGGCAACCTTCTTCAATTGCTCTATGATCCAGTTCTGACGCTCACATGCCCATTTTAGGGGTCAGGGGTCATCATGGGCACTGACCAGTCTGAGGCTACACATCCACATGTGCAGCAAACTGTGATGTGCTGTGTGTTGTGACACCTTTCTATCATGGGCGGCATTACGTTTTTCAGCAATCTGAACTCTCCTGTGTGATCGGACCAGATGAGCTAACCTTTGCTCCTCATGTGCATCAGTGAACCCCGGGCGCCCAGAACCTATTCAACGATGCTGGTCCAACGGTTGTTCTTCCTCGCACCACTTTTGGTTGGTACTAACCACTACATACACTCTAAAAATGCTTGGTTGTTTCAACCCATGTTTGGGTCAAATATGGACAAACCCCAAACCCAATTGTTGGTTGCAATTTTTTTTATTACATTTTTAAACCCAACAGTGGGGTTTGTCCATATCTGACCCAAACAAGTCACCCAGTCGTCTAGCTCAGTGGTTTTCAGTCCTTGTCCTGGGGATTCACCGCTCTGCACATTTTGTATGTCTCTCTTAAAGGAGAACTCCGGTCAATTTTAACATTGAGCTAATTTTTTTGTAAATTTGGAGTGCTGTCAGTACAGAGAACAACGACAAAAATCGGTGTTGCCTACACCGTGTTATCCTCTTTTTAAAATTTGCACCCTGTTGACTTCAATGGGGCAAGTTTTAAACCTGCTTTTAGCCTCTTAACATCCTTGATGTGTCATTACAAGTGCCCAGCCATGTGAGTGATTCCTTCAGAGTGAACACGAGTGAATCTGACTGCAGTAGATGTGAAAGAAATGGATAAAAATGATGTTAATTCAGCCAGCGCACATACCTGTATTTTCTTCCTGTTTTCGGGCGAAGTCCGAAGTAGTCGATTGTCGAGTTCACGCGCTTTATAACCTATGCAGGTGAACTCGACAATCGACTACTGTGGACTTCGACCGAAAACAGGAAGAAAATACAGGTATGTGCGCTGGCTGAATTAACATTATCAGCACTCCAAATTTACAAAATAATGAGCTCAATGTTAAAATTGACCGGAGTTCTCCTTTAAGGCAATCTCACAACACACGACTTTTGGCTAGATTTTGCTGTTTGAGACAGATTTCCAAGGTCTGCGACAAAAACCCCAAATCGGTGCTCGTTGCGGTCGCTGATGCTCGTCAAAAATGGTGACGTGATCTGAGCCGATGCTCAGTCACAGATGCTGCAATATTTTCAAACCAGTTTGATATTAATCGCCACGTGATTTGGTCGAGTGAGCGATTAAACAACATGGTAAACTGCTCAAATGATATCATGCACCTTAATGTACATGAATGAAAGGTGACAATTTGATCATACTTGTTAATAGTAATATACTAACAAGAAATATCTTTTTAAAATGTAAATAGGTGGTCTTTGCACTATACTTAACATAATGATATATTTTATATCAGTTTTTGCGGAACAGACATGGACAGCTAATTTTCTGCCTCATTATTTTTCTGCACATATGACTTGGACAGCGAGCGTGAGCAGTTCTCTAATGTCCTGCATGTAAGAAAACGTTTTTCCATTGTTGGTTTGGCCAACTTGACAAGGACAAAGATCTAGTAGTTTGTGCACCTTATCGGCATTGTGTATTATGAGCGCTGCTAATGCCCGGTATACACATTATTTTTGGCTGTCCCAGACTAAAACTCCTAAACGGTGGTCCTGCGTCATAACAGTGAGAGAGGTTCAAAGACGGCCAGTCTCGCGACCAAAAATAGCCTGTGATAATTTTCTGACAGTGTCAGAAATGTAATATCTTCATCTCAAAGTGTGTTTGCTGCTACGGCCTACGTCTACTGACTAGCCAATAAAAATGCAACATGAAATGGTGCTAAAAATTTAAACCTACTTACCTCAAGCTCCATTTGCCAAGTTGGCCTCTTTTCCCTAGCCATGACTGCATCCATATTCTGCTCTTTCGCTTCTGGCGCTTCCTTTTTCTTCAGTGCACATAAAACCACAATTTCCAAAGTGCGATTCATCGCTCTATTTGTTAACCATGCTGATGATGTTTTATTCTATACTAACTTGCGTTGTAGCCTATGATTCAATAGGTGTCATCATCGTACAGCCTTCATACATATCGTACCCAAGTTTATTCTATCCATATCATACAGTGTGATTTGTAAGGATTTTATAGGATTGCCGAAGTCTGTAGGCATAAGACAAGAATGACGACAAACGACAACATTTGTTGTGTAGTTTGAGCACCACTGCGGATTCATAGTCTTATAGCTCTGTAGTGTGAGGTTGGTCTAGCCATCACTATTTGACCCTTGTCAAAGTCACTCAGATCTTAATGCTTGGCCGTTTTCCTGCTTCCAACACGTGGGATTCAAGAACCGACTGTTTACTTGCTGACTACATCCCACACATTGACAGGTGCCACTGTAACATAACCAATATTATTCACTTCACCTGTAAGTAATTTCAATATTCTGGCTAATCAGTGTAAATTTCTACTGAATTCAGCAGTATAAAACAGTCACTGTGAGGGGGATTTTTCACATTATCACATCTGCGATTAAAATGACAAACCTGTTTGAAATTATCTTGAGGTGAAATTCTGAAGGCATAGAAGGGATAATTGAAAAGCGTGGATAATCTAAATGGATGAAAGTCGAACATACACTGACAGAGGTGTGAGACAGGTGGAAATGAGACAATTTCCTAAAAGGTTTGGATTGTCTCATGTTGTTCTGCATTGTGCGTCAGAGGCTAAACTCATCTCTCACAATCACCACCCTGACATCTGACACTGGAGCTCCCATACTGCCATAGTTTTCTCTATTTTTAGCTTTAGCCATCTGGAAAAATCACCCAAGTCATGGCGCGCTGAACACAACGTTTTCAAAATCATCCCGACATTTCAAATAAAACCAGTAAGGCAGAAAAGCAGATCAAAGCTGATCACGTTCTCACAAATTACGCAAACCCTCGGGACACCCGTCTAAGTGATACTTCCTTCTTTCAATTTCAAATGAACAAGGGACATCAAATACAGACAGTGTAGTTATCATACAGAAAAAAGCGCACTGAAATCAAATGGACAAAATCATTTGAAAATTCTTCCGTTTTGTACTAAAAGAAATGTGCATTTTTATTAAAAGAAAGTCCCACCAGTCTATGTTGTCTCAAAAAAGTTTAGTTAACTATCCAGTTGTCCAGTGTTTCTGCATATTCCAGCTCTTTCTCCTATTTTTCTGTTCAAGACTCAAATCAAAAGCAGTTTCAATGTCTCCCAGTATCAGGCACAATCCTCTTCAGTCAGCAAGCTCCATTGAGACCTTGACAGAATGGCAGACATTATTGATTTTGATTCACAGTTATTAGTGATCCTTGAAGAAACACTGAAATAGAATAAATCACACAGTATTGTGCTTTTCAGTTACACTGAGATCTCGGAGATATCGTTGGAATTTGATCTCTATGAGTACTAGAAGTTTTATAAATCCATGAGGTATTTGCTTTTGACAAATAGTTTTTTCTCCCTGTGATGCAGAGATGCAATCCATGCTCCAGGCGCATCCTCTTCAGATAAAGTTATTGAGTCTTCGGTTCTGCCAACTTCTCTGGCACCATATCTAAGTCGGTTAAGCAGCAGTAGCACATGATCTGAGCATATTTGGTGAAAGAATCTGTCACAGAGGAAAGAGAGAGAAACACGTTGGTGGGGATAAAAAACTATAGAATCACACGAAGAAAAAAAAATATATATATAAATATATATACACATAATAACAGTAAGCATGATATGTCAGTCACATAGCCTTCTTTCTTTCAGACTAGAACATTTTGTGATGGTACGATCTCATAAAACATTTCTGAGTCTGTATTTGAGGTCCGTCTTCAGACCAAAAGAAAACATCTATAACCTCTCTTTGGTTTTCATTTAAATAATAGATTCACACAAAAATGCATATCAGTTAAGCAGAACTATGAACTTGCATGAACAATAGTCACATGTTTGTTGTGGTGAAGTGGTGGCTGCTATGGTTGTAAATCTTTTACCACATGACTATATGAAAAAAAAAAGAAAAAGAAAAGAGCTGACATGTTTCCTTTTACTGATTCTTTATATTCCAGTTACCTAAACTAAACTAAACACATTTTTTTAAGATATTAGCAGAAAAGTATTTGTGTCTTTCTCTGATCTGTGCCTTTATAACAGTAAAAAATTAATTTATTGTAGGCTCGTTGTCATGTTAAAGTCAAACTATTAAGGTCATTTTAAAACAATCAAGGAACTTCGTTTTCTGACACATATCCAAAATTTCTCTTTAAGGAATAATTGTTTTTGTAAATGTCTGCACTTCCTAAGACTTACCCACTTAGTTTTCCTGCTTTAAAACAGTGCTTATTGATAGCATTTTGAAATTTGTGATGACAATGAATACAACTACATATATTCTTGACCCTATCCCAACATTTATTCTTAAGGGGTGTCTGTCATCAAGTAGTCCCCTCATTTTGAATTGTGAACACCTCCCTTACTACTAATATTGTTCCAAAAGCACGTGAGGTTGCAGATATTACACCAGTCCTTAAAAAGCCTGGAAGTGATAAGTCTGACCTATCAAATTACAAGCCTATCTCAAATCTTCCCTTTCTCGCTAAGGTTTTGAAACGTGTCGTTGTGGCACAACTCCATTCACACTTGTAATTCAACAAGCTTTTTGAACCTTTTCAATCTGGGTTTAGAAAGGGGGACAGTACAGAGACCGCCTTGGTTGGAGTTATGAATGACCTGCTTGTCTCAGCTGGCTCTGCAGCCTCTATTTTGGTGTTGTTAGACTGAGTTCAGCATGTGACACATTGTGTGCCACTCCATTCTGCTCAATAAGCTTGAGAGTTGGTTTGGTATCTCTGGTACTGTGCTTAAATGGTTGAAATCCAACCTTACTGATCGTTCCAGTTTGTTGTCTTGGGAAGCAACAAATCTTACATTGGGGGATCCTCAGGGATCTGTCTTGGGTCCTATACTTTTAGTATTTATATGCTTCCTAATCATTAGGAATTATCACTTCTATTATGCTGATGATACCCAAAAATCGAATTGTTCCAAGACAGAGGTTCTTCTTATTGGCATACCAGCAGCTATTCATAAAGGTAGCATTTTTAAATTGATTATGGATGATGGTGTCGTATTGCCATCTACTCAAGCTTGTAACCTTGGTGTGATTTTTGACGCTCATTTGACATTAGACTCACATATTAAGAGCATCACAAAATCTGCATTTCATCATCTCAGAAACATTGCAAGAATTAGGCCTTTCCTCACATTGCCTGACGCTGAAAGGCTTATTAATGAGTTATTTCCAGGATTGATTATTGTAATGCACTATTTGTTGGTTTACCTAATAAATCTACCAAACGGCTGCAGTACATCCAGAATTCAGCAGCACGTGTTTTCAGTTATACTCAATTACGTCAGCACATCACAGACATTATTTATAATCTGCATTGGCTTCCTGTTCAGTCGCGTATTGATTTTAAAACTCTCACTCTAACATACAAATCTGTACATGGAACGGATCCTTCTTATATCTGTGATTTAGTTACCCAAACACGCCTTCTCGTTCTCTTCGCTCTGCTGATTCTTTCACTCTTCAGCAGATCTTTGTAGATTACAATCTATGGGGGAGAAAGCTGTTTCTGTGGCTGCGCCCAGGCTGTGGAATCCACCTCCTCTACTGTTAGAAATTCTCCCTCATTAGCGAGTTTCAAGTAGTTGCTAAAAACCCATCTTTCTGCTTGCATAGATTAACATGATTAGTATTTTATTTAGGGCTGTCAAACGATTAATCGCGATTAATCGCATCCAAAATAAAAGTTTGTTTTTACATAATACATGTGTGTGTACTGTGTATAATTATTTTCTATATATAAATACACACACATGCATGTATATATTTAAGAAATATTTGCATGTATATACTGTGTATATATATTTATATTATATATAATTTATATTATATATAAATATTTTATATATAAATAACACATTTTCTTAAATATATATATGCATGTGTGTGTATTTATATATAGAAAATAATTATACTCCGTACACAGACATAAATTATGTAAACACAAACTTTTATTTTGGATGCGATTAATCGCGATTAATCGTTTGACAGCCCTAATTTTATTGTTTTGATTAGTTGTAATGATTAGTAGTTTTTGTTGTTTCTTTGTTGTTTCAATTTATTGCTTCTTTGTACTGTATCATTTCTATAATTCTGCATTTTATTTGTTTTATTCGCTATAGTTTGTATCGCTTTGGGTACTTAAAAAGCGCATTACAAATAAAATGTATTATTATTAATGTTGGTGGTTGTTAAAATGCATTCATCAGTCTGGCATTAGGAATTTTGTAGCTTAATGTTTTGGTAACACTTTATTTTACAGTCCTTGTTATGTGTGTTACATGTACCCACTGTAGTAATAACAGTTAACAGTAAGTTATGCATAATTACATGCAACTATACCCTAAACCAAACCCTAACTCTTTAGAAAGTACATGTAGTTAAATACTATTCCACAGTAGCCTACTTAACTGTGTAAATACATTGTAACAAGGACCCCTTATTACTTTTTTATCCCCTCATGTGAATCAATGTGTAATATGATTATCCTCACCATTGAGTTTACTGATCCATTTTGGCCTTTTCTCTTTGGGCAAGTAGATACACAGGTAATAAACAGGCACTCCAGACAGTGCGATGGAAACTCCTATGAGGGAGTTAATGGTGTCGCTGTACAGAGGCACGATCACGAGGAACACACTGCACAGGCAGTAGACGAAGGGAAAGAACAATGAGAGCTAATGAAGAAAACAAAACAAAGTCAACAATATGCGAATATGCAGAATATGCAGATGTGAATACTGGAGCGCTGAATGGATCTAGTTACCTTGACAGGTCTGTGTCTGTCGGGCTGAGTGAAGCGCAGGTAAATGAGTCCGGCCACGGACAGACCCACATACAGCCAGTAACTGAAGCTGAAGTAGTTGATGAGTTGAAACACATCCTCCACACACAAGAAGATCAGACCCATAATGCCCTACAAACACCCACAAATACAATGCTTATCATTGCCTATTCAGCAAGACGACGGCCACATTGATAAGCGCAACATAAAAAAATGCACCTTTAAACATTCAACAGCAGAAAAATGATTGTTTAATTATAAAGGCAATAGAAAGACATCAGTAGGGGTGTCAACTTGTGTTGTTTCCGGGTGCAAGCGGTGAACCATTGTAAATTTTCGATAACAAAGTTTGCAAAGTCACTAAGTTTAATTCCCTAGACCCTCTTACTCTTGAACCCCTCCCTTCAAATACACCACGATCAAAGCACTTTCCAATAGATAAAGACCTGCCATCGCCACCCCCCATCCCCCCATTCCCCCCTAAATACATCCAATGACATAAGTACAATGGGTCGTGAACACCATTTCATGTGGACTTTACCAACTGATTATAATGTAGCATCATATTATCATGGATATTCTGGTCCAGTGAATTGATACTTGGAGAAAAAGGCAAGAGACTTACATTAAAGAGGAGTGCAGGTACGGGAGTGTAGCGCTCAGCCTGGATCAGACTTAAGCTGATGGGAAGGTGGCCTTCTCTCGCCCCCACAAAAAACAATCTAACATAAAGATACGCAACATCTACTATAAGCATAAATTATTACTTGAAAGTCATTGTTGTTTTAACTGGAACCAAAGTTTTACCTGGAGGCGGCAATGATGGAGGCATTGAGTCCTCCATAGCAAGACATGGCCACAGCAATGGGAACGATCCAGCTAACGGGACCTAGCACCTGATTCCCAAATGTCTACAGATGGGGACACAAACTAGATGGTTTAATCAAATGATGGTGTAATTAATACAATAAACTCATAAAGACTAAAGATCACATATTTGATACTCTGAAAGATCCTTACTACAGCCACTGCATCACTACCCATGAAAGAAGGCATGTCCAGAACTACGTAGTAGGCCACGTTGGTCAGCAGGTAGATGATTGTCACTATTGGCATGGAGATGGCTATAGCGATGGGAAGGTTCCTATGAACGATCAAGGAGAAAGATTAAACACTTAAAGCCCCGATATACTTCAAACGAAATCGAAGAACGAACTGATGTGATGTCATTTCGAACAAAATCGGGCCGAAACGGAGTTCGTTTTGGGAGTTCGAAACAGATTGCCAAAGGGAATTTTCCCGAAAAGTTCGCTCCGGCTGCTAAACACCTTCGAAATCCCATTGGTCTATGGCGATAACGTAATAGGTAGGTGTGCGAAGAAGCTCCGCCTTCTTTCATGTGAAAATCTTTTCTGGTTCATTTGGCCTGTTCAGTCTGTCGAGGTCAGATGTCACCCGCGAGTGAAAACATGAACACACTGGAGGAGCTGCTTTATAGTAGAAAATGAAGTTGTACTTCTGATGAAAAGAGACACTGACACTGTTTTTCATGTTTAATATGTTAAAGCTGCTTGATTTTAAGCCATCTATTGTATAAATAAACATGACGTGACTTTACTGGAGTGCTGTAGAGCTCGTGCAAATGATCATATGCTTTTCTAATGCTTTATTAAAATGCTTGCTGTTTTCTCTATTTTGTTGTGTGTTTATTTTGTTATTGAGAGGAAGGCGCACAGCCCATATTTACATATTTATCTAACCGTTGCTCTCAGCAGTGTGGGCGGCGTCAGATGTTCAATAACAGTATATCGCTGGTCACGCATTTCGAATTTCGTTTTACCCCTAAACAAAGAACGAAAAAGAACTTTAGGATGAATAATATTATCAGGGACAGGATTTATTCATTTTTATGTTGTTTTGGATAACATTATCTTCTAAATGAATAAATGTTAATGTAAATGTAGAATGATAAACACACCCAATGTGTTTGTCTTACAATGAGTCCACTGGTCATGAAGTTATTCACCAACAGGACCAGATGGAATCTACTGACACTTGCATTAACTGAGCTAATTTTGGAACCTCAAGAGTACAAAGCAATAATAATCAGATTTGCCAACATACAGAATAAATTAAGTGGTTGAGATGCGCATTATTGAGAATTAAAGTTTGATGACAAACTTTGATGTTGGTTTGACAAAGCTTTGTCTGAAAGGTTGAAATATCGTAAACACTGTAAACATGTTCAAGTGCATTGTTAACATGTTTTAACAAGTTAATAGCATGAATTAACACATTACTGGCACATTTTAACATGCTGCTAGCATGATTTAGTATGGTGCTAATATGTTTTAAAATGTTTCTAGCATGTTTCTAACATGTTTTTAAGTCCCCTTGTAGTCAATAATTCAATCCCTTAAAACTCATCTCTGATCATCAAAATTACATATTTAAATGTATTTGAAAATGTATTGTATTCATTGAAAAAAAAATTCTTCATGCCTTAAAATAGCTCGACTGTAACTACACCCTTGCCTCATTTAGTATGTGCAAATTAGCCCCGCCTCTACTCACTCACACCAGCTCAGAGATCCACTCGGTGATGTGATTGGTAACAAGGTAGTTTTAAGGAGAAAATGCTCAGCAATGGTGTTGACTTATGAACTTGCACATGGTTTGTCTTAAAGCATATTAAAAACACCACATAGACATATAAACAACATTAAAAACTTGATTTTCACCACAGGGTGAAACATGTTGGCCTAGGATAGTTGTTAAGCTTTGCGACTGTTTGGCAGCTTAAATACTGTGTCCCAATTCAGAGGCTGCATCCTTCGAAGGCCTTGAAGGTCGGACCAACCTGTAACGTGGCTGCTGCAGACAAGAGGCATTAGATCCAAGTGCAGTAAACATTTATTAAAACAGGACAACTGAAATAACTCTAGACAAGGAACAAGACAAATCCAGACACATAAACAGGAAGCTACAACAAACGCACATGATACAACCATATATTGGCAACGCTAGACAAGGAACAAGAGAAACACTGGGGTATATTATACACAAAGAAAAACAAGGTTAACAAGATAACAAGGGGGAGTGACTAATTGTCATGGGAACACACAAGGGTAACCAAGGGAACTAACAAGACACACCTGGGGAGACTAATAAACATGAAAAACTACAAATCATGGCATCAGACAATAAATAAAAGTCCTCACAAAAGACAGGGGAACACAGGCTGGGATCATGACACAAGCATTGTTAAATGGGACGGTCTTACCTACGAAGGATTGATCTTGTCGCCTAGCAACTGTGACAGCTGAGTGGCAGCAACGTTTAAAAAGTTATATATAACTGTCTGAAAACAAAACAGGGTTCAAGACCTGTCTAAATATGTTCACCTTGTTCTTCTTCTTCACATAGTAAAGAGTATAAACTATATAAAATCACATTTTAGTAAGACATACAAGTCAACATTTGTACAGCTTTATATACATTTATTTTTTACATTTGTATCATTAGATATTTGAGTATGAATTTGAGTTGAAACCCAGTACTTGCATTTAAAATTTTAATGTCTCTCAAAAAACTGGCGTGCAATGAATTCTGGGGTAGGCTATCTGTTGTATCCTTCGTTGCCTAGGAAACGAAAGCCGCATTTCGAGGCTACGTTTGAAGGAGCATTTGAATTGGGACAGAATTCGTTGTGACGCTGTGACACAATCTGCCTTCGAATGAGCCCTCGAAGGATGCAGCTTCTGAATTAGGACGCAGCTTATAAGAGGTTATTGTAGGAAAGTTTTGAACCCTTCCATGAAAGTCTATGTGAATTTCGGAATGTTCGGAAGACCAATACAGGAATTCCGTGAGTCGGATCAGTTAGAAAAGATATAGCAACCCGAGTCAGAAGAGTCTGAAGGTCTGACCCTAGTTTGGTGGTGCTAGTTTTAAATCTCTAGGAGGAGATACTGTTTAAATGTTGTCTCAGAAATGTCGGGACGGGTGAACGGAGGACTCAAAAGCAGAGGGTTCATGAAACAGAGATTATTTGAACACTTCAGGGAACAAACAACCTCCAAAGTGTAGTAACACATGTGGACAAAAGGGAGCTCCAGAGACGTCCGTACAGACACCTGTGGACACACAGGCTGTGGAAACCAGCGCCCAACGGGACAGGGAGCGAGACGAGACAGAGAACAGCAAGCACACGACCATCTGTATCACTCCTCATCTAAGCGTCCTGGGTACAGCAGCAAACAGAGGTCAAACACAACACAGATCCAAAAGCAGATGAGACAATGCACACTAAAATCTACTGACAACAAGGGGCAGACAGAGCAGAGAACATAAGGGAAAAGGGAACAAGCCATAGGTGAGGGCAATGAGCTGCAGAAAATGACAAGACAACAGGGAAAGCCGATGATGCACCCTGAACCGTGACAAGGAGGAAGAAGAAGAAAGAGGAAAGAAGGAAGAAGAAATAGCAAGCAGATTTTGGTTTTGTCAAGCCAACATAATTAAAGGGGTTTCCAAGTCTATGGCATCCCCTGTATAGAACTGTATAGAACAGCTAACATTTGATTTGGTCTCAAATATAAACTAAATATAACAGTTACAAAATATTTATTTAAACATTATATATATATATATATATATATATATATATATATATATATATATATATATATATATATATATAAGATGCAAAATTATCACTAGATTCATGACAGGTGCACTCGCACATATTTTTTCTTACCTTCATTTGATGTTCATGAATCCGAATGATTCTAAATGAGGAAGCACATGCCCACTGCTGTAATTTGCATAAAACACACCCAAACCAAGTCCATATAAGAACTCGTGCACTCCCGCCCGAGAGCATGTGCAAGCACGATCTTTAGAGTAAAGTGTGCCATTCTCAAAACCAGCTAAAACACAAATAACTTATACACTCACTGGCCACTTTATTAGGTACACCGTGTTCAACTGATAGTTAACGCAAATATCTAATCAGCCAATCACAACTCAATGCGTTTAGGCATGTCGACATGGTCAAGATGATCTGCTGAAGTTCAAACTGAGCATCAGAATGGGAAAGAAGGGTGATTTCAGTGACTTTGAATGTGGCAGGGTTGTTGGGCTGGTCTGAGTATTTCATAAACGTTTCGGTTACTCACGTAACCTCTGTTCTCTCTAGAAGAGGGAACGAGTATTGCGTAGTTGCTACGCTACGGGAAAGCCTTTCTTTCTCGAGATACTGAAGCCAAAAATTATCCTTAATTTTTATAATCTTGTCAACGCAGTGCGGCAGCCTGCAGACCTAGGGCGAGCTACTAGCGTGCCCATTGGCTGCCCTGCGGCAACTGCAGCAGCCTACCGCTGAGCCCTTGGCGTGACGTCACGACCAATGAGCGCGCTTGGCGCGCTTAATGCGTCACAGCCCGCGAAAAGGGGTGTGGCTTAGCGTATATAAACAGGGCTCGGAGGCTGCTTCTCTGGTTTCTGTCGCATGAAGCGAAATGAGCTCGTGGCGCGAGCACGGCGGGCTACGCAATACTCGTTCCCTCTTCTAGAGAGAACAGAGGTTACGTGAGTAACCGAAACGTTCTCTTACGAGAGGTTCTCTCGTATTGCGTAGTTGCTACGCTACGGGAACGCCCTTGTCAACGCCGTGCGCGCCCAGCATCCACTGAATGAGTCCCAGGGAGAGCCCGGGGAACGTGATAGCGGAGAGCCGGGCGGCCCAAAGAGGGCTAGCGCCGTACATAAGCACACACTAGGGGGTTAGGAGCGGCACGGCCGGTCCGAACTGACAATTCCCTGCATAGTGCAGCTCAACCAGTAGAGCTAAATCACACACCGTAGCCCGCGCACAGATAGTGGGCCGGCATACGCGAGACTTAGACTGATAACACTTTCGCCTGCAAGGCGGGAACATCCAGGTTGTAAAACCTAACAAATGTGGAGGGGGAGGCCCAGCCTGCCGCTGCACAAATGTCATGAATGGGAATCCCGCTGGACCACGCCCACGACGAGGCCATGCCTCTGGTGGAGTGAGCTCGAATGCCCAATGGGCACTGCAGGTCTTTAGACGCATAAGCCACAGCAATAGCGTCCACTATCCATCTGGACAGGCTGTGTTTCGAGGCGGCGAGACCCTTGGTGCGCCCACCAAACGAAACAAAGAGCTGATCCGAGCGCCTGAAAGCGGCGGACCGTGAAATGTAGTTTCTCAACGCCCTGACCGGGCAGAGGAGATTACTACCGGCCTCGCTGCCGTGCGTTGGCAGGGCTGAGAGGGAAATGACCTGTGCTCTGAAGGGAGTGCCCAAAATTTTGGGAACGTACCCATGCCTCGGTCTGAGAATGACTTTGGAGTCATTAGGTCCGAACTCGAGGCACGCGGCGTTAATAGATAACGCGTGAAGGTCTCCCACTCGTTTGACTGAAGACAGTGCTATCAGAAAAACGGTTTTGAGCGTGAGGTATTTCATATCCACAGTTTCCAAGGGTTCGAAGGGATGCGCTCTCAGGGCCTCCAAGACCAGAGAAAGATCCCACATAGGAACCGCGGGGGGTCGCGGGGGGTTCATCCTCCTGGCTCCCCTAAGGAAGCGGATGACGAACTCGTTCCTTCCTAATGCGCGGCCCCGCTCTGAAACAGAGAGCGCTGAAATGGCCGCAACATAGACTTTGAGCGTGGAGGGGGACCTGCCCGCGTCCAGTAGCTCTTGAAGGAAACACAGTATTCGCGATACCCCACATGTCTGTGGATCGAGCCCCTTAGCAGTGCACCATCTGTTAAACACTGACCATTTCGACATGTAGAGCCGCCTCGTAGAGGGGGCTCTAGATTGTATGATCGTGTTCATGACCCCGTCTGGCAGATCAGCGTGTAATCGTTGAGGCTCCACGCATGCAGAGACCAGCGCTCTGGATGGGGATGCCATATCGAGCCGCGGGCTTGAGAGAGAAGGTCTCTCTTCACCGGTATCGGCCAGGGGGCTGAGTCTGCCAGCTGTATTAGATCCGGGAACCAAGCTTGGTTCTCCCAGCATGGGGCTATGAGGAGCACTGAGTGGCGCGCTTCCCTGATTCTCTCGATGACCTGAGGCAGCAGAGAGACCGGGGGAAAAGCGTACAACGGGCCGCTGGGCCAGGTCTGGGCCAGCGCGTCCTCGTTCTTCGAGAAGAACTCTGGGCAATGAGCGTTGTCTTTTGACGCAAAAAGGTCGACTTTCGCTTTGCCGAAACGGCGCCACAGTGACTGGACTGTTTGGGGGTGTAGAGACCACTCCCCAGGGGGAACGTTGTCCCTGGACAGTCTGTCGGGACCCTCGTTCAGGTGGCCAGGCACATGCGCGGCTCTCAGCGAGCGCAGAGGGTGCTGAGCCCACACGAGGAGGCGTTCCGCCAGGGTGCAGAGCGTCTTTGATCTGACACCGCCCTGGCGATTCACATAGGCCACTACCGATGTATTGTCCGTGCGGACTAGAACATGGTGACCGTGGAGGAATGGGAGGAAGTGTTTGAGCGCTTTCTCGACCGCGAGCATCTCTAGACAGTTTATGTGTAGGAGATTCTCCTGGTCTGACCAGCGGCCATAGACCGGTCTGCCTTCGAAGAGCGCTCCCCAACCTAGGTTGGAAGCGTCTGTCGAGACAACTTTCCGGTGTGAAATCACTCCCATAGTCACTCCCGTGAGATACCATTCGGCTGCCAGCCAGGGCTGCAGGGCTGAAATGCAGCCCTGATTCACTCTGACTCGCAAGCCGCCGGCCGCCCAGGCTCGGTGGGGCACGCGCGCTTTCAGCCAGCGTTGAAGCGGGCGCATGCGCAGTAAGCCCAGCTGGAGCGCTGCTGCAGCTGAGGCCATATGCCCCAAGATACGCTGGAATGTCCTCAGCGGAACCCGGCTGCCTATTTGGAGGGATGCGGCGAGGAGGCGGATGCGGCGCGCGCGCTGCTCCGACAGTCTGGCCGTCATAGCCACCGAGTCCAGTTCTATTCCAAGAAAGGAAATTGACTGACGGGGCGATAGCGAGCTCTTGGTCCAGTTGACCGAGAGACCCAGCTCCTCCAGATGGCTGAGAAGCGCTGTTCTGTGAGACACAAGTTCCGTCTCTGACTGCGCTAGAATAAGCCAATCGTCCAGATAATTCAGTATTCGCATTCCCTGTTTTCTCAGGGGAGCGAGGGCCGTGTCCATGCATTTCGTAAATGTACGGGGTGCCAAAGACAGGCCGAAGGGCAGGACTGTGTACTGATATACTCGACCGTTGAAGGCGAATCTCAAGAATGGCCTGTGACGGGGAGTTATCTGGATCTGAAAGTATGCGTCTTTTAGATCGAGAGAGATAAACCAGTCTCCTGGGCGAATCTGCGCGAGGATTTTTCTGGTTGTGATCATTTTGAACGGCCGTCTCATGAGGGCTTTGTTCAGATGTCTCAGATCTAAAATAGGTCTTAACGCTCCGTCCTTCTTGGGTACGAGGAAGTAGCGGCTGTAAAAGCCCGACTCGCTCAGAGAAGGATGAACCTGTTCTATAGCCCCTTTGCGCAGCAGCTTCGCTATTTCTGCTTGAAGCAGGTGCGCAGCTTCTGAACTCACTCTCGTCTCCGTCTGTGCTGTAAAGCGCGGAGGGCGACGAGCGAATTGAAGCGAATAGCCGTGTTTTATAGTATTCAGCACCCATTCTGACGCGCCCTGAATCGCTTCCCATGCTTTCGCATGCATAGCTAGGGGTCGAATGGTCTCTGGGTTCAGATCGCCGCGCTGCGCGGGATGGGGAACCTGTATCAGAGAGGATGGAGCGGCGTGCGCGCCGCTGGTGCTCGGACACGGGGGCTGGTAAACAGTATTGGCCGACTGAACAGCATTCAGTAGCTCGGTCCCATCGGATGGAGCGTGATTTGCTGTCAAACATCCCAGGCGCGAGAGTGGCGTGGGGATTGTAATGTCTAAAAGTGAGTGCGCGTGCTCGTGAGCGGGCGCAGAGTTTACACTTATGACATGGCCAGTGTTTGGGAGCTTTAGAGGGTCTGTGACCCAAGGTAACTGACTGGCAGAGCGAACAGCGGGTAGGTGTGAGCACAAGGTTGTGGGCACATTTTCTACACTTAATACTCGAGCGGCTTGCGTCCGCTTCATGAGAGAGCGCTCTGTGCGCGTTACCATGGGGACCCTGTTTGTGTGAAGCAGTGAGCACATGGGAGTGGGCACATTTTCTACACTTATAATACTCTCGGCCTGAGCCGTTGTTGCCCGGGGTAACCGAGTGGCAGAGCGAGTTACGGGTAGATGTGAGCACAGAGTTGTGGGCACATTTACTACACTTAGTACTCGAGCGGTGTGTGACCGCTTTATGAGAGAGCGCTCTGAACGCGTTACCATGGGGACCGTGTTTGTTTGAAGCAGTGAGCACGTGGGAGTGGGCACATTTTCTACACTTACAACACCTTTGGCCGGAGCCGGAAAACCCGAATTTACACTCTTTCTGAGATTTATTTGGGCCGCCGTAAAAACGGCGTTTGTGTGCAGGCGAGCGAGTGGTGTTACTGGCTCGTTGGCTGCGGTGTAAGCTGCTGCAGTAGCCTGTACTGAGGGGACTGACAGAGCTGGGCGTTTTGATGGCGGTCCGGCCGCAGCGGGACTCAGCCATCTTTTCCTCCCTGCGGGTGCTAGGAGGACTTCGCGGGCTCAGACTTCAGCGTTATCTTGGGACGCGGACCCCGGGGGGGCGGCGGTCTGTGACGGCTGGTTGAGCGCGACCTAGGGCGGCCGCCCTGGCGTCGCTGCGAAGCAGTTGGTGGCCGAGACGAGCGCTGTGTGGAGCTGCGCGCAGGAGGCTGAGCTTGAGAGTGGCCTGCGGCTGGGCTCGAGCGGCGGGGCAGGAAGAGATTCATAGCCTGCGACGCCTTCTGCACTTCAGAGAAGCGGTCCACAATCCCGCTGACCGCAGGGCCGAAGAGGCCAGTGGGCGAGAGCGGGGCGTTGAGGAAAACAGCGCGTTCTGACTCACTCATATCCGCCAGCGTCAACCATAAGTGTCTGTCGATGACGGTGAGCGCGGCCATAGATCTGCCGATGGCTTGTGCAGCGGTCTTGGTAGCGCGGAGCGAAAGGTCCGTCGCGCTGCGCAGATCTGTTAAGGCTGTGTGATCCGAGCCCTTCTCGTCCAATTCGCGGAGGAGGTCGGCTTGCAGGATCTGGAGAACAGCCATCGAGTGCAGGGCGGAAGCAGCTTGGCCGGAGGCGGCGAATGCGAGGCCGGCGAGAGCTGATGTGGTCCTGCAGGCTTTGGACGGCAGGGCAGACTTTGAGCGCCATCTAGCAGACGGCGGGCAAAGGTGCGTTGCCACCGCTTCCTCAACGGAAGGGATGCCGGTATATCCTTTCTCGGCGGCCCCGTCCACCTGGGAGAGGGCCGAGGAGACAGATGAGCGGAGTCTAGCGGAGAAGGGCGCGTTCCACGACTTCGATAGCTCCGCGTGGAGCTCGGGCAGGAAGGGTGCTGACCTAGAGGCTGGCGCTTGGCGGCGGCTAGGCAGAAAACACCCGTCGAGTCGGTTCGGCGCGGGCTCCTTGGGTGGGGACCAGTCTAATCCCAGTCGGTCGACCGCTTTGGTGAGGAGGCGGATAAGCTCCGCGTCAACACTGGAGCGGGACCTGCCAGACTCTGGAGTCGAGGAGGCGGAGCGGTGAGAGCCCGACCACTCCTCGCTGTCCGAAGCAAGCAGAGAGCAGCTGTCAGCAGCGTCATCTGCTTCATCCCCTAAGGCGACGGCAGTGCAGGCAGTGCAGGCAGTGGCCGGCCGCTGCGCGTCGGTGAAGGGCGGGGGAGAAGGAGAGAGCGAGGCTCGCGGGAGGGGCTCCGGCGAGCGCTCAGCTATAACCACCGGCTCGGGAGGCCTTTGAGAGCGGCGTTTCTTCTTTCGCGGCCCTGAAGAGGCAGCCGGGGAAGGTGGAGGATCATCAAACATGGCGAGTCGAGCCCGCAGGGTCGACATCGGCAAGTCCTCACACTGTTCGCAGCCGCCCGTGGAGAGGGCGCGGGCTGCATGGTCGAGGCCCAGGCAGAGAGCGCAGACCACGTGGCGGTCTCCGTCGCTGAGCGAGGCTCTGCACGAGCCACAGGATGAGCGAGGCATTTGCAACAACGCCTCGCGCTCTTTTAGATGCAAAGTGTGTCGCGGGGCGAACACACACACACATACAACACAGAGCAGTAAAAGGATATATTCGCCGGATAGCGAAGCAGGCAGGGAAAGCTGAAGGCGGCGAAGGCGGCCGGCGTCCTCAGGCTGAGATCCTCGGCGTGCTGGTCGCTTGATTCAACGGCGGCTTCCTCAGAGAGCAGCGATGCGAAGAGCTTCGCTGAAAAGACAGAAATCAGAGAAGCAGCCTCCGAGCCCTGTTTATATACGCTAAGCCACACCCCTTTTCGCGGGCTGTGACGCATTAAGCGCGCCAAGCGCGCTCATTGGTCGTGACGTCACGCCAAGGGCTCAGCGGTAGGCTGCTGCAGTTGCCGCAGGGCAGCCAATGGGCACGCTAGTAGCTCACCCTAGGTCTGCAGGCTGCCGCACTGCGTTGACAAGATTATAAAAATTAAGGATAATTTTTGGCTTCAGTATCTCGAGAAAGAAAGGCTTTCCCGTAGCGTAGCAACTACGCAATACGAGAGAACCTCTCGTAAGAGAACTGCTGATCTACTGGGATTTCCACACACAACCATCTCTAGGGTTTACAGAGAATGGCCTGAAAAAGAGAGAATATCCAGTGAGCGGCAGTTCTGTGGGAGTAAATGCCTTGTTGATGCCAGAGGTCAGAGGTGAATGACCAGATTGGTTTGAGCTGATAGAAAGACAACAGGGTGTCCCAATTTTTAACTGAGAACTATTCAGTAATTCAAATAACCACTCGTTACAATCGAGGTCTGCAGAAGAGCATCTCTGAACATGTCGAACCTTGAATCAGATGGCCTTCAAATCATCTCAAACTGGTTTCTTGAACATGACAGTGAGCCCCTAAACTCAAATGGCCTCCACAGTCTCCAGACCTCTGGGATGTGAAGGAACGGGAGATTCTCATCATGGATGTGCAGTCGATAAATCTGCAGCAACTGCATGATGCTATCATGTTAATATGGATCAAAATCTCTGAGGAATGTTTCCAGCATCTTATTGAATCTATGCTAGGAAGAACTACGGCAGTTGTGGAAGGCAAAAGGGGCTCCAACCCGGTACTTAATGTAAAAAAGTGAGGAAACTCGTTGCCTTAAAATTAAGTAGATAAACTTCATGCATAATTGAAAAAAAAAAGTTGTGTGATATTTATTGTCAAGTTCACTTAATTTTTCAAGTTAAGTCAACTGATCAGTTTTTACAGTGTAGCAAAGTGTAGGCTACCTAATAAAGTGGCAGTTGAGTGTATATACTGTAGGCCTAGATGTACAGTTAATGGATAAGAGCCAATTTTACTGTAACATCCAGGTAATGCATTGAATACGGAAAACATGAAAAGGGAAATGCTGAAACCTCTCAGGGTTCTTGATCTCCTCAGTAACAAAGTTGAGCGTGTCCCAGCCAGAGTAGGAGAACAGAGCCGAATAAAGAGCGAGAGCGATGCTGCCCGCCTCCGTGGAGGAACCCTCAAAGGGATGATCAAAGTTCTTTGTCTCTCCTGTGGCGCACATGAAGTATGAGGAACAGAAAAAGAAAATTATTAAGACAGTACATGAAACACCATGAGCCTTTTAAAACAACGAAACCTGTGTAGGTGCAACCTGAGCTATAAATAAGACAGTCACAAGAATGCAAGCATGCAACAGCGGCTTTGGCGGTAAACAGCTTTTGTGAGGAAATAGCTTATCAATATAATAATGATAATGCTTTCTATTCCATGAAGGTAAACAAAATATAAATATTTTAATAAATAAATGTATTCTTTCTATGGCTTCCAGATTTCAACTCATAATATCACTGCCATTTATGCCCAAAAAGGCTATTTTTTAATGAACAGATTAAAATTTTTAACAAGGTTTAATGTGCACTATAGTGACCAGTAATCTGCAGCTACTGTACATTTACTAGCGATATAACAACAAATATAGAATATTATTTACAAGATGAATGCACTAATCCTCAAGAAACTGTGTGTAACGTAAACTGTAACTGACTGTCATAAAGCTCTGAATGCTGGCCAATGAAGTCACTGCCATTATATGATAGGCTGAGGTGCCTCACGTGATCCAAGTTAGCCGTTATGCTTTTTCCAATCGTAAGAGCCACAGACACTCTTATAATCTCCCAATAATAAGACAATCTCTGATTAAGAGCTACCTCCTTGTTCACGTTATCCCAGACAGCATCATAGTGTCGGCCCAGATCCGGGCCACATCTAGTTGGCTACATGTGGATTCCACACTTACCAGAGGTGGGCCGGATCTGGGCCGACACTATTTTGCTCTCTGGGATCTCAATTTCTCTTATTTACGGTGACAAATCCACTTAAAAACATCAGTATCCCCATAAAACGTATTTTTACCGTTAATTATCTTGATGATGCCCATTGTGATGACGAGAAGTAGAGACATGATCTTGGTGTAGGTGAAAATATCTTGAACCAAAGTGCCCCACTTTACATAAGCACAGTTTATGAAGATCAAAATACCTGAGGAAAGAGGAGGAACACATTAAATACATATTGAGGATCAGAACACTTAATATTAATGTTTTAATCAGAAGATGACTCACAATATATTACGTAAGAGGCCTGTTCTTTGTTTTAGTCTATATTTCTCAGAAACCACTTTCCATGCACTTTCCATGAATACAGTACAGGTTGGTGTCCCAATTTTTAATGCTTTTTAAATGAGAACTATTCAGTAGGTTAGATAAACTATTACACAACATAAGATTAAGCATGAAAGGAAGTCATCCAAAACAAATCAAATGCTGATTTTGGCCTGTCCCACCTCAGGGTCTTGACATAATTTCATAATTTTGAAAATCATATTATTGATTATTCATTCTTCATTCTATTGTGATAAAAAATAAAATAAAATAAAAAATTCATTATCAAAACCGTTGTTTAGCTTTGTGCCACATTTGACGTGTAAACACAGAAGCATGATTTTATTATAGTTGTATTAATATTTAGACTTTATATTTTTACTTTCATGTTTCATTTTTAGTAAATTTCGCTATGTTCTTTTGTCATTTTAGTCGTATTTTTATTTTATATTTCTATTTAGGTTTAATTTATTTTTTATGTCAGTTTTATTTATTTATTTATTTCCAGTTAATAATTTTAGTGCTTGAACTAAACTGAACTTGAATTGAACTATTGAATTATATATATATGATTAATAAGTAATGACAACATATATTTTTACATTGCTTTAACTAATAATAAATACTTTTTTTTATAAGTTAAATGAGATTCAACTCATTTTCTAATTTCAGCTTAATGTAATTTAAGTTGAAATGACTTAAACATCCAAGATGATAGTACTTAATTTAAGGTAGCAACGTTTTGTATATAAAGTCATTTAAAATCAGCTCCTTCCTTTTATATTGTATTCTGGATGTTCAGTAATCAAACATTTGACAAAAACAAAACAAAACAAACAAACAAAAAATAAAAATGGCTTTGTGTTTGTAGATTTTTTTCTTTTTCTTTCTGTACTCTGTTCTTGGAAAGTGCCAGGTCCAATCTCAGCTATCTCATGAATTGTGTGTGTTGCTACAGTCTGTCCTCATGCACTGAGTGGATCATGTCCCTGCTTTCTGAGAACATATTTAGCTCTGACTGGAAACTGTGTGAAGGCAACAGCTGCTAAGACGGAAAGAGAAAGAAAAACATCTCTTGTGTGTCGTGTAATAGAGCAGTGAACATTGTGCAAAAACTGAGAAGAGTGTCATTCATCCCTGCTTTGGGTTTCACTTTGCTCAAACTCTGTTTATCTTAGAATACAAGAACCAAAAGAAACATGTATAGATTTGTAGTTTTGAACAATTATGTTAAATAGAAACTCTAAATACTCTCAGGTTTAGATAACATGAGCCATCGACAAGAAAGTACAATCATGGCTTTGGACTTGTAATATAGCTTACCATGGTATTCTTTGAAGAACATTGGAGTATCATGTAAATATAATGGTGTGTGAAGATGGTAATCATTCAGTATCATTGTATTACTCTACTATTTTAGGATGTGTTGTTGATCTTTCACCCGAATACTAGAGTCTGCAACAGTCAAGCCAGCTCAGTCACAAAATAGACTACTACAATAATTTGGTCTGGTTCACAGGCTCCACAACAAGTGCCAACATTCAGCAGTCTGGACTATGATCTGCTAGAACATGTACTAAATATGTGCTACGGTTAATCATAGTGATGGTTGTTATATTACGCAACACCTTATGTGTTGTTGCCGATCATCTTTGTATGCTTCCTGCTAAATAATTTGTTTCTCATAGTACAGGCCAAACATTCTCTTTTTCAATTCATCATGCAGGTAACTATTAACTATTATATGTTAGTTTTGTGTAATAAACTTACTTCTCAATGGTGTTCATAATCTTTCATTTACCTCAATAGCTTGACTCACTTCTGAAACAACTTTCCTTTCCGGTTGACGTCTAAGGCTATGGGTTAATAAAGGCTTGTTGGTTCATTCTGGCATGGAACGATCGGGATGTTTTTCACATCACATTAGGGAAGTACAGTGGCTTACGTATGCTGTTTTATGTTGACTAACAAGGATACTAACAAGGACTAAGAATGATATGCTGTATGTGTCTCGGGGAAATTTAGTGAAGTGAAGAAAGAAAGGGTTTCGTGAGTTGTGAAGTGAAAGACAGCAGAAGGGAAAGATAATCTCAAACACTGCTAAAATCTCCTTCCTTAAAGGTGCAGTAAGTGATTTCTGAGAATCATTGTTGAACACTGTTGATATTTGAAATCAACCCAAACAAACACACCCCTCCCTTTATTGCTCCGCCCCCACAATGACAGTCTTTCTTCAAATCTCCCTCTTGTTCACTCTCTCTCCTCCCCCATCATAAGTGGACACGCCCCCTACTGCTGATTGGCTACAAGTGTGTTGTGGTACTCGGTCCGATCCACTTTCATCAGCATTGAAAATTCTCAGAAATCGCTTAATGCACCTTTAATGCCTGAACAAAAATGTAGAATGTTATTTTGATTTCATCAAGTGCAACATATTCCTGGATCAACATGTTTGTTGATCCTGGAACAACATTGCAATCAACCAATCAGATTTGAGGGGCAAGTTTACGGTTTATGTCAAGTTTAGACTTACAACCAGGGATAAGTGCTTCTACATCAGTGTTATTCACATACCACTTCCCTCTGATTTTAGGGATAAGTTATGGGTAGGGTTAGGTTTAGGGGTAGGGATTGGGTTAGGACTACATTTTCGGACAGGCATGTTGTTCCCGGATCAACAAAATAAGTTGATCCAGGAACATGTCATACTTGGCAAAATCACAGTGACCCAAAAACATAGATAGCATGTTATTGTGATTTCTTGTTTCAACTAAAGGGAAAGTTCTGTCATCATTTACTCATCATCATGTCGGTCCAAACGAGTATGACTTACTGTCTTCTGTGGAACATAATATTTTGAAGAAAGCTAGGAACCAAACCAACATCGGAGCCCATTGACGTGCACTGTATGGACAAAACAACAGACATTTCTCAAATATCTTGTTTTGTGTTTCACAGAAGATATAAGTCATCCAATTTTGGAACGACATGAGGATGAGTAAATTTACATTTAAAAGACAAATTAATGTTTCATGCGTTTCAAAAATACACCATAAAGGGATTTTATGTCAATTCTAATCAGGAACTGAATTGGGTACACACAAAGAGGTCTCAGCCAATGGAATACTTTCGGATGGAAAGGGCACAGGATCTCTCTCAAGAAGAGGCTAACTGGAATCAACCGAAAAGAAATGTCGTTTCAGAGGTGACAAGCCATTACGCTGCAAATACAGATTACAAAAATAATATATTTCTTTGGAACACCTCGAATGACAAGACCAGGAATGTTTAAGTAAGCAAACAAGACTTGCCACGCTGAGCAATGGCAACGAGGACTCACAGAGACAAGCCGCTGCTATGAGTCTCACAGCGTCGTACGGAGGCTGACAGGTGGGGTAGAACGCTTCCACCAGGTAGTTGGCAAACGTCAGCGAGATGATAGCCTGACTGGCTGGCTCCACCAGCAAGATGGACGTCCACAGGCGGATGAAAGCAAGGAAACCCCCAAAGGCCTCCAGGATGTACGCGTAACTAGCGCCAGACTTCGTAATAGTGGTTCCAAGTTCTGCGTAACACAGCGCGCCAAACACGGAAAATATGCCACCGAGAGTCCAGATGACCAGCGAAAGGCCGTAGGAAGCGCTGTACATCAACACGCCCTTGGGCGACACGAAAATGCCCGAGCCAATCATGTTGCCCACAATTAAGCAGATGCCATTGGTGAGAGAGATCTCCCTCCTCATGATCATCTTGTCCTCCTGTAGGTCTGGACCATTGCTGGCTCCAGCTGGTTTCTTCAGGTCCAGGACTCCCCGAGACCCCGGACACAGTTCCATCAGTTTCTTCATGCTGGAGGAAACAAAGGTCAACAGGGTATTACACTAGTAAAACACAATGATGATGGTTTTATTTGGATTTAACATCCCAGTCTTGTTTTTGACTAATGACTAGCAATTGGACTAGGAAATGAGCAAACTACACTTTGTCTACATATCTGTATATTTATATAAAGTGTAATTTTTTTTTTAACATCTCATTTGTGATTGGCATATTAAATAATATAACATGCAAAATATTCAGGTGACACTTCACAGAAAGGTCCTATTAGTTGACGTTAGCATTAGCAATGAGCAATACATTTGTCATGGTATTTATCTTTGTTAATGCTAGTTAATAGAAATACTGGTAACACTTTACAATAAGGTTAACTACCTTAGTTAACATGAACTAAGAATGAACAATACTTCTACAGTACTTATTAATCTTAGTTGATCTTAATTTCAACATTTACTAATACATTATTAAAATCAAAGGTTGTATTTGTTAACATTAGTTAATGAACTATTGTAACAAATGTATTGCTCATTGTTAGTTCATGCTAGTTAATACATTAACTAATGAACCTTATTGTAAAGTGTTACCAAAATACTATTAAAATCTGTTCATTTTTAGTTCATATGAGCTCAAGTGCATTAATTAGGCACTTTTAGAAATTTTTATTTTTAATAATGCATATTAGTAAATGTTGAAATTAGCAAACTAAGATAAGTAAATGTTTTAGAAGTATTTTTCACTAAGCAATCTCATTAACTTATGTTAACAAAGATAAAAAAAAAAATTTGTATTCCGCTGTATTTAATGTTGTCTTGAGCATTCAGCATCAGAAATTAATGTGTAAGACAGTTCAGTCAAAAACAGCTTTAAGTTAATTCCATTTTGTAAATAAGTTGTTAAAATGAGCCAATACTACTACTACTATTTCTAAAGAAATGACGTCAGACTTAAATATTTCACTGGCAATCCCCTTACTAACCCTTGGTTAACAAAACAGCCACTTTGGGGCCAATAGTGCAGGGTCCTATGTAACATTTTAAATGTAGTGGCAAAAACAAACTGGTGTACTTTACCTTTAATCATGTTAGAAGGAATGCTGTGTGAAAAAAACAATCATACAATTGGATTGTGGAGAGGAAGAGCGTACAGATGAGTTATGCAAGTTTCCAGAGAGGTGATGATCCTGGTCAGAATGAAGAAAACTAGACTATCAGGGTCAACAGGATGAGTGCTGTCGCAATCCCAGACCGCAGAGACTGATGTGTTTTTCCACCGGAGGCAAGATGGGTTCTTGAGTTCCCTGGCTATTTTAGGAGGTTTGTACTGAGAGAGAGAGAGAGAGAGTGAGAGAGAGAGACAGACAGAGAGAGAATGCCTGTCTATTGATAGTTCAAGTGGGTTTTGCTGAACAACTTTTACAAAAGAAAGTCTTTGTTATCGGATCTGTTTCAGCTCTGCCTCTAGAATTCAGTGTAAAGACAGACTGCTTCCCCTTTACTAGAGGTGTTTGCTAAGGCAAGCAGCACCATTACTATTGCACAGTATGAACACTCTGACTGCAAGAATTAATCTTGCGCAACTCGTTCTTCAGTTCACGCGACGACACCTCGACTAGTGGATCTTGTTGAGGAGATACTTATTTAACAAATCCACAAGGAGCATTTTTCCCTGACCGATGATAAAACTGGTGAAAAATCCCATAGATTTCTAATACAGGAGACATATTTAGTGACCAGGGCCTTTATTCAGAAGGATTTATCATGATTAGGAGTTCTCAGAAGAGGACTTCTTCAAACCGGTTCACAAAGCTACTAAGAAATGTTTTACTTAGGAAAACAGGGACATTGTAAGGTAAGAGGTGGAGGCAGAGCTCCAGTTGACCACACATTCAGTGAACACACTTGTTTTTTTCCACAAAAACTGATTGGTTGACTTAGAACCACAGTTTGTCACCAGATTCACACACAACGAGAAGTGCAGGCCTATATACAAAGACACCACTCTTTGGGGTCAGTAAGATTTTGTTCATTTTAGTTCATTTTATTCAGTAAGGGTGCATTAAATCGATCAAAAAGACTGTAAATATAGAAATTGATAGACACTTCAAATAGAAATCATGGTTTCCATAAAAAAATATTAAACAGCACAACTGTTTCTAAACATTGATAATAAGAAATGTTTCTTGCACATCAAATCAGCATATTTGAATGATTTCTGAAGGATCATGTGACACTGACACCTGGAGTAATGATGCTGAAAATTCAGCTTTGAATTTACATTTTAAAATATATTAAAAGAGAAAACAGTTATTTTAAATTGTAATATTTCACAATATTACAGTTTGCACTGTATTTCTAATCACATGAATGCAACCTTGGTGAGCATAAGATACTTTTTTAAAAACAAAAAATATGTATATTACTGACACCAAACTTTTAAACAGTGATATATAAATATATACACGACAAGTTTTAGTTAGTAAAGCAATCCATTACATTACACATTTCAGGTGATTACTTTTGATCTGACTCGATTCTTACATAGAACTGAATAGGATAATACTGTACCATATTGATGTAACATACAAAGAAAAAGAAATTCTATTCTATTCTTTGTTATCTACAACATGAAGTGCATTAAATTATGTCAGGGTTTCCCAAACCGGGGTTCTGCAGGGGGTTTGTGAGTTTAATGAAAAGTGAATTAAATCATATTTATATTTAAAAATATAAAATTAAAGTTATAAAAATAATAAAAAATGTTTGAAAGAAAAAAGCTTCCAAAAAGACAGCAATACAGGGTTAAAAGATTCACTGAGCGATAATCCGAATAATATTGTGTTTGTCAGGAGTTTTTCCCGATATGCAGCAGCTAAAATACTAAACATGTTTCATGTTATACATGAAAAATGAAGAATTAGGGAGTGTAATTAGGGATCATATAATCAAAAATACTGATTCTGATTATGAGCATTTTAAAAATGTAATATTATATAATCTAATTACAAGTGTATGTGTGTGTATGTATGTATGTATGTATGTATGTATGTATGTATATATATTAGGGCTGGGGGAATTAACGCGTTAATCTTTGCGATTAATTTGAGATGTTTACCGCGTAAAAAAAAAAAAAACGCAATTAACGCAGCACTTTTTTTTTTTGCCTCGTTTTAATGATTTCCACTTGCGGCTGCTATTGAAAGGGCCGAAAATATGCCGCCCCGTCCCTCCGTGATCGGCGATCAGGTTTCATTCTCGCGCGGCTTTCATGAGCGGGTCTTTTCCGCTCCGTGTATTTGACGCGATCTCCGTTCTCTCTCTGTGTGTGTGTGTGTGTGTGTGTGTGTCGGCGCCCTGCTCAATGTTCTGCTCTGTAGTTAACAGCCCAAACGCTCGAATCATGTACTGATCACGCATTGGAAAAGCAAAGTCCGCTCAAATATCGTGAAATTTCTGGGTAATAGACTTCTGTTTGCTGAGCTGGTATAGTCATGCTGGGCAACAATGGTAAAATGACCTGCTCTGATCACATGCTCTGGTAATAATAGCTTTGTAGGACTATCATTTATTGATAATTAGTAAAAAAATAAAAATAAAAAAATAAAAATAAATCTGTTAAATGATGTTGCTTGATTATTATTTTGATTATGATTGTATTATTAATATTATTTTAATAGGGCTATTTTTTTTCATGTGTTGTTTAATTTAATTAGGTGATTCTAAGTTTAAATATTGACAATTACAAGCTTGGGGAAAATGCAATTAATTGCAATTAATTGCAGCAAATTGTGCAATTAATTAGTTTCAAGCTTAATTATATATATATAAATATATATATATATATATATATATCCTTACCTGCATTTGCATTATTTAATCTTTATCGAGTGTTTTCTAGGTTGTTATGGTGGTTGTCTTACACAGCACACCTGGTTTCTATGATATCTAGGGTCATATTCACAAATTAGAAATATAAATTGTGAACCTGTGAAATTTAGGAGCCTACTAACTCTTCAGAAATGATTGAGTTTCACTGCTTATTTTAGGACTCTTACGTACATTATCTTTGTTTAAGAGGAGTTCATGGAGCATTTCAAAGCTAAAAGTAAATCCTAAACCAATGGCTTCGTCTTAAGGTGCGAATATTACCTTTCATGCAGTGTGTAATATAGCGGTCTGTAAACTGTCTCACACTATTGAGAGAGGTCAGATTAGTACCAGCTAATTGTGTTCACACAGTTCTGGCATAGAGGGATTTCAGAAACACAAAAACAAGAAAACCCACAGATTCAGGAAATTCAACACATTTTAATAACACTTAAAAATTTCCCATTTTTATGGAAGTTCCTCATATAGTACCATAGCACAGATGTATGCTACACGTACACTGCTACATACACCTATACATTATTGTCATTTTATATTTGATAGACATTTAGGTTCTTAAGTCTCCGAGGCAAAAATGAACATTGATAGATATCAGTAATAGTCATTTCAAATAAATCCCTAGCCTGTGTGGTTTAAATAACAATTGTAAATGTAATATGAATGAAATTGCAACATTTTCTATATCCAAAACAGGCCATTAGGCAATACAGTATTTGGCTGATATATTGCTAAGATGTGTGCTAAAGTATATTAAGCATAATCTAAAGATGCATTCAGCCTCATAGCATCACTGGATTGGCACAGCACTTAGAAGAAAGTCATATTTTCAAAACTATATAAAAAGAACACAACAACCCATTACAAACCACTTAAGATGCATGTAAAATATCACTAAAGATTAGTGATGACTATAAATAAATACAAAACAATCGCAGGACATACTCTTTATATAGTAAATGGTCCCAAACCCTGGAAGAGTCGACATAAAAATCAAACGATAACTAAAAAACTGATTCTTAGTCAATGACATCAAACACCAACTGGTTTAACCCTTTGAGTCGATTTCTAATCAGCGAGGTCTTTATCCGACACCCACCGAAATCAAAACTAGTCCAAAACTAAAGCGTGACCGATTTAGAGAAGGAAACACGAAAAAAACAACCAATTTCAGGACATTCCAGGGACAAACGACGTAATCAATCTAGGGAAAATACATCACCTCTGCGACGACAAGGCCTCCAAAACAACGTCTATTTGCACAGAGGGGAAGTTACAGCGCGGACACATTGGAATTCAATGACTTAAAACAAAACTAAAAAAAAGAGAGAACAGTGGAATAGCAAAACATTTATAAAATGCTTCATGTATCATCAAGCTCATGGTTCACGCAAAAAAAAAAAAGAAAAAAAAAAAGTCAATGATCAAAGCATTGCCACAAATGTAATTCAGTATCAAGAATTTCTATTTGTGTTCTGCTTGAAGAGCCCATATTTACAGTGCTAACTCTTGGCATTCCCTTTGGTTTGGTTTCTAAATAACTTATAACACTGCATCTGAAGCGTATTCATTTTGGAAATAAAATTTTCAAAAGACATGCTGCTGATCTAAACTGGCAATGTTTGTATAAACAGTCACTCGATATCATTTGTTTCTTCATAAAAGCATCTTGCCAGTAGCTTTCCTCAAAATCTCTCCAGCTGCGATGTAAGCATCAGTATATTTAATACAGTTACTTCATACTTAAGCCTGTTTTATGTACTGAAAGTGCTGTAATGTCTGCTGCTACATCTGGTGTCAATGGTAACCAGTGCAAACTAGGCTACATACAGTAGATCATGGCACGATATTTACTGAGAACGGCACTTTGGGCCGCATATGGTTCGATAAGCACAAGCAGGTGAGGCCACCGGTTATTAGACCGTTTAATATTGAGTTAATGTTCTTGACTGACATGCCATTTGAGAACAAGAACAACGTAACGGAGAAGTGTGACTTCGGCAAGTTAGTATGAACTCTATTATAGACTCTAGCGTACCGCCTTATTCTGCCTGGGTTGCTTTGTCTTCATCGTTTGTGCGGTCTAATATTGCTTGTGAATAGGATGCTACAGGACTCACTATACAAAAGTAAAGGCAATAAAAGAACGCCACCTGATTGGCTCAATGAAAAAAAAAAAGGGTCTGGTAAGGGTCTGTTTTTGGCATCTGGGCAAAATTCAATTCAATTCAATCAATTCTACAAATTCTTCAAAAGACCACAAAAATCTTGAAAAAATAAAAATAAAATCAAAGCTACCTTGTTGGCACCCTGTATTATTTTAAAAGGCATAGTTCACTCCAAAATGAAAATTCGGTTATCATTTACTCACCTCATTTAGTTCCAAACCCGGTGTGACTTTTTCCTAATAAAAGAAGATATTTTAAAGAATCTCTCTGTTTTTTTGTCCATACAATGAATTTAACGGGGCCCAATGTGGTTTTGGTTTTGACACATTTGACTTTCATTGCAAGGCCAAAAAAAAAACATTAAAATGACACAGAAAGTCATATATGTTTGGAATGACATGAGGGTGAGTAAAGGATAACAGATCTTTCATTTTTGGGTGAACTATCCCTTTAAGGCCAAACCATTAAACCATTGGTGTGCGAATTGATTTTAGTTTGTGTAGACTTCTCATTTAATGTGATGCAAATTAAACCTGATCAAACTCGACTTAATCTGAGGAAAAAGTTGTTTTGTGGTAAGGTTCAAGGTCATGTCTAATTCTTAAGACTCATTTGATTTTTGTCTTCAATCTATAACCCATTGAACACACAGTACCGTCCTTTCCTCGCAGCCTCAACCCTGTGATATTGCGTCTACCCAGACTAAGGTCTAGATCTGCAAAACGTCCACCACATGGCAGACTAACCCTGACACAGCATTAAACGCATGGCGAAACAACCATCAGACCTGACTTTAAGTGCTACTGTGGGAAGAACAAGCACTGGTTTACCAAATGGAAGACCGAAACTGCTGATTCACACAATTTTTTCACACAAGTCCGAACGTGTAACTCTGCAGCAACGTGGACGAGAAAAAAAAAAAAAAAAAAGAAGCATAACAGGAGGGTGTGTCTTTCTTTACAACTTAATTCAAGTCTTCTATTTTACTAAATTTCCTGGCGTGGAAGGTGCAAATGACAACATATGATCGATTGCTTGGATGTTTCACTGCTTTTTCTTTCCATGGCTGGAATAAAGGTTTAAACGTGACATTTTGAAACCACTTCTTGGGTTCACGTCCCTTTCATCAAGAACTTAGGCATTGAGTCAGTGATTCAACAACCACTATGTAAGCAGTCAATATGAGCCGAATAATTATCAGACCAAAGTCGGTCTTGAACGATGCGTCTAAAGCAACTGTTCAAGCTGATACCAAACAAAGTGCGTCATAGGTACCAACACCTTAACCACCGAGGCAAAAGCACTTGTCCAGGCACACAAAGTATCGGCCAAGCAGCACAAACAAATACAAGAGCGTGTGAACGGGAACTATCCTTAACTGAAAGGAGGACTCACAGAGCTCCGGTTCGAGAGCAGTGATTGGGAGCTGGGAGACGGTCAGAAGTTTCGTGTGGTGTTGAAGGAGTTGGTGATTAAGGGGGCGGTATACGGCGGTGGAGGAGGGCTGGTGGTGCTGAGTTCAGGGAAGGGCTGCAGGCCCATCTGTTTATTGTCCTGGAGCTTCCTCACCACCACACGGCAGAACTCCTCGCTGTGCCGCTCGCAAGTGTCCAGAAGCTTCCGCACTTTGGCGGTGCGTGTGGCTTGGTTCACGACCAGTTCGTAGTCCTCGCGCATCAGCAGCTCACGAGACAACAGAGCGTCTAAACTCTGATTGAGACACGCCTCCGTCATCTGCCGCACAACCTCCTCCCTTCGAGCAGCGATCCAGCGAGCCGCCGGTCCTTGAAAGTCCAATGCATTGACAAAATCTGCGAAGACAAGTCAGGAGCAGGAGGCGAATCAAGGGATGTCAGAAGTGCTGGTACTCTGTACTAGTGCTGGGTGATATGTAAAAAATATTTGATCTATAATTGACTTTCAAAATGTTGCAATAAAAGCAAGCTATTATTTTCATTCCGGCTCCAGATGTCTCCTTACGAAAGGTTACTAGTTAGAACGAAATACAACTACTGCTTTATTTATTCAGAAAAAGAAGAAATTCAAACATTTTATTAGTTTAGTACAACGCTACCAAAAGGCTACTTAATGGAGCTGCCCACACTGGAAACTCTGATGGCGCTTAAATCAATAAAATATTCAGAAACAGGACAAGCATAGGGTACTTTTTAATTTGATCTATTATCAACTTTATCGAAATAAATAGCCTAGCTTTTATTCGGGAGTAAATGCTTTATTATGGGAGTGAATGGTACCTGAGATTTTGAACCCCCCAAAAAAGTGCATCCATCCATCATAAAAGTAATCCATACGGCTCTGCGGGGGTTGATAAAAGCCTTCTGAAGCGAACCGGTGCGGTTTTGTAAGAAATATCCATACTTATAACTTAATAAACTATAAATCACTAGCTTCCGGTAAAGGCTGTACGCAAGTTTAGTTCCGGTGGAAGAGTGACCTCTGACCTGACACATGACGTAGGATGTAGGAGCAGCGTAAACTTTGACGCCTCCGACATTTCTCTTCCAAAATTCTCGTTTTAGACTTGTAATTCGTGACCGGTGTCTTGTTTTCCTCTGCGCCTCCGCATTCGTCAATACATCATGCGTCGGGTCAGGGGTCACTCTTCCACCAGAACTAGACTCGCGTACGGCCGTTACCGGAAGCAAGTGATTATGATTTATATGGATATTATATGCTTCAGAGGGCCTTCATTAACCCCCTGGAGCCGAATGGATTACTTTTATGATGGATGGATGTGCTTTTCTGGTCTTCAAAATCTCAGTTATTTTTCACTCCCATTAAAAAGCTCTGAAGAGCCAAGATATTTTTTAATATAACTCTGACTGTGTTTGGCTGAAAAAAGAAAGTCATATACACCTAGGATGACTTGAGGGTGAGCAAATTATGGGATTATTTTCATTTTTGGGTGAACTATCCCTTTAACTGACTAACTAACAGTCATATTACCCAGCCCAACTCTGAAACAAGTTGATCTCAAACACTATCCTTTAAAAAGGTTTTAATATGTACTATTTAGGAACTATGTATGCTTTTGGTACCAATTTGTACCTTTAAGGTACTAATATGCACTCTTTAGGTACAAAGGTGTACCTTTTGGGGTGCATCACCCCAGTGACCGCTTTTATAAAAACAATTGTCAGAGAGAGTGCAGTAACTTTGTAAAAGAAACTGCAGATTCTTCGGCCCTATTTAGGTTGTGGCAAACAGGTGTGGTTACCTTGTGGGTATGACTGCAGAGTGAGGGGTTGTATGACAAGAGCCAGATCACTTTCACTCTGAGGCGCATGTGGTTTAAAAGGTATGTTGAGGTCGGACACGGGCTGTGCCGTCGGGTTTTCAGCGCTGAGGTTGTTTCGAGAGTAGTTGTCCATTAGAGGCTTTGGAGGATCAAGTGGAAGCGATATTAACGATGGCTGTGGACCAGCCTGAGCACCTGACACACCTGTTGAGGATATAAAACGGCTACAATAAACAAACCAATTAAAAAAAATACAAAAAGCAGAATATAAAGAGCATCAACCCCAATATTTTGTCATCATTTACTCATTAGGGTTTTTCACACTGTGCTTAACCCTGGGTTATTGTCATTCTAAACACCACTTGTAATTTAGAAGCAGGGTTAGCACTTTTACCCGGGGTTATAGCACCACTTTTGCTATGTTCAAATGTTAAGGCTAGATGCTTAGCAACCGACAGCCAATCGCGTGCTACATATTCACATGCTACGTGTCAGAAGAAAACAGCCTCAGTCATAGAAACACCCTGCATTGAATAAACAGTTGTTTCAGCAGGTAAAAATGTCAAAATGGTGATGGAAAACACCTGAATTGACGCGAAGAATAGAAAATTTAATTCTTATCTTTATAGTCCGAAAAGTCTATTCAGGAGAAAATGTATATATAATAAGAGGATGCACAACGCTAGATCCTTTATGTAAACAGGTTGCATGCTGCATTTTTTCAATCAATTACACTGACAAAGCAAACAGGCAAATAATAATGTAAACCCAGGATTTAGGAATGTAGAATGGGAAATGAGAGCTTAAAGGGTTGGTTCACCCAAAAATGAAAATTCTGTCATTAATTACTCACCGTCATGTTGATTCGAACCTGTAAGACTTGTGTTCATCTTCGGAACACAAATTAAGATTTTTTTTTTAATGAAATCTTAGAACTTTCTGTCCCTCCATAGACAGCTATGCAACTACCACTTTGACGCTTCAAAAAGTTCATAAAGAGAACATAAAACTAATCCATATGGTTTGTTCTCGCGTGTCAAGCAGGTTTGGTTGAGCTTCTGTTTATGTTCACTGATTAATGTTTATATGTGAATAAAAGCCTAAATTCAACCTGTTCTTCATATGAAGCGATCAAGTCTCTTCAGAAAATTTTGACTAAACCGGTCAAGTTCATCTCTTTATGAATGTTTTGAAGAGTCAAAGTTTCAGTTGCGTAGCCGTCAATGAGAGATCAAACAGAGATATCAGATTTCATCAAAAAGATATTTATTTGTGTTCAGAAGACGAACGAAAGTCTCACGCATTTGGAACGACATGATGGTGAGTAATTATTGACAGAATTTTCATTTTTGGGTGAAATATCCCTTTAAGAATAGCCAGGAATAATTGTTAACCCAGGTTAAAGCTGCAGTCCGTAGTTTTTCCTCTTTATCGCCATCTCTGTTCGAAATCTGCAATTGCAGTTATTCGCGGAATTATCAACTTTACGTGGGTTGTGCCTCAGCACGGCACAGCGCGGATGAATCCAATGTTTTGAGGAGAATGTGGGGCTGTCAGTCACCGTGCCGATGTGGATACTGTCATTTGCAATCACAGATTCTGCTTTTTGGTATTATGACCAACATAAGAATTTTTACCGGAAAATGTCATCTGAACAAGTAAGTAACATCCACTTTTGTTCTGACCAACTAAGGGTAAAAAAGCATTGCAGTAAATCGAGCTGATTAAATCTAACGATCGCTTATCATATCACGTCAAACCTTGCAAATTATACTTTATTCTCAAATTGTTAATGTTAACAACATCAGCATTGCGTGACTACATTTAACCCTTCCGATATTTGTCCTTGTTTTCGCATGGGCCGGTTGCAGTCTCTTTTTTTTCTGTAGCCACTCCGAAGTCTTTCGCATTTTACAATGGGTGAATCTCCAGTTGTCACTGGTGATTGTCGTTTGAACCTTGCTGGATCCGCCATCAAATTGATAAGTTTAATTATATCAAGTGCTGTTAGAAAAGGCTATAAATCTCCACCTCTAACATCCTCACACTCATCGCCGACTAGCCGAGACTCTTCTTTATGTGTACAGATGTGACGTAATGACACAAAGACATGCTCGAATTTTCCGCTGATATCCACCAGTACCACTGGAATTAAAAACATTATTACAATCTTACCGTTTTGAATCGAGCTAAGGCAAGCAGATAGTTTTGAACACTGGCTGGTTATGTACTTGCTCAAATTTATTTGAGATAATTTTTAACCCAAAAAAAGTTACGGACTGCAGCTTTAAGTATGAGCAATTTGAAACGTGAAGCAAGATAACCCAGGATTCCATTTACCCGGGGTTTAAAATGATCCAGGGTTAACTATTTCAGGTGTGAAAAGCCCTATTGTGACTTTTCTTGGATGACTTAATTTCTTCCATGGAATACAGAATTGCTGAAAATTCTGTATTCCATGGAAGAAATTAAGTCATCCAAGTGGGGAACAACATGAAGGTGAGTAAATGATGGCAGACTTTCATTTTTTTGAGGGATCTATCCCTTTTTAGAAGAAATGAATCCTGCCTTGAGAGGGATTTGATATGGTAAGGAAGCCTGGATGGGACATTTCTGCTTCCTGGGAAGAGCAAGAGCAAGAGCCTGATCCAGATGTGGAACTGTTGTCCTGTCATATAACAGAGAAGAAATTTAAAACATTTCACTACCCAAACTGTTCTCATATCTGGTTAAATTCTACATCAACAACAACACAGAGATAGATAAATAACTTACTGGCCAAGGGACGTTTTGCTCCTTCACACTCTTTTCCTCAATTCTTTTCCCATTTGTTTGAGTTGATGAGCAACCGCTTGATGGCCTCATGTACTGATGGAAGGAAGGAAAGAAAAAATGTCAATACATTCAGTAGTTTTTGACCTCACAACCTGAAGATACATCAAACATATTCCACCAACTAAATCCAGACTAATACAGGCATGAAAAAAATAATCCTCCTTACATAATACATCCATGTATGGTCTAAACCCCTTAAAGACTCACCTTTGATCGTTTGACTTCCAACACCGCTTCCAAGACATCAATCTCATCAAATCTTCTCAACATCGGCTCCAGTTCAATAAGACAGCCTGTAAGGTACAGACAAAGCAGCAATTAAGCTACAGTTAATAAACATTGAAAGAACATTGAATCCGGAGTTGTTACAGTTATCTTCAGTTCTGTCAGTTCATTGTGTTTTAGTGTGGTTTTCCCTGTGCCCGTGGTTTGTTAATTAGCTCTACACCTGTTCTGTTTTCCATTGATTGCTCCTTTGTGTATTTAAGCCTTTAGTTCAGTCCGTTCCATGTTCGGTATTGTTTATGTGAATGTGTTATTGCTATATCTATCTCCTAATTTTTTCTCGTCGTTTAATAAAGAAGTATTTTTGATTCATCTTTGTTTGTTTGTGTCTAACACGTTAGAAGAGCTACTTCTATCTGTTTATGTATATGACGAGTCACGGTGGTACTGGGTTACTGTGGCGCTGCGTATGCAGTGACTCACTGCAACAAGAGGATATTAGAGGGAGAAAATTGGGGTAATTGTGCGTTTGACTTTGATCAACCGGAGTCTGTGCTTGTACAAAGTACCTCAGGACTAGGCAAGAATTCAATATTCCCGGTATATTCTATTACAATGGTACAAGCCCTACAGACTCAATGCATGGTCAATGGAATGGGTGTTGAGAGTGTTGAGCAGTTTAAGTATTTGAGTACTATTTTAGATAGTGCTTTCGTATTTGGAGAAAAAAAACAAAATATGAGGGGGCTGCAGAGATACTACTGCTTGAGGAAACTAAGGTGTTAATGTGTGTAAAAAATAAGAACTGTCTTGAGAAGATTGTAAGTCGGGGAAGTAAAATAACTGAGAAGCAGCAGATGAGTATGGCCCATTTGTATCAAAGACAGGTGTTGGGAAAAGCCCAGAGTATATTGTTAGATGATTCCCACCCCAAGCACCATGAGTTTTACCTCCTGCCCTCTGGTATTCGTTTTAAAAACTCCTATTAGTAAAACAAGTTGGTTTAGGCATTCATTCATCTCCTTTTTTTGGTAATGTTTGTGTGAAAACATGCGTTTTGTATGTTTGTATGGGATTGTCTTATGCTTGTATGCTGCAACCAAATTTCCCTTGGGAAATTAATAAAGATGACCTGAACTGAACTACTCTGCAGCGGTTGGCGTCCCGCCCGGTCTAAAACAGTCTGAATATAAACACTTTATTACAGGCAAACAACAGTGATTCAGGTTAAGACAAAACAGCATCGAGTACGACCATTAGCACTAGCAGCGTTTTATTTTGTCCTTTTGGCTGCTGTCAATTCATTACAACAGATGTGAAGAATGTGAGCTTCTCTCTGAAAGCAATTTAATGGGAGCAAGTCTCATTACTCTTTAATAAGTGTGAATTTATACACCAAGCATTCCTAAACTTTTTTGTCAGCTGAACCTCACTTGGCCTAAAATATTTACCTCCTGAGTTAAGTTCATTTTCAATAATTTAACTGTGTTCATGTTTCTCTAACTATCAACAGTGGTTCACTTCCAGTTGCATTCACAACGAGTTGTGCATGGGTGACGTCATTTTGTAGGCCAAAACCAAGAAACAACTCTGCATTTGATCACTTCCGGTTCAGTCACCTTGAAGTCAATGGGTTTTCAAAATGTTTCACATTTTATTCAACAACATAGTGTGTTTAACAACTGCCTTTCTCAAGTCAAGTAAAAGCCTAAAGTCCCCCTGTAGTCAATAATTTCATTCCTTAAAACTCATCTTTGATCACCAAAACTACACATTTAAATGTTTTTTTTCCCCCTGTGAAAAATTTCTTCATGCCTTAAAATGGCTTGAAATGTAATTACACCCATACTTCATTTAGTATACGCAGATTCATGAATATGCAAATTAGCCCCGCCTCCACTCACTCACTCCAGCTCAGAGAGCCAATCGCTCGGCCAACTTACTGAGGTTAACGCTGCACAATAGTATCGCTCTTTACAACGTCCGACAAAGTCAAATTAGCATTTTGCTTGACTATGTTATCAAACAGCTAATAATGTGTTGGTAATATTATACAAACCATGTTCCCGTTCGCCATCTCAGAGACAGAGTCAGAGAGCTGCTTTCTTACAATCATCAGAAAGGCTTTCAACAACTCAGAATGTCAATGGAGAAAGGCATAACATTGTAATATTCATCATACACCTGCTATATTGCTAAATCTACCAGACTTTTCATATCAACAAAAAATATACCGGAATAACCTGGCTTCTCAGACTCCCCTGCTTTGCAGCAGTTAATGATATGCTAAAGCCCCCCCTCCCCTCCCCTCCCCTCTATATAAGATAAAAAAACAACGCATTTCATAGGGTCAACTTTTAAAGGTCCCGTTATATGCCCCTTTTCACAAGATGTAAAATAAGTCTCTGATGTCCCCAGAGTGTGTATGTGAAGTTTCAGCTCAAAATACCCAACAGATCATTTTTTACAGCATGTTTAAATTGACATTTTTTGGGGCTCAGAAAAACGAGCTGTTTCAGTGTGTGCCCTTTAAATGCAAATGAGGTGCTGCTGGACGACACAGGGGGCGGAGCTTCATGAGCTCGCGTTCAGTCTGTCAGGAAAAATTCATCTCACGGAATGATGATAATATCAGAAACTCTCAGTAACGGCGTTCATTTCGAGTCGGACAATAATGCCTACAGAGTCAGAGTGCTATATAGAGATGGAACAGGTATAGTTTAGTAGTTTAATTACGGTTATTATAACGTATTTGTCATCTGCTTGTAGGCTATGTATCCATTATTTATTAATAGCCTACAAGTCTGCTGTCTGAATGATGATCAAACATGTACTGATGAGTTTAATAAAGTTTATTGTACATCACACAAAAGATGAAGCGTCAGTTTTACTTCAGAAAATCACCGTAAGAGCTGAGTAAACACAGTAGCCTAAGTTATAAGAAGTGTGCAAGTAGCCAGTAGAGTTGAGGGAGCATTTCTGTGGGCGGAGGTTAGTCAAGAAACGGTTCTAGTGACATCATTAAAGAAGGAAGTAGAGGGGTGTAGTCCAATCGAGCCGTTTTTTGTAGTCAACTTCTGTTAAATAAAATATCTCGCTTGGCATTGAACTTTGAGCTTTATAATTTTACAGATATTATTTATGCTCTAACAGCAACATTACACACTAACTAAAGTTTGAAACATGGGATCACGCAGAACGGGACCTTTAATAAATTGTTGAAAAATTGTATAGGCTAAGTTTCATGATTTCAGTTAATTAGACGTTTTTTGATTACTCAAATTTAATTTAACCATTAAAATGGAGTCCACAAGAAAACCGAAAAAAATGAATTTAGGAAAAAAAAAACGGATTTCATTGGGCCCTACACATGTTTAAGAGTTTGTAAAACCACTTTCACACCAAAAATATTGACCTCAAACGAACTCAGGTCAGAGTCAAAAGCTCTTACTCAACATTGCCTAGAGTTTACCAGGAAGTAAAATGTCTATTGTTAATAGGGCATGTTAAACATCAATGCCTAAATCTAGATATTAGACCTTCACATTGTGTGATGTAATTACCATTTTGTTAAACAATATCTGGTTAATTGATCATTTTATCTGAATATATGACATGAAGATGACCCCACTGCTCTCTCTGTCTGTCAGAGTCATTTCCTCATTCCTCTGATCAGTAGCAGAGTTTGCAAAAGAGAAATCGTCAGGAGAAAACTGAACAACTGTAATGACTCAACATTTTACTTGACTAACTCCAAATTTTATCATGAGCTGACAAAATTGCCAGTAAAGACCAATGACAGATTTGTGGTTAGACATTTAAAATATTTTACAAACCACAAGAACAGGTCACCCTACTGGATTGTGAAAAGCAGAGGAAAGGTCAAAGGTGGGACACTCACTGAGAAAGGAGGGGCGTTCGTCTGGGTTGGCGGTCCAGCCGCAGGTCATGAGGTTAATGAGGGTCTCTCGACTGGGAATGTCCGCCGGCAGACTGTCCAGGCCTGTGTCGGGCCGAGATCCTCGGAGGACGCTGAACATGATCTGCATGGGATTGGTGGCGTCTGCTCACAGAGTGAACAAAAGGACAATGTCAGAATGTTGAATGTTGCCTGTATAGATGACTGCTGCAGTTTATGAAATGGAGAAGGAAGTGATCGTGAGGGGAACTCTGTGTCATGATTTTGCAGCAAAAACATGACACAGCATATCTGCTTAGTACTGAGTAGAGCTGCACAATTCTGAATTTGATACTATTATACACTGCCCAGCCCAAAAAAGTCGCTGTTTGGATTTAAATAGGCAAATGCTTAAGTGTCTATGATTGGATCATTATCGCAGTGAATATTGTTTTTCTAGCATGTTACATGTTTGGCAATAGTTCTTCTAAGCCTAATTGATGGAGTGTGTAGCTTTTCATTTCTTAAACAACCATGTAGGAAGACACATCCTGGCCATATTCCAGGATCACAATGTCAAGATTCTTCAGGCTCAAATGGCCAAAAATTGATAAACCTCTTGATGGAAATATCATCCCAACATTTATTTCCATCAAGAGGTGCATACGTTTTTGGTCAAGATCTTGTATTGGCAATGCAAGAGTCTAGCACTCTGTAAAGTCTCCTCCAGCACACCCCAAAGACTTTCAATGAATTTAAGGTCTGGACTCAGATGCCAATTCATTTGTGAAAATGATTCCTCATGCTCCTTCCAACCATTCTTTCACAATTTGAGCCTGAAGAATCTTGACATTGTCATCCTGCAATATGGCCATGATGTGTCTTCCTACATGGTTGTTTAAGAAATTAAAAGCTACACTCCATCGAAGAGGGTTAGAAGAACTGTTGCCAAATACATAACATTCACACAGCACGTGAGATTCAATTTTTTTAAATGTTTTTTGTTGTTGCAAAAGGCAGAATTGTGAAGCGCGGACATGCAGTGCCCGGACAGTCTGTGACGCGCACATAACAGAGACGCATGATGGCTTAGCCCGAAATGCGAACTCTTCGTTAAAAGTTAACGTATGGAAAATTGGCATAATTTCATTGTGGACTATTTTGTATTTTTGTATGAGAGCTGCTTTCTGTATTGTTTAGTTTTCACATCAATATGCTGTAAACCGATCTGTTATACGTAGGTTTACTATACTGCCCTCCACAGTCACAGTGTGTATCAGTGCAATGCCAGTCACAAAGAGTTACATTTTGACTGTGCTCTCTGCAGATGTTCATTTACTTTTTTTGTATAAGCTGTTTTTGATTGTGGTAAACAGCAACAATTTCAAGTCATAAGTCTAAAACTCTTTATTATTTATGCGTATAAGAGCAGCTTTGTATGTTACTAATTATTCAGAATATCCGCAAGTCCACAAGCATTATTTTTGTATGAGAGCTGCTGGTACATCATTCTATATATTTTTTTTGCATGAAAGCAGTTTGTGATTTTGCTAAAGCAAAATGTTTTTTGTTTTTTTTGGTTTATATTGCTCATTGCACATAACAGGAGGATGTTGGATAGAAGTCTATTATTTTATGTTAAGAAATTCAGAATATACTGAAGTTTGTAATGTATTCATTTACTACAAGTATGTTGCTAGTACAGGCACACATTTCTTTTCCTGTTGGTTCTTTGCTATGTTGGGACATATGCTGGCAAATTTATAATGGGTCATTATAAATACTTCGCTTTAAAAGTACCAAGTAGTCACACACGCACACATCAATAATCGTTTTAGCATTGCAGCCCTCTGAATCGTAATCGAATCGAATCATGAGGTGCCTAGAGATTCCCACCCCTAGTTGCGAGTACTGAAAATTTCACAGGTGTGAATTTGGTTATAGAATGAGGTTGTCACTCCCGTAAATAACTGAACTATGGGTGACCGTAACCGTATTAAAGACTCAAATACAGAACTGACAACCGTATTCTGCTGCTGTGTGAACATGGCATTACAACCAATCACAGAAATGTCTATTTTATGCATGAATTCAATGGCGAATCAAGAGTTTCAATTAGTCTAGAAGCCCACTAGCAATGACAGTTATTAGTCTGACAGGTTAAGCAGTCTGATTGACTTATTCATTATTAGAGGCGGTATAGAGAGTCGTTTAAGTGTGGCATAATACAGCCTTTCAAACGATCTAATAAAACCATATGTAGACACATGGTGCTGTTTATTATGCCCTTTTATTAAAGTTTATTAGGGTGGTTATTGCAGTCTCATGTGCTCCAGCTCTAATTTGTTTGTTGCTTCCACTCTAATTGAGATTAGCGTTCATGGTATATTAGTGTGATAGAGATATATATTAGTATTCACATTCAGAGCTCCACATTACAGTTCTGTACCAAAACCACACACACAGTGATACACAAATGATGTAATATATAGCGCTTTTCCACCGTCGGACCAAACCGCGCTCTTTGCATAAGCGTTCCATTCTGTGCTGATACGATACGGTTTAATTTTCCAATGTGGAATATAAAATCTTTTCATTTTATCATTCATTTGCGTTTACGTCACTCAAATGTCATGCTTTACCAGCTACAGAGAAACTGGCAGCCAGGCAACAGAAAAGTGACCAATCCTGAGTGGCGACGTCACTTCAGGCATTCTACCAGCACGGTTAGACTGCCGTGCCGAGAACGGGTTGTAACCGCGCCGTGCCGTACCAGGCTCAAGTGGAAACATAACTGGAATCGTTCTTAGATCCTTTCAGCCAGACGGTGGAAAAGTGACTTATGTTTTGTTGTCTTAAGCACACAAAGAAAAATCAACAGATTCAGCTCAAAATAACAATGTCACGTCAAACTCAAATATTATTTGCATTAATAAACAAATCTAAAATTAGCCTACATCTATAGGCTGAAGTTTTAATAAATTATTGTTATTAAAATAAACTCTTTTTCATGTGACTGTTGATAAAAATATCATACGATCAAGTATCCAGCGTGCTTTATTAAGAAACAGTCGGGCTGACTCCTTGTTAACCCAAGAACCGCTAAAACCAATTCAATCAGAATTGTGAATGGTTTTGAAAAATTTGAAAACTAGATTTGTTTAAAAGATCTGATCCAAAAGAATGATTCCTTTGTTATTTTGGTGATGTTCAAAAGACAACAAAAAAACAGATTAAGGCCACATTCAAGTGTGGGAAATATAGCCTAACAAAGCCTGTCATGGACTTCACTGGTCCACTTCTCTATCACCCAACGTACCCTACCTTCAAATGGTATCCGTCTTGAAAGCACTTCCCACATGATGATGGCGTAACTAAAAGAGGAAGCACAGAACAGATGAGTGAATGGTTTCACTGTTGCCATGCAGTCTCTAAACCACATCTGGCAATCCCCTTTGGAGATAAAACACTGTCCAATCAGCCAAGGGATTTCAACATGCCCTATGACTATGACTAATGACTAATCTCACAACCTCAGGCCTGTTGGCAGGTTGACATTTAGCTCCTAAATCACTTCCTTTTTTTGACCAGCACAGTAGATGAATAAAATAAAGGCCTCTTTTGGAAGTAGTTTTTGGTGAACTATGAGTGAATCCAGAAACTGGTTTATGATTCATTTCCAAGTTTTGGAAAACTGGTGAAATGATATAATAATCCACCCAAAATTTCCAATATCCTACACTGGCTGCTACATTCCTCTCTCCCACTCAAAAATACTGGGTTGTATACCTGATGACAAATACATTTTCTTCTTTTTTTCATTTATTTGTGACTTGGATTGTTTTATAGATTTCTAGCCAATAAAAATATTTTAGAGATAACTAGAAAAAGTGTCATGAAACCCCCCTGTTTTAACACTGGCTGTTCATGCCTCAGATTTAAAGAAGACTCAAGAAATGGGAGTGTAAAACTGTGGAAAAGAGAGAGTATAAAGGGGAGAAAACAACCTGTGTGGAATGAATATTAAACAATGACTGGAGAAAAAACCCTGACAAATAACAGATTTTGGCACTTTGATGCATTTTTAAAAATGTAACTCTACGACAGAAATAATCTTATCATTTGAGACTACTAACAACTTATGAACAAATTAAATACGTTTTGATCATCCTTAGAAATAAACTTTTATAACTTTCCAGAGCTATTGGTCTATATGAAAAACAAAGAACCGAATAATATTTTCAATACCTTTAAAAGCAACATTCTCCAAAAAAAAAAAAAGACACACATTAGTTTATCACAGAAAGAATAAAGGCATTGTTACTTTTTTTTTTCATTATTCTTTGAATTTTCGATTTGCATCATTGTTTTCTATATCTGATTATAGATATAGGTTCAGATATCACCCGTTTCACACTTGATCTGTTTGCAGAATGTATGCAGTGCAGAGGCTTGCATGGCCTCATTATACTTTCTTTTACATAACATGATCAGCAGCTTTATACCAAAAATAATATTTTGATTTCAAACGCAAATGCACTGGGAATCAAATACTTTCAAATAAAGACAAGATAACACTAATTTTAAATACAGCACACAGCAAAAATGGCTTGCCTTGAATATGACAATAGTGGGCAACTGAATAGTGCAGCTTAGTGTAAAATCAAGGGTTTCAATTTTGTCGATCGTGCGTCTTCGGTGAAGCCGAACGCTCCTCCTGTCAGCACTTTAATTCACACAGACCGACCGTTACACACAGAGTAACACGCGTTCATGCAGGCTACAAATACTTTAGAAGATCTCAGAGCTGGATTTGACAACATCAGAAAGGTTTGGAAATTAAATGTTTTATTAGATATTCAAAGACTTGTTTAAATTATATAAATAAATATTTGTTGAATGCTGCATTTGCCTTTTTATTACTAATAATATATTAGAGAAACGTTACAATACTTTTTCATTTAAAGTCCCCCTGTGGTGAAAATCCAGCTTTTAATGTTGTTTATATGTCTCTATGAAAGCTTGTTTCCGCCACAGTATAAAAAATAAAAAACGGTAATTGCGACTTTTTATCTCCTAATTCTGACTTTTTTTCTCACAATTACATGACAAAGTCAAATAGCGAGTTATACAGTCAGAATTGTGAAATATAACCTTTTCCTTAGAATTGGACTTTATAACTTGCAATAGCAAGTTTATATCTCACAATTCTAAAAAAAAAGTTGTCAGAATTGCGAAATATAAACTTTTGCTAGTTATAAAGTCAGAATTGCGGGTTTATTTCTCACAATTGTGAGTTTATATCTTGCAATTGCAAGTTTATATCTCACAATTCTGAGAAAAGTCTAAATGATCTTTTAAAATGTTTTATTCTGTGGTGGAAACAAACTTCCATAGGTGTTTTTAATATGCTTTAAGACAAACCATGTGCAAATTCATAAATCAACACCATTGCTGAATATTTTCTCTTTAAAATTGCAGTGAACCAAAGACACTCTCAAAAACACGGTTTGAAATCGTTTGTGTTTCTGACATCACAAACTACCTTGTAACCAATGCGTGATCGTCAACGAGTGGATCTCTGACCTGGTGTGAGTGAGTGGAGGCGGGGCTAATTTGCATATTCATAGAACCAAAGCAAGTGTGTAGAGTAACATTAAAAGCTATTTTAAGGCATGAATTCAATTTTTTAAGGAAAAAACATGTAAATTTGTCTTTTTGGTGATCAAAGATGAGTTTTAAGGGATAAAATTATTGACTACAGAGGGACTTTATGACAAATGACAAATTATTGACTTCTATGTGATAATGTGTTAGACATAACAGTTAAACAGAGACCGTAAACTAATGAGGACAGAGAGTGGGAGCGATGTGCGCTCAACGCTGGCGTTCTTAGTCGTCAAAATAAAAATCCTGCGTCCAAACAAACAGATAAACTTATAAGCCAATTTCGATATTTAAAATACTGGCCGTCCGATATATTGGTCGACCACTACTATTACTTAATTCTGCATGTGTAGCACGACAAAAATATAGACTTGGTGTGGAAACAATTGATGCCCTGCTGCACCTCATCCGTGAGTGCTCTAACCTGTTAACATGGGCACTGAAAAGAATATGGCCCACACACGGACTGCATATGTACTACAAAAGGATCATATTTGAAATGGGCGTAATACAAGGCAGTGATTGGACAATCTGGAGAAAAGCTCATATCTTATACGCATATACCTCACATTTCTTGATGTTGGTTAAACTTTTTAAAAGCAGAAGTGGCTATGAAAGATTTAAAAAAAAAACAAAAAAAAAACTTCCCCCTTGATAATAAACAATGAGTTCATTGTTTTCCGTGATGTGCCATCTCAAACAAATGTGTTTTAGAGTTTCATGACCCTTTCAGCTGTTTTATTGACTTTTCCAGGCCTGGAAATCACCATTATAAAATTCCCTGACATTTCCAGGCTCACCATAGAGACTCTGAAGATTGAGGGTGAGAACATGTCCCTAATCTGACAGGAATTTTGCTGAGTCAACAACAGACTGGTGCCAAGGTGCACCAAGAATAGCTGCACGTCTACAAGGGCTGCCCCAAAAATATGGGAACTGAGAGAGCAGTAGTTAAAAATCCTGTAGTTGAAACTCAGGAGGAAGTTCACTCATCCAGGCAAAACTGGAAGCTTTATAGAATCCACAAAAACTGACCTGTACACGTCATATTTGACATCCGTTCTGCGGTTCTTGGAAGGTTCGTACTCCTCAGGTGGCATATAGATGACCGTGCCTCCCATTTCGGCAGGTTTGGAGCCGGACCCTTTAGTGATTGAGAGCTGACGCCATTTAGACAAGCCAAAATCTGCTATCTATCCACAAACACAGACATACAAGACACACTTCAGATCAGAAAGTTCACTGTGAACTTACAACAAAATATACTTAAACACAATATTTTAAAAATTTATACTGACTAATGGTTGACTTAAATTAACCAAAATGGGTTTTTCAATGGCCACTCTAGGTATCGAAAGACCAGGGTAGGACTTGTGTCGGTCAAGCTCCAAAATTACAACAAAAGCACCATTGTGCCACATTCATCTTGTTTTTTTACAAACTTTTCCATTTTCCAGTTACAATGAAAAGAAACTGGGACTTTTAACAGCTGGATGTGAATAATTACTAAAACTTTTGAATGAAAAGCTATTATATGCCTTTAGAAGTCTTAACATAGTACACAAAACATACAGAGCACTTTCATGATACTTTTATGGTGTTTTGGTGTCATTTTTGACGTGCCAGTGTCAAGTAAAAGAGTGACCAGCACATTATTCAAAATATTTCCTTCCATGTTCCACTGAAGAAAGTCACACAAGTTTGAAGTTATATGAGAGCGAGTAAATTATGAGTATATTTTTGGTTGTGCTATCACTTTAAATTTGTATAAAAGTTACAGATTCCCCAAAGCACAAATAAGGAATTAAGGCATTTTTCAAATCTACATAAAATACATGTTAATAGGTCATAGCTGATTTCCAAGGTACAAGTATTCGCTAATTGCGTTTAAAAGGGTAGTAGTAAGACTAAAACTGGGGAAGAAATATGAAACTTTCTAAAAAAGAAAAGATAAAATAAAAAAGATGATGATGTAAATGAGAAGGTTAAACAAGATACAGACACTGATAACATTCAGACAAATATGAATTTCAGCACATTTGAACAATGACTCGCATTCCAATAAGGGTTACGTGCAAAAAGATCAACGGTTGATCAATAGCTCAGGAACACTGCAAGCAGGACAAAAATGTACACATGCATCTGAATGCACATGTGGGGAAAAAAAAAACAGTTGTGGAAACATCTTGAACAAATCTCGAATCCAATTGTCTGAACGCACAAACCTTAGCATGGTACTCCCCATCCATCAGGATGTTCTGAGTTTTGAGATCATGGTGTAGAAGGGGTGGTGTCATATTGTGGAGGAAGTTGACCCCTAGAGCGATCTCATAAAGAATACGAAGCCTCAATGGCCAGGCCACCATTGGGTACATGTCTTTCTGTAACGCAATAAGAAAACACAGAAATGAACATTCAAGAACCTGTGTGCCACAAAGGGGAAAGTGAAACTGTGCATTACTCAAAAATGACTAAACAGAAAGCGCGTCATGTAAAGGAATGTTGATTGTACAGTTGTACCTCGTGTAGGATCTCATCCAGTGAACCGTTGGTCATGTACTCCGTCACAATGCAGAAGAACTCAGGCTCATTACACACCCCAAAGATCTGGATGATGTAGTTAAATCGAGCCTTGTGAAGCACCTCAGCTTCCTTCAATAAACAATTCCTTTCCCTGGAGAGAAAAAAAACCCCAAAAAACCTTAATGATTATACAAGGGCTGGTAGAGCTTCTCTACCACCAGACAATATTATCATTTCAAGAGTGTCAGGGTTTTCCACAACTTTTAACCATTATTCATGATTTGTTCTTGTATAACTTTCATTGTTCCATGGATTATTCAATGAAAACTTTGACAATCTTGACTTTTTGTTACAGGTCCAACTTAAATTTTAGCTAAAAATCAGGCGATACTGATAAGCTTATAATTATTTTCATATTATGGATGAATGATATTAAAATTCTGTTCCGAATTTTGTCTAAACAAATGAAAAATAAAACACTACAAACTAAAATCAATCGTTTAAAAACCTACAAGTAAGGCATTCCAACATTATAATATACAAAATAAAAAATGATATTACTCCTGGAAAGATTACAATGTTGTGTCCGGGTCATTTTGACAAGGAGAGGATTTTCTTTCACAAAAATGTTAATGTTATCGAATTGGACTAAAAATCACCAAATACTGGATTCAATCTTTTTGTCAACTTGTTTTCCTTATATTAGTAGAAATGTATTTTCAATTGTATTTCTTTTGATCTCAGCAATATTTGATGAAAATACAGCATAACGAGTGATTTACAAGCCATTTTTAAAAGGCTGGTCATTTTTGACCAGGGCAACACAAGGTTTAATCGTGTTGTTGAATTATTCATTCACTTAAAAAGTTAGTTCTTTCATCAATTACTCACCATGATGTAGTTCCAAATCCATAAGACTTTTGTTCATCTTCAATCTTCAAGGTCGTAAAAGAAATCCATATGAATCAAGCTGTTAAATCCAAGTGTTCTGAAGAGACATGATCGCTTTAATGATGAACATGAACATGCTTGTGTGAGATGATCAGTATTTATAGAAGCCTAAATTAAATCTGTTAATCGTATAAAGCGATCGAGTCCCTTCAAAATATAGGATTTAATAGCTAAATCCATAGATTACTTTTACAATGTCTTTATAAACTTTTTGAAATGTCAAAGTTTTGGTGGAATTGACTTTAAAATGTCATCAAAATTGCCTTCATTAGTGTTTTGGAGGTTTGGGTTTCACTTATGGTTTTGGAACGACATGTACATTATTTTTGTGTGAACTAAATGACAGTACAAGTAATCTAAACATGCATGCTCATTTCCCCTATTTTTACATTTAATTATCAATATTAATACCAATACTGGCTGACACTGATTAAAAATAATAATAATAATCTAGAATCAGTTGATAAACAATATGAAATATATCTTGCATCCCAAGAACAGACCAGTAAATTATTCTGAATTTCTCCTTTTGTGTTCAACAGAAACTACAGGTTTGAAACAACATGATGGTGAGTGAATGGCAGAACTTTAATTCTAATTGAACTATTGCTTTAATTGTTCACGCTAAATATTTCCATTTAAGTTTTCAGAATTTAATTTCTTTAAACAACTTATCCAGGCCAAGAAATCACATTCCATGATAAATGATCGTATAAACTCAGACCTGTGGACAAAAACATTCAAGCTGTAACTCAGTGCTTATTACCCCAAAACAATTAGTCGCTTTTTGTCCCAAAAGACCTTCTAGTCTGGTCAAAGAACCAAAAATAAATACTATGTAATACCGGTTAAAAGTTTGGAAACATTACTATTTTTAATGTTTTTGAAAGAAGTCTCTTATGCTCATCAAGGCCGCATTTATTGGGAAAAAAAAAACAGTAATATTGTGAAATTGTATTAATTTAAAATAAGTTATATATTTTAATATACTTTATTTATATACTAAATTACATTTATTTCTGTGATGCAATGCTGAATTTTCATTAGCCATTACTCCAGTCTTCATTGTCCTTCAGAAATCATTCTAAAATGATTTATCATCAATGTTGGAAACTGTTGTGCTGCTTAATATATATATTTTTTTTTTTAACGTGATACTTTTTTCAGGATTCATTGATGAATAAAAAGTTCAAAAGAACAGCATTTATTCAAAATAGAAATCTTTTCTAACAATATAAATCTTTACGATCACTTTTTTATATATAAATTTAACACATCCTTGTTGAACAAAAGTATTAAATTTCTTTTAAAAGAAAGAAAGAAAAAAAAAATACTGACCACAAACATTTGAATGGCACAGTATATTATTACAAAAGATTTCTATTTTGAATAAACACAGTTCCTTTTTAGAACTTTTTATTCATCAAATAATCTAGAAAAATGCATAATAGGGTTTTTTTTCTTTTTAAGCAGCACAACTGTTTCCAACATTGCAAAAAAACAGCATATTAGAATGATTTCTGAAGGATCATGTGACACTGAAGACTGGAGTAATGATGACACTGAAAGTACAGCTTCAGAAATAAATTATATTTATTTAAAGTAAAGTAAAGACCATTGTTTTAAATTGTAATAATATTTCACAATATTAGTGTATTTTTGATCAAATAAATGAAGGCTTGAGAAGCATAAGCGACTTCTTTCAAAAACATTAAATAGTAATTTCCAAACTTTTGACCGGTACTGTATAAACTAATATATACTATTACTATATATATATATATATATATATATATATATATATATATATATATATATATATATATAAAAACACACACAGAGTTGGGAGGGTTAGGCTACTTTAAAAATGTATTCCATTACAGTTAGGCTACAAATTGCTTAATTAAAAAAAGTATTCAGTATAACGTAATCCAAGCATAATGTAATCTGATTACTGTTTTTTTGTGTTTTTTTATTTTTATGTAACTGTAACGAATTAGAGTCAACAGATTTTAGTATCCTGATTAAGTAACGCCGTTACATGTATTCCGTTAACGTTACTCTCCAACACTGTAAAAACTCTTGAACACACAGTCCTGTAGAACAACGCTGTCTGACCGCATACTTAACCCATGTTCGTAAATTCTGTATTATAATTTAGACCAGTGACCAGATGTGCACAGCATTTCTTTCCTAAACACCTGCAACAACCAGCATTTAATGCTCCCATAGCAGACTGAAGCCATCCAGGCACACAGAACAAGCCCCAACAATCTGATCAGTGCAAAATCAGATTTTGACAGTGTTTTAGGAACTGCATTCGAGGTAACAAAGCAGATCACAACACAAGTGTACTGACTGAACTCACCTCTCACCAACCGGAGAATCCAGTTTCAAGCACTTGATGGCCACGGTGGTGCGCCAGTCGCTGTGCAGCGCCCTGAACACCGTCCCGAAGCCCCCTTTACTGATGAAGTGCAGGTCCGTTAGTTTCCGATACGGGATCACCGGTAAGGTGCTGGTGAGACTGCAGATGTTGACGCAGCCGACGTGCTCCATGTTTCAAGATATTGTGAGATGAAACGGGCCCGTTCAGCTTCAACAGAAAGGGGAACCGAGAACGCGCAGCTACTGCTGAAAACCCTCACAGAGAGAGAAAAGAGCGCGCATGTTCTGATAGTCTGCGTACTAGATCGCCCAGAGATAGGTGCATCTGCTTGACTAAATTATTATAGATCCTTGTTAAAAGTGTCACTGAATAAGATGGGAAGAAATGAGTCCTACAGCTCGCGCTTGGAGACACGCCCCCAACGCATTTCACCCGCACGCCATAAAACAAACTGCAAATTAACCACAGAAAAGAAAACCACTTTAAATCACTGGAGTTTGAGATTTAACGGTGACGAAACGAGGTTATAGCGTGGGAATGCGCTCGTCAAATGTTTCGAAGGTGTGTGAATAATGAGTGGGTCGGACTAAAACCGCGACGTATGTTTTTTTTTTTTTTTAACCACCCGTCTAGTCCCGCCCTTGACCTGAATGACAGATCAACTGTCCAATCGCAGACGTCGTATGAATCGCTTACAGCCAATCCTGTCGAAGAGGGCGGGACTTCTCGGAATACAGGTGGAGAACATGGTGGAGAAGGGAAAAATCAACGCCGATCACAGCTTCCGGGTGTCAGAGGGTTCACATTTAATCGGATTTGATTATTATATAAACATTTTTTTTGACATATTCACTAGACCTGAACAGTGTGTGCCGTGAAGTAGCCTAATCATTTTTTTTTTTGGTAGATTTTAAGCGTTGGCTATATTAAAGGGATAGTTAATCCAAAATGTTGTCATTAACTCCCTTGTTCCAAACCTGTATGAGTTTCTTTCTTCTGCTGACCTCAAAAAGATATTTTAAAAGAACGTTGGTAACTATACAGCTGACGGCACCCATTGACTTCCATAGCCATAAAAAAGCGACTTTATTCAACTATTCATTTTCCTCTGTGTGGGCCTCTGAGTGAGTTCACGTAGTGTAACAGCGCAGCGCTTCTGGGTTGTACGTCAGAACGTGGGCTCACTATTGGCCGACGCTGGTCACGTGTGTGATGCGTGTGATGCTGGTCAATAGTGAGCCCACGTTCTGACGTACAACCCAGAAGCGCTGCACTGTTACACTACGTGAACTCACTCAGAGGCCCACACAGAAGAAAATTAATAGTTGAATAAGGTCGTTATTTTTGTTGTTTTTTTGCGCACAAAAAATATTCTCGTCACTTGATAAACTTAAGGTTGAGCCACTGTAGTCACTTGGAGTATTTTAACGATGTTTTTACTAACTTTTCTGGGATGGCAGATATCGATTACCTAGCAGCCTATGAAGGAGTGAGACAACTCTCAGATTTAATCAAAAATATATTAATTTGTGTTCTGAAGATGAACGAAAGTCTTATGGGGTTGGAACAACATTACTGACAGAATTTTCATTTTTGGGTGAACTAACCCTTTAATAGGTGATTCCTTGTAAGGAACGTTTTTTTTTCCTCACAAACAATACGCCCCTGCATTCAGTTAATATAAAAGAGAGGGTGACTTTGTATGCTGACATGCAACACAAATTCACTCCTGAGATACATTGTTTCAGTAATGATAACAACAAACTGCAGAGGATGGAGCTGATTGTCTTAGTAACTTGAAGTGTTTTGCTCTTGGCACTAGGGAAGTGTCCTGAGGAGCATTATTTCTTAATCTGTTAAAGTCACCATGAAATCAAAATGTACTATTGTTTTAAATTGAATATTTACATTGTATTATAAATGTTTTATCCGTGCATTATATATATTTTTAAACATGTGCCCCTGTAATCTTTAATCAAAATAACTTCTCCTCCCTCTTGCAGGTCATCTCTTCTCTTCTCTGATGATGTGTTTACTGGCGTGAGGGCGGGGCAACCTGTCAATCACATGACATCACAGCAAAAGCAAACCACAACCATCCAATCAATTCCCCATGGACAAAATCAAGTCCCGCCCTACATTTGTTCTCCGGGAAGCCGTTTTACATCACAACAAAAGAATCACAATTTCTTCATCGCAATTTCTGTTTCATGCTGACTTATCTGGATATCATTATAGCAATATCATTCATTACTGCCTAAATCATTATTTCCTCTGAAAAACAGACTCACCAAGATTCAAGCATATTCTATGATAGTATTAATGCAAATCACACATTATTTTGTTTTCTTTCATTAAAAAGCAACTGGAAAAAACAATGAGATTAAGTAAATTATGGTCATTTTTTACAGGTTTAACAAAGCAAAATAAAAATCTTTCCAAGCCCCTGTAACCTGCATAAATAGCACATGTGGTTGGGAATCAGTGCAGTAAACAGAGGGCTAACAACATACTTCACCTCTGGGCATAACTAGGGAAAGTACGTAAAGTAACATTTGAAATGTATCGAGACATTTTATACTTCATGTTTATTGCTAAATGTTGTTTTGAGAACTAAATACAGATGTTGCTGTAAATTCTTTCTATTCACAGAAAAAATAAAAACCTCTATTACTACATCAGCTGTCTCCATATCACACTATACACTGACTTTCAATGGTCAACATATCATGATAAAAAAATAAAATAAAATAATTTTAATTTTTCTTCTCAAGCAAAAGGGCATGAAAATTACATTTCTCTTTTGTTTAGGCAACATTTTGACTTAATATGAATAGAAATACATTTATATAAAACACGAATGAGAATAATTTTTTTTTTTTTTTTTTTTAAAAAGAACTCACTACCATCTGCTGGTGAATTTAATAACCACCTCAAGTCTTAATTGCGCCATCTAGTGCCGCAGTGGGATTTCTCGTGTATCCTAATGGATAACAGCAGCCTTAGAGAATGTGTGTCTGTTTTGTGTTTTTTTTAACCTTTTTTTTTCACCCCTAACATTTCCACTTTCCATCAGCAAAATGTAAAACAAAGACACTCAGCCATTTGGGAAAAAGTACGTTTCAGGTGTTGTGAAATTAGTGCAAAAGTCATTACATTACAGGGAGGAAAAATATGGTAGGCCTATTTAATTCCACATTAATAAAATACCTAACTATGTCACAAAGTGTTCTTTTGGTATATTATTATTGTTTGTCTTAAACCAATGCTCAAAAAATTGCGCAAAAGTAGATACATTTACACTCTAACAAGGTATTTAGGGGACATGTCGGTGTATTTAGGGGACATGTTACACTCTAACAAGGTATTTAGGGGACACCTTTTACCACAACATGTCGGTATAGCTGCACTATGTAACTTTTGGCCCTCTAGCGGTTAAAAAACAAAACTGCGTGGAAAATTTTGTGGAAGAACATTGTTTTGACTGCGGATTAACATGACCCTTAGATAATGATTTTTACACACTCTAAAAAACAATGGGTTAAAAACAACCCAAGGGCTGGGTAAATAGGACAGAACACATGTCGGGTTAATTTTACCCAGCAAATTAGGTTGTTTATTTAACCCAGCATAATGGGTTGCTTAATTTTTACTATAATTCTAGCTTATTTTTTACTTCACATGAATCAATGCTTTTTTTTTGTTTTTGTTTTTTAAATAGGCTACTCCGCAACCACTGGTTTGCATGATAACATGATAATTCCTTTATTTTTTTTAATCATATTTTACAGTGTAGCATATTTTATATAATGTTTAATGTATATTGCCTTGATTCAAGCTTGTTTAACAAATATAAGTAAAAATTAAACATTTAGAAGTAATATAATTACAAGAATAAAGTCGTATTGCTACGACTTCATTCTCGTAATTTTGACTTTATTCTTAAAATATTACGACTTTTATCTTGTATTGCTACGACTTTATTTATAGACTTTATATATTTATTTATTACGACCTAATTAACTTCACCATAAAGCCACCTTGTGTTCCCTCATTGTCTAGTCTCGCTTTACATATGTGTGTGAAACCTGCAAGACCTTTGTGTCCCGTGTCCTCTGTCCCATGTCAATGATTACATGATCTGTCTTTGATTATTTAAAAAGTAATTTCCTAATTAAATTGCCTTAACTTTGAAAACAGTGAATTTCTGGTTCCCAGCATGCTTTGCATACTGGATAAGAAGAATAAATGTTGAAATTAAGTGAATAAATTAAATTAATTAATTAATTACTTTAAATTGTATGTGTTTTAGTAAAGGGAAAAGCTTAGTGTTTAATGCTGTTTGACATTTAAAAAAGTTTCTGTCATGCATGTTGAGATGTTTCTGTTAAATTTTTGTGGTTACCACTTTGCTGAAGAGAAATGCTCGTGGTTTGTGGATGGTTTGTAGGAACAACTTTTTGAGAAATCAATGTGAAAAAAGAAAAGAAATAAAAAAATATGTTACAGTGTTTATGCTTCAAATGATTAAGTTCCTGTAACTCAGTTAAGTTTGTTGGTTTAACATATTTCATTAAAAGTCGTCATAACTCAAAAAGATGAATGCCAACTGTTGCATTTTTTGGGGTGTAAATGAAAGAGATCTCCAAACATTTCATGTGTAAAATGGCAGTTCAATCAAACAAAAGTTCATGAAAAAAAGCAGTTTTATGGGTTTATGAGTTCTCCATTCATACAAAGGTCATTTAATCTTAACTAGTTTATGGTGTGTTTGGGTAGACCTGCCACACCATAAATAGGACTGACTTGAAATTTGATCAAAGAAGAAGAAGTTGTGGTTTGGTTGGTTGTGTCTCATTTGTGACTAGCATACTGATTCACTTATCTTCATAGTGAGGAATGCAGAAGATGACAATCAGTCAACTTCTGCTATTAGATTTAGGATTCTTTCTTGCAGCTCCCAAACCAGACAAAACACCCAAACAGATTATCAAGCTACTTTGGGTAAGAGAGAGAGAAAAAATCTTATTTATCATACCATGATGTGGTGTTAGATGCTTGTGAGGATACTTGAAATAAATCTAATGCTGTATGACTTTAATCTGTGATGTTTCTTATAACCATAGATTTAAACAATCTCTTGATAAATGAATGTGCTTTTTATTTATCATCTGCATCCTTTATTTCAGCTCGTTCTTTTCTGAGAGCATTGGATTTAACATTGCAGAAGATCTAGCATGTTTTACCAAAACCACAGTCCAGAAGTAGTAAGAAGAGGGAATGGGATGGAGTATTACAGTGATGGATTTTGTAGAAGGAGCAATGAAGAGAAGACGCTCAAGGTCACCCTGCTTGGCTATAAGGTTATGGAGGAAAAGACAAAGTTCACAGTAAGGAGTTAGTTATGCATGCTCTTTTCACTCCATATATAAGTCTGTTGTTGCTATTTTAATTGTTTAATACTTACTTTTTAAGGGATATACTTCACCCCAAAATGAACATTCTGGCATCTATTACTCACCATCATGTTGTTCCAAACTTGAATGACTTTGTTTCTTTCATGGAACACAAAAGGAGAAATTCTTAATAATGTGCCATTTTTGGCACGCAATTTAAAAGAGTGTGGCATCATTTACTCACCCTCAAGACAAGTTGTTACAAACCCATAAGACTTTCGTTAATCTTTGAAACACAATTAAAGATGTTATTTTATGAAATACCTAAGAGATGTCCGCGCCTTCATTGAAACCCCATTGAGTAACCAAAACCAGTTCAAAAAGTTCTTAAAAACATTGTAAACATAATCCATATGAATCGAGTCGTTGCTTGGCAAACATGAGGGTGAGTAAATGATGACAGAATTTTGGTTTTTGGGTGAAATATCCCTTCAATTAGAGACATTGAATCTTATATGGGAACAGAAGGAAAATTACACTGTATCTGTTATGAATCAAAGGGAGTTTTTGGTGATAAAGAGGACATGATGTTCTCTTTCTGCACATTTTAGGTCTACAAGATCTTAGTGAGGCGAGCGCCCGACGAGAGCTGGCACATTTTTAGACGGTACACAGACTTCTCTCGACTACATGACAAGGTCAGGCACAGGTGACTCATGTCAGCTGACCAGGCAATGTTGGAGATTTGCTCACTTTTTCCTCAGTATTTCCTTCTTTTAGATATGAATGACTTTATGTCTTTATGTGTATCTTCAGCTGAAGGAGATTTTCCCTGCGTTTAACTTTGTCCTACCACCCAAGCGTTGGTTCAATAACTTCGATGCTGAATTTCTAGAAGAGAGACAACTGGGCCTACAAGACTTTCTACAGCACCTGGTTGCTCAAAAATACCTGAGAAATAGGTACTTATGACATTATGCTTTGTTTAGAAACAGCCTTCGAAACAGTTGTCATCATTTACTCGGCCTCATGTCCTTCCAAACCTGTCTGCAGAACAGAATATAGCCTATTTAGAAAAAATTTTTTAGTCCCTATTATGAACGTGAAAGTCAGAGGGGTCCATTGTTGTTTTGGAGCCTATAGGCCAGGGTTTCTCAAACTCGGTCCTGGAGGGCCACTGTCCTGCACAGTTTAGCTCCAACCCTGATCAAACACACCTGAGCAAGCTAATCAATGTCTTCAGGATCAGAAACTCACAGCTAGGTGTGTTTGATCAGGATTGGAGCTAAACTGTGCAGGACAGTGACCCTCCAGGACCGAGTTTGAGAAACCCTGCTATAGGCTTTCATTGTATGGACAAAAACGTGAAACATTATTCAAAATATCTTATTTTCTGTTCCACAAGAAGAAATAAAATCATACAGGTTTGGAATAAAGTTCCACATTATGTGTACTTATTTTTGCATTCTCTCATTCACAACTTTTGCATTCCCTCAAGAAATGTTGCGTTTGCACTCAAACCTTTTGTGATTTGAGGTGGGAGGAAAAGCTGAAGATTCAGTGCTTTTGTAAGCGAATGCAAAGTTTCTCGGGGGAACAATAATTTTGCGAGAGAACGCAAATGTTTAATGAGCAGAGAGAAAAATATATTTATAATCAATCACTTATATTTGTTAACAACCAAACCAATCCCAGACTATATATATCCCTATACTATTTATATTTTTCATAATATGAATACAACTTGAATAGTTGATTCCATGCTGACTAATTAAATCATGTTTCACCTCAAATTCGCATTTAAAATTGCCTCTGTAACTCTGAAAAGACAAACATGGATTTGGATTCCTTCAACCGCTTTTGCACTCTCTAACCTTCCTTTCTTTGTTAAATCTTAGAATGAGTTGTGGCTTCACAATTACATAATCACCTCACTGTTAACAATGTCTTTGAGCCCCTTCAATCTGGTTTTTGTGAACACCACAGCACTGAAACAGTTTTAGTTGAGGTCAATAATGACTGATTCTGTTCTTTTTCCATCCTAATTCTTCTTGATGTTAGTGTCGCTTTTGACTCACCCATCTCTTTTACTCACCCATCTTTAAAATGTATTTAGAGTCAGATTGTATCTCTCTGATTGTGTGTCTCTCGGTGGATATAGGTCAGAGTTGGGTTCAGTTCATTTTGGTGTCCCTCAGGGTTAAATTTTAGGCCCCTTACTTTTTAGTATGTATGTTTTTTCTTGTGGTCAGCTTAATTAGTATTTTTATGCAGATGACACTCAGATTTATGGTGACATTGAGGTATAGTTACTTTTCTTTCACATGTGTTTCTGAGATGAAACCTTGGATTACATTTTCTGTGTCTGAACAGTAACAATACTGAAGTAATGCTCATTTGCAGAACTCCTACGTAAAGTTGGATCTTTAACCTTAACTGTGGATGATTCAGCTTTGGAGTTTCAAACAAAATAAACAATATATATTTTTTTAAATCTCAGAAACATTGCAGGGCTGTGCCCTTTGTTATCTTTCTTCTATGTGACTGAAAAGCTGATCAATACTATTGTGTTTTCTTATATACAGTAGATGCTTGCAATGCACTACTTGGTGGAGTATGCAAGTCTACGCTTATAAATTACAATATGTGCACAACTCAGATGCTAGAGTCCTGAGTAGGGCCAGGACAACGATCACATAACTCCAGAGTCCTTGCACTGGCTCCCTGTCAGATTTTAAGATTCTCTTGCTTACATACATGGTTTGACTCCTCAGAGTTTTTAACTTATTATACCCCAATATTGTGATCTCCGCTCCTCAAATACTGTTATTTTAACAGTCCCTCAATCTTGTGTTTGTACCAGGCGTGATAGAGCATCTACTCTTTACGCTCCTAAACTGTGGAACTCACTTCCCCTCGCTATTAGAGAAGCATAGTCTTAGTTCATAACTAGTTCACCCAAAAATGAAAATGATCCCATCAAGCCATATAAGACTTTCTTCTTTTAGCCGAACACAATTGGCGTTATATCAAATAATATCCATGACAGAGGATTTCGATATAAGAGAAGAGGAGCTACATCCTACGAATGCGAACGCATGCACGGCTGTTGCCATAAGCCAGTGATTATAGTTTATAAAGTTTTAAATATGGATATTTTTCTTACAAAAACCCATCACCCTGCTTCAGAAGGCTCATTAACCCACTGGAGTCGAATGGATTACTTTTATGATGGATGGATGAACTTTTTAGAGCTTCAAAAACTCGCTATTCAATGCCATTACAAAGCTGGTAAGAGCCAGGATATTATTTAATATAAATCTGATTGTTTTCGGCTGAAAGAAGAAAATCATATTCACCTAAGATGGCTGGAGGTGAGTAAATTATGGGATAATTTTAATTTTTTGGTGAACTATTCCTTTAAGCACTTTTACATCACACCTTGAAACATATTTCTTTAGGATGGCTTTTTTTTATGATGATTAATACATTTGTATATTGTTTTCATGTGATTCAACTTTTATGTAAAGCACCTTGACATGTCTTTTTAAAGGGATAGTTCACCCAAAAAAGAAAATTAGCCTATTATGTATTAGTGATTATGTAACGAATACAATTGGAATTTTATTTAAAAAAATGTCCTGGCTCTTCCAAACCTTATAATGGGAATAAATGGGTATATGATTTTGGAAGTCCATCAGAGCCTATCCATCCGTGATAAAAGTGCTCAAAACGGCTCCGGGGGGTTAATAAAGGCCTTCTGAAGTGAAGCGATGCTTTCGTGTAAAAAAAAAAAAAAATCTTCATATTTAAAACTTTATTGACTAAAATAACTAGTTTCCAGCAGACCGCCGTACGCAAGTCGACTTACGCCAAAATAGTAACACTTGACGATGTATGACGTAGGAGTAGCGTAAGCTTTGACGCCTCTCGCGGTTCAAACAAACAGGGCTGGGCAACCGCGTTCGTCATTACGTTGTGTGTCAAGTTCAAGGATTACTCTTTTTACTCCAGAACTGTTTCGAACACTTTTATCACAGATGGATTGGCTGATGGACTTCCAAAATCATATACCCATTCACTCCCATTATAAGGTTTGGAAGAGCCAGGACATTTTTTATATAACTCCGATTGTATTCGTCTGAAAGAAGTATGTCATTTTTTTTACATACACATATTCGCTTATTGCTCCATAATCTGTATTTAGAAAAATGGCCCTGAATTTAAAATCTGCATATGGGTACAAAAGTAAAATACATTTTGAAATAAAAATAAACAAATAAGATAAAAATACAAAAATCTTGATAAATACAGTCAACACTACAATAAAACTGTTATTGAGAATTGTGTGAAGATGAGTTGGTGTAACAATGAAACAATGAAAATCATGTGATAACAGAGTAACATTGCTTTCTCTCTCCTGAAGTGAAGCTGTCAGAGAATTCTTATGTCTGGATGACCCACCTACTGCTTTTGGCGATATTAGAGAGAGATGGGTAAGCTCGCTCAGTTACTGTACTGTAATACTTTTCCATTCAGCCAAATGTGATGCATCCAGACACCAGTTAGCTCGACACATCCCTGAGCACAATGAACTTATCCATTTATCCCTCTGTTCCGACTGAAGGCCTTCTGTGAGACGCTGGAAGGGACCAACTGTTGCCTTCAGAGAGATTTAATGGACGACGGGAGAGAGACTGAGTCCCTGAGAAATGTTCTGCTGCACAAAGAGCTCCAAATTAGCCAGCCTGAAAGAGCAAAAAAGTAATGTAGCAACATGATCTATTTGTGGGTTGCTTAGGAAACAGGGACAGAGAGGTGGATTTCGTCTTCTGGCTGAAACGAAATGACTCCAAAATGATTATTCTGTTCAAGGAAATTAAATCTAATTGGATTAAGTGCTACATTAACGCTCTGAGCTCACAGCCTGTCAACAACGCTAATTGCTTTTAGCAGTGCAGAAGTGTCATGCACGTGATTTCACCAAGTATAACATGTTCTTGGATCAACATCAACATCAACAAAGGGATAGGTTTAGGGGTAGGAATAGGGTTAGGTCTACATTTTCAGACAGAAATGTTGTTTCAGGCTCAAAAAAATATCTCAATCCAGGAAGGTTTTACTTGGCAAAATCACGGTGACTAGAAGTGTCATGATTATTACATTTTTAAATGCATTTTTTTAATTTGCGTAAAATTTTTAATGCCTCGTTCAGAATTGTATCTTTTTACCCTGTAAAGCCTGACATATGAAATAATAGTCAAATTAAGTTGAGTTAAGTATGAATTAAGTTGCATGATTATTGTATGTTTTTTTTTTAGTGCTGGGCAACGATTAATCGCAATTAATCGCATCCAAAATAAAAGTTTGTTAACATAATATATGTGTGAGAACTATGTGTAATTATTTTGTATAAATACACACATATGCATGTATATATGTAGGAATATTTGCATGTATATACTGTATATTATATATAATTTATATTATATATAAATATCAATATTATATAAATAAATAAAAAATATTTCTTAAATATATATGTGTATTTATATATACAAAATAATTATACACGGCACACACACATATATTATGTAAACACTAACTTTTATTTTGGATGCGATTAATCACGATTAATCGTTGCCCAGCACAAGTTTTTATTTATTTATTTTTTTACTTTTTCCTGTTTAACCCCATACAGTGGCATGTATAGAATCCAAGAGGAGTTGAACAAAGAGACGGGAGACTTTTTAACAGAGCAGGGATATAAAGAAGTGGAGAGAGACAAACTCGGGAAACTAAGGTATATAATTGATGTATTTTCCACTTACTCCCTTTGGAATGAATCCTAGTTGAGCATTATTATTTATATAAACATTCCATAGTCTTACTGAGGAAAAATAAACTTGGGACAATGGGGAGACCATTTTGTCTTATTAAACTGCTTGTATCTTGCTACAGTTCTGAATCGCGGTTCATGAGGAGTCATGGAGCGTGCTGGTGTGGATCAGCAACTGACAGTCCCGAAAAGTACAGTTCTGGAGGACCATTCCAAGAACTCCATTAAATAAATTAAAATAAAGGAAAACAACATCACATACAAAGCACTTTCTTCAAAGCGTCTATTTGTTCTTAGTCCATTATGCGAACAGAATACCTGAATTTTGGATGAATCAAAACCGCTTGGATTGTGGCGTAAATTGATACACCCAGATCCTTCTGATTCATCCAAGAGACATGATCACAGATCAAGCCATAAACTCAAAAACTTCTTGGAAATAGAAAAGGGGGGAAATAATACTTCCACGTAAGAATTATCTGGATGTTTTATTCACATGTATCGTTTGTGGTAGAGATTTCTTTCTTTAACACATATTTAATAATTGAATCATCTGTTCTAGTATATCTGGTTCCTCACAGCTCTTACCAGCTGGCCTCTGTTACACAACATGAAATGGCGGGTTGACCAGTATGATCTTTAGCTGGTTTAGCTATAGTTAAGAACCCTTTTTGAACACCATGCAGCATCCAAAACTCAACATGAAATGATCACCATTAAACAGAGACAAAATATATTTGATTTACTGTGAGTTTGTGAAAAATAAAATTCACAAAAAATCGTAAACTTATTTTCTCAGCCTGATTTGGGTTTAAAAAGTTGAATGTGTTCACCACATTTACATGTTTTCTGTTTATAAGATGCATTGCCTGCATTATAATTGTGTATAAACATAATAAAGACAATAAATGCAATGTGCTTTCACTTCAAAAAGTGTCTGCAGAGGAAATAGGTACATGTGCTAAACCCAAGCACTGGGCATTTCAATTGGAGACAGATTTAGGGAGTTACACATTTGTGTTGCTTTGTTGTAGACACTTTAATACTCTGTTCTCTTGGGATTTTGCAATCATGTCCTTCACACAGTTGACAGCAGCTAGCATTTCATCTACTGTCTGGGTGTAACAGTTTTCCTGTTGATGTCGCAGTAGCCGCCTCAGTGCAGTCATTATTCACCTGGGCATTAGAGGGTGCTCTGTCTGAGAAATGCATGAATTCACCAATTTAAGGGAGTAGAGAAGGAGTAACAGACAGTAGGAAGTTAATTCTTTACCCTCATGGAGAGGCTTTCCTCATTAGCTGCATCCTTCGAAGGCCGCATTTGAAGTCTGATTGTGTCAATACGGTGCAACGAAGGCTGTCCCAATTCGAAGGATCCTTCAAATGCGTCCTTCTGTTCCCGTGCAATGAAGGATACAACAGATGAATCGTTCACGGCCTTGCCTAGCCCAGAATTTATTGTGCGCCAGTTACGACAGGATTTTTGGAGAGACATCGCCGAATTACACTTTTAAACTTAAGTATTGGGTTTCAACTTACTGAAATATCGAATGATTCAAATGTAAAAAAACAAACTGTAAAGCAGTTCAAATATTGACTTATATATCTTGCTTATATGTGATTATATAGTTTATACTTTTTTATATACAGAAATGGACCATGGTGATAATTTTTAGACAGTTTGTGAACCCTGTTTTTTATTTTATTTTATATTTTATATGCCACATGCTGGTGACCCCTGCTGGTCAAAACAGTGTAAATGCAACAAAAAAAAAACTCAGGCCAAACATGCATAAAAAACCCTTTTACAAACCCATTGCAAATGTTGTATTGAAAGTAAAATCTTGCAAATGCAATTAGCAAACCATCTAATAAGATTAAGATTAAGATATCAAGTGTCTATAATATGTGTTCTTTTATCAATTTTCAGGGATTGTTTTGTTTGTTCCATGGCTAGCCAATAAGAGACTATCAAATAAATCACACAATAGCTCTTTCCTATTCTAGATGTGTTTTGGGGGGAGTTTTAGCATTCAAGCTGAATATTAATGATGGCATTCAAGTCTTTTTGCAGCTCCGTTGATGTAACTGACACAGCAGTTTCGGATACAGCAACTGTTTTTCAAACGGGTGTGCCAAACACCTGTCTGCTATTGGTCCAACAAATATGTATTTCTGGCCAAAACCCAATACAATGGCCCTGTGCAAGTTTCCAGATTGCCACAGAGGTTAGTGTGATTTTTCAAGACTGCCATAAGTGATTTTTCAAGATTTTTCAAGACTGTGAGTATAATACCATGAGCGTTAGCCTACTGATCCTACGGTGCTTTACTACCTGCCTCATTTAGTTCGGTTGAACCGCACTAGAGTTGGTTTTCCCAATTGGTGCGGTTCGTTTGGGCAGGTGTGAATGCGGCAATCGCACTCGGGTGTGCACCAAAAGCGGACCAAACAAGCGTACCGAGACCTCCTCGAAGAGGTGGTCTTGGTACGCTTTCAAACGAAATCTGGAGCGGTTCGTTTGAGGTGAGAACGTGATCCGACCTCGAACAGAACCAACTGCCAAAGAACTGCGCATTTTTGGACTAGTTGCCGTAGTCTGCTGAGTTGTGATTATGGGATGGGGAGAAATTTGTTGACAGTTTGCACTTTAAGCATGGCAGCTCGTGGACAAACTTGGAGTTGTGAGGTGCGGAGCCTGACAGAAATTTGATCTGATGAATTTTTTTTGGATGATGAGCATGTCACTGTTTAGCAACATTAATGCACGCCTCCTCCTGAATGACTTGCCTTCGGCGTGTGCAGTGCACACATTATTTTCGAGCCGCATATCCTGGCTTCATTCTCAAATAGGCTTATTGTTTGTCTAAAGTGGTGTAGACAAACTATATAATAAAATATGACCAGGGATACAATCAGCCCACGCAGTCGTCTCTCCGTAGTAAACAGCGGCGTGTTGTCTGCCGGATTTTCCACCTCTTTGTTTACTTCTGGGAGTTCTGTTGGAATTTTCCCGCACGTTAATTCTGACCAATCGAAGAGCAGTTATGGGAATGCGTTCAAGACACGTCTGGCCAACGAGTGATGTGGATGCTGTCACGTGACTGCATTTTGGTTCGTTTTTTTCAACCCATAAGCTGATTCGGACAGGAGCGATCAGTGTGGTGTGAAAAGGAACCAAAACGCCTGAAAAATGCTACAATGTATCATTTTTCGCCCTTAATTGGTCCGGACCAAATGAACCGAACTACAGATGTGAAAGCACTCTAAGATACATTCTTCCAGCGAATATTGCAGCTATTAATATTTGTGTCCCTTATTTCTGTTGACTAAACCAGTCCTACCAATCATTTGTAAATGAATAGTTATTTTCAAAATAAAAATGGATTTACAAAACGAGTCGATTCACATTTGTTCAGAATGCTCTCTCACAGAATCATCTGAAGCCATTTCAGTCTGAGAATAAACTGTGCTGGATGAAGTGGATATTTACCTACAAACAATTGAAACTAAAGACTTTAAGAGTTAACCTTGAGAAAATTCAGCTATTGCTGTGTCATGAAAGAGTTTTTGTGTCCACTCGCACTGTTTTTCAGTTGCTTTTCTATGCGAGTATGTGCTAGACAGTTGTCTTTGACCACTTAGCTGCTTTTTGCCAGTTTCATATTTTAAGGAGGAACTATGCTTTTTTACTTTTTCAACTTTCTTTAGTGTAATGTTGCAGCTTGAGCATGAAAAAGGTCTGCAAAGTTACAAAGCACAAAGTCTACTCTAAGGGAGTTATTCTCTATAACAGTAAGCACTTTGAAACACCTTGATTGTTGTCTTGAGTTTTCTTCAGGAAAAGTACGTCTCAATATTCCTAATTTAAATAATTCCTGCTCAAGGCATACACAAAAAAATGGGGACAAGGCCTGATTGAGTTGGGTTAGTAGTGTGTTGTAACTCACGATTACAGTAAGGGCCGTGACATTTCTGAAACGCTTCACCAAAGAATGATTAAACTCACATCAGGAACCAGAGACAAACACCAGCATGAAACATTAACACAAGAAAATTAACAGAAGATAACTGAGGGTTTAAATACACTGGATGACAAGAGGCTAATGAGAGACAGATGAATGTGATTAATTGTCATGGTAATAAACAAGGGTAACTATGGAAACTAACAAGATGGCAACGGAAACGGGAACTAAAAACACAGGAACTGAACACAAGCACATAAAGACAAAAGAATATCAAAATAAGAGTCCATGAACAAAGTCACATGGTAAACGTGACAGAATGCTAGATCTTAAGACACGGTCTTAACATAATGGCTATGTTTATGCAACTGGGCCCAGGCTTGTGTGGCAGAAGTGGGCCTTTAGAGACCAAGGCGGAGCCGCCAGTTCCGAGAGCCAAGGAAAAGCTAGCAGTTCAGGGAGCAAGAGCAGAGTTAGCAGTGACCACGGTGGAGCTGATGGAGTAGGAGAGGGTTAGGTAGAGTGGAAGACCCCAAAGGCAGAGCAGGAGACCACCATGGTGAATCAGAATACCACCATAGCAGAGCAGACGGGTTTGGAGACCCCCACGACAGAGCAGAAGACCCCTATGGTGGAGCAGAAGACCACCATGGGGCCAGTGGTTCTGAAGACCATGTGGAGCCGGCTGTGCTGAAGACCACAGTAAAACTGAAACAGAGCACAAAGAAATTATTGACGGCCACAATGGCCGTAACAGGAAGGTCAGAGACTTAAAAATGGACCGTCGTGACAGAAAGCTCAGAATTGGCTTCCGTGGCTCTGTGAAAGGAAGGAGGAGTTCATAATCAGTGTCCATGGTCGTGACAGGGCAGACAAAGGCTTCAAGAATGGCCTCCTTGGCCGATACTGGACAGGCAGAGACATCATATATGGCCTCCATGGCCTTGACAGGGCAGGCAGAGAGTTCATAGATGGCCTCCGTGGCCTTGACAGGGCAGGCAGAGAGTTCAGATTCAGCCTCCTTGGCCAGGACAGGGCAGACAGAGAGTTCGGGAACAGCCTCGTGACAGAGACAACAGGGAGCACAGGTAAAAAACAGAGAATTCACAAGCGGACAGAGAAGAGTTGAAGCCAGCGGCGGTTTCTTCATTAGGGCGATCGGGCGACGCACCACCAAAGTGTGAAAGGGACTTTCAATCACTATCTCATTCAACCACAGAGTTACGCTAGCAGTCACTCACTGTTGTTCTGCCTCTGGATATAGTCCAATCAGCGCCGAGTCACGTTCTGTGGAGTACCGCCTCTTTTTGGGCGATTTCACTCTGGCTGAGAATCGCCCAGAGTCTTCCCATGGACTTACATTCAAAGATTTTTTTTTTCGAACTGCAGGCACTGCAATGCATTCTCTATGGGTTCCAGGAGGGCTCGCACTAACATGCTTTCGTCATCATACGTAACCTTAACTTGTGCAGCGATTGGTGGAAACAAATGTACCTCTATTAGTATTTAGCCATAAGCTGAAGTGACATCCAATAATTTCCTCAGTGCATAACTTACATTTCACGGACATATTCTCCATCTGTAAATGTTAGAAAGTCCAGTTTGCTGTCATGAGTGGGCGAGCTTTCTGCAAGCTATACTTCCGTGAACGAGCGCCCCCGCGTGCATGTGCGCCGAACAGACGGAGCGCAATAGAATAGGAGCGCAATTATTCTGACTAAAATATACATTAGCACTAAATTATAAATATATTTAGCTAAAACATTTGTTGTTGAATATTTGTTGTTGTTGGTGAACATAAATGTGCTAGAGAATTTCAAACCTACATGTGTATTTTTATGATATTAGCTTTTTTTTTTTTTTTTGGTTTAGTAAATTTAACTACTTCTTTAAAAAACATTATTTTGTTTTTAGATTGTAATGTTGCAATGTTAGAATGTAATGTGATTTGACCCCTTTTTTGGATAGACTGCAGATAGACAGCAAGGTTACACTATGTTTGTTTTTTTAACCTTCAATATAAACATTGTTTGTAGGACAATATCGATCAGGATATTAAATATTTTTTTTAAAAATTAAATACAGGTTTTTTTTTTATTCAAATAGAAAAATAATAATTAAATACTCAGATTATACCATACATCGCCATTTAGCCCAAAAATTCAGATTTATTTGGCAATTGGCTATTTCCCAACCCTACCGGCTGAAGTTTTAGCTAAACTTTAGGCTAATGCATAGCTACATTATTATCACTGTTAAATTGTTATTTAACAATAAGCCTACATTCAGTCCTGAATTAAAAATTCAGTTTGTTGTGCCCCCCCAAAATTTTTTAGCACCAGCCGCCACTGGTTGAAGCGGTTGACACCGCCTAAGGAGGATCAGTAACGGCCGCCGCCTCCTCGGGAGGAGCTGTAGCAGTGTGTGTGGCCCAAACACACAAGATGGCGGTAGCCATCACAGACGATAGTGGCAGTAACTCTGGAAACACTGGACTAGGAAACTCTGAGACCACTGGACTTGATCTGCTCGCCTCTCGCACTGACCTCAGTTGTGGATTTATAACACCTGCTATCAGTCTTCTTCGTCCCAGAAATGATCCAGTGATCGAGGGGATTTGTGGCAAACCATGCTCCACGGCCAAAGCTCCAGGCATAATCGATGTATTGAGCAAGGGAGTAGTGAATTTTCTCCCCAGGCAACTTCGAGCAAGTGGGTTTGTTTTAACCCAAATGAAAAATGTTTTTAAGGGCAACATCATTAAAATCCACTTGATATGCTAATCCAATTAAATTTCTTAACGTAGTCCTCAATAGTTCACTCACCTTGACGGTTCCTAATGAGACAAACTGCTGGTTCATGATTAATGGTCTTGTGTTCTCTCACGTGCTGGCTTGACACTAGTAATGTTACAATGAACTCACATTTAATAAACATCAGAGACAAACACCGGCATGAAACATTAACACAAGACAATGAACAGAAGATAACTGAGGGTTTAAATACAATGACAAGAGGCTAATGAGAGACAGGTGAATGTGATTAATTGTCATGATAACAAACAAGGGTAACTACGGAAACTAACAAGATGGCAATGGAAACAAGGAAACAGGAACTAAAAACACAGGAACTGAACAAGGCCATCAAGACAAAAGAATATCAAAATAAGAGCCCATGAACAAAGACAAAGGATAAATTTGTCAAGAGTGTAACAGACAGACTGTAAAGAGAGCTGCAATAATGTAAAATATGTGGGGAAAAAACAATGTGTTTTTGGAACATTCAAACATGAAAACCTATTCTAGTAGACCCCATTAGCAAAATCAAGACTTTGTAAAAGGGCATAATATGGCCCTTTGCTCTCACTGATTCTTTGGTCTGAAGAATCTCAAGAAATGTGTAGGTACATGAATGCTAGACATAAATCTTCTCTCAGAGTTAAATTTACATACATTGAGCATACATTTAGAATTTTTTAACTATAATTTTGCAAAAATAAATCTTCTGTATCTACCACGGATGAAATCCGGCATGTGCCCCTAGCTGTTTCAGTTATATTTATCAGGTAAAAAAGACATTTAATGCAAGTTATTCAAAGAGACTGCTTTCAATTATTTTGTAACCACACCACAAAGATTCTTTGAGCTTATAGATGCTATAGGGGCTGCACAGTGGGTAACACTGTGCCCTGACAGCAAGGATGAGATGGTCCAAAATTAAAAAAAAAAAATTTTTTTTAGTTCAGACATTTAATGTTAACATGCCTTGAAGGGCTTAGTGATTTCTGGCCACTGTAACTGCGGTGGAAAGCAAACACACTGTCATCTGCAATCAGTGGACGACAAATAACTCACATAAGTGAATATGGCCCAGTCAGCAATTCATCTTATCCCTGAGGAGAAAGCTATCAGATTGTATTTCCCGGGCACTATTTCACTCAGTCACTCCCTTGCTTTACACTCTTTGTGCGCTCCATAGATCAACAGAATATCTTGAGACATTTAGCAATAGTGAAATACAACACAATGGCTACATGATGTTTACTTTGCGATGTTTTCACAGAAAGTTGGGGGCCTGATAAACATCACCAAATAAGTACTATCACAAGGTCAAGTTTTGGTTTTGTGAAATGAGAAATGACCTGTGAGCTGAAGGGATCATGCTGTGTGTCTCAAAAATTAGCAACAGCCAAAACCTGGTCTTGTTTAAGTTTTGCCATCAGTGTTGCTTTAAAATTAAGCAGGCATTCTTCAAAAGTAATTCACTTACACAATCAATCTTGGTTAATCATGGGAAGAATAAAGGCAAGTGAATCCATATTAGACCGTATTAGATTGTACCCGGATTTCCATTTGGCACAAACATCAAAGAGGTCTCTCTTTCTAGTTTATCCACAGATCATCTCAATACAGTAAAAGTCCATATCCGCTCACATGAATGGTGCATGTGTTTAAGACACTGTGATCTATTACACCACCAATATTTTATTTATAAGCTTGCTTTAGATCAGTTTAGATCAGTGAACTTGGGCATATTTACAAGAAATCCTGGCGTCACAGCAAATCCCATAGTTCTTATCTCTTTGCTTCGTGTTAAACCACAAATGGTCTCAAAACATTAAATGGAGAGAAATGGCACAAAACATGCCATTGATTAGCAGCAAGTAAATGTGGTAATAGATCGCATATGTGCAGGACTCAAAGCTGCGAGAGTAATTTTTGCTTCAAGTCATTTTCGTTGGGCACAGAGCTGTCCTATTATGGCAAGCCGTTATAACATTTAATCCTTAAAACCTACTAGTATCTATTTGAATGCTTACTTATTGTTTAGATTCTAGTATCTATTTCACTAAGTACTAGTGCTTATTCTTTAGCTCATATTCTTTAGATACTAGTATCTTTTTAAAATTCATTAGTTCTTATTTTTTTAGAGACTGGTACTCATTCATTAGATACATTCATTAGATAGATTCTAGTGCCTATTAAATTGGTACTACTTATTAGATACTAGTACTTATTCATACTAGTCCTTATTATTAGATATTAGTACTTATTCTTTAGATACTAGTATTTATTAAATATAGTTCTTATTCATTAGGTACTACTTATTTCGATAGTGACTAGTAATTATTCTTGCACATTTAAATTTTTTGCCATTGACTTCTATGGGGATTTGTCATTCAGATATCAACTATTCAGTTCTGACTATGTATTCCAATTGTGACTTGTATGTATTTATTAGATAGCATACTAGTAGTTATTCATTAGGTACTAGTACTTATTTTTTATATACTAGTACCTATTACTAGATACTAGTACTTGTTCAATAGTATTTCTTCATTAGCTACTATTACTTATTCAATAGCTATTACTTATTCAATAGATACTAGTTCCTATGCTACTATTACTTATTCAATAGATACTAGTTCCTATGCTACTATTACTTATTCAATAGATACTAGTTCCTAGTACTTATTATTAGCTACTAGTACTTATCCCAATAGATACTAGTTTTATTAATAGATACCTATTTATTAGATACTAGTATTTATTCCAAATGTTACTAGTAAGATTTTTTATTTTACTAGTAATATTTTTAATTGAACTCTACAGAGGCCGTTCTGACTAGTCATAACATAAGACGAGTAAAAAACAGTTGTGACTAGTAAGATAAGAAATGTTACTAGTTACAATTAAAAAAGATAGGCCTACTAGTGTCTAATAAATAAATACTAGTACTTAAATAACTACTAGTAGCCTATATATTAAATAGGTACTAGTATCGAATGAAAAGTAATTGTATACAATAAATAACTAGCATTTAATGAATACTTACTAGTAATATTTAAAAAGATACTAGTCAATAATTGGAATAATTACTAGTCATAAATTAATAGATGATATCAAAACATAATAGCTACTAGTATCTATTAATTTGCAGATATCTTCAACCTCATGAGGAACTAGAAAGAAAATATTAAGAGATATCTTCTTTTAACAGATCATTACATAAACACTGTAAAAAGTGAATAGTTGGATCAACTTAAAAAATTACTTCAATTGGTAACACCTAAAGAAATGAAGTTTTCTCAACTTAAATTATCACGTTTTATCGTGAAAAATCTGATAATTTAAGTTGAGAAAACTTAATTTCTTTAGGTGTTACCAATTGAAGTAATTGTTTTAAGTTGATCCAACTGTTCACTTTTTACAGTGAACATGACCAACCAATTAGAGTTTATATGGTAATGCAGGTTAAACTAAGGCTATAGATGTAACGTCAGCGGGATGAAGAAGACGAAGGTCAAGCGAAGATACAAAATACTCAATATTTATTTCCATGGGCAAAATCCAAACAAACTCGAAACCGTGTGCTAGTGCACAAACACAAACACAAACAATAACCGGCCGTGAACAGAGAAACAAGGGGAGCTTAAATACACAGAGATAATGACAAGACAACAGGTGAAGGAGATGATGATGAGTGAACAGGTGCTGAGGATGATGATGACAATGTGCAGGTGAAGATGATGATGACTGAGGATTCTGGGAAGTGTAGTGCAGACACAGACGAAGACAGATGGTGAATGTGACAATAGAAGATCGATTTGTTATAAGTAAATGGCTTTGTTGGTTTATCTAGCTAATTGGTTAGCATAAACACAAGGAAAGATATATGTTTAATATGACATTTATTGTTTTGAATGTACAGTAGGCTATAATAAAGACTTAACTGCCAATTCAAACAACAGTTAAGTAGATCCAAAAACCGGTTCATGCCCACCAGCCAAACAACCACAATACCCAGAGATTGGGATATTTGAAGAGCATTCATAATTCCTTACAATCAAACACTCAGAATATTAATCTGCGTCTGAGAATGAGAGCCATGTCAAAATAAGAGTATATATGCACTATATTACATATGCCTATTCATTATTTTATTATTTTACTCTAATACCTTTAAAAATGTAGGTTATTATTATATTGTTATTATAAAAACGGCCTTGTGCAATCCAGTCCATTTTCTGTGTCATCTCTCTTTGATATGTTGTTGGTTCATTATATTCAACATATTATTTGCATACTGATTATTTAAATAGTACTAATATCTATTACGGTAAGGATATCTTTGATCTAAAATGTTACTAAAAAATAAGCAATAGTTCTATTTTTTCTTAACAAGTTTGGTATAATTAAATACTAGACACTATTGGAATAAGTATCTAATAAATAAGAACTAGTATCTAATGAATAAGTACTAGTATCTTTAAAAAGGTACTATATCTAAAGAATAAGCACTAGTATCTAACGAATAGGCACTAGTACCTAAAAAATAAGCACTAGCTAATGAATAAGTACTAGTACTTAATGGAATAGATAGGCTACTGGTATCTAAAAAATAAGTACTAGTTGCATGAAAATAGATACTAGTAGGTTTTAAGGATTAAATGTTAAAACGGTTTGCCATAGTCTTGTATTCCGGAAAGATCTTTCTTATGGCACATACACCACACTGTGATATTGTCGACATCTGTACATTAAACCATGTGCTGCACATTTAGCCCCAGCAGGAGGCAGGGATATGCCACCATGGGCTCACAAAGTAAATAAGAAGGAGATGTATTAATTTATTAGGAGGAACTTTTCTATCCATCAGTCTCTTCAGTGTTCATCTGCTGATTGGGAAACAAGATCACATCCTCGCGCAATGTAGAAGGAACACAATGTACTGGACATGCATCGCTCTCTCACGCTCGTAGTGGCTATGCTTGTAAGATAATGCACTGCACATTGCAGACTCCTGTAGTTTCATGCATCCTTTCACAAGAGTCTTGTGCATCTGGACAGATGTAGAGAGAATGTAAGGCGGGTGCCAGTAAGTCTGGGCTACCCCTCGAGAAAACAAAAGGCTCTCCTGAGAATTAACTTTTGAACTCCACAGAGTGCAGCTCACACCTCACTTTTACAGTCTCACCATCTCCCCCTGCTCCCCCCTACTCCTCCTCACCTAAAACTCACTGAAAACCTATGCAATGTTAAGTGTGTACAGAAAGTAACTCAATTGGGGACCAAAATCTAATGACAGACACCACCATTTGGTAAGCATATTGAATTATCTGGGTTTATAAGGAAAATTGGCAAAAGGTTCGAGGAGTCTGTATACTTCCCACACGATCGATGTTTGTAGTTTTCGTTGCCATGGGTAAATATTTCTACAATTCCTTGTTTTCTGAATTGTTGTTATTCTATGAATTGGATTTTGAATTATTGTTCTATTACCTGGTCAATAAATTGTAAACATTTGCTTTCATTCTGACTGACTCTGAAATTGTTTTCCCAAGATTAAACGGATTCATATGTTACCGCAAGTTTTGCGTCAGATTAGTGACGACTAATAATTGCCAGTGATTCAAGTGTACTTGGTTTTAAAACCTTTAAAACCTTTTTTTCATTTATGGAGTCAGATGAAATAACGAGGTAATACATGTGAGAAAATGTATTTCATTCAATCTTGTTGTGTTGCGTAAAAGGAAAGACAGTAAACACACAGAGACTTTCACCCGTCTAAGCGGAAACCCCCATTTGAACCAATAAACAGGCTTTTTTTTCTTAACACCACCTCGTAAAATGTTTTCACATGGTACTTTAGAATGTTTGCAGACATGATATGTTGATCATATTGTTCTCATGAAAATTGTTTTCAAATTTTGATGGTCTGTCTTGTACACTGCAAAAAAAAAAAAAAAAAAAAAAAAAAAATAATATATATATATATATCTATTATTTTTTTTTTATTGCAGTCAACTAAACTTAATTTACTGTGTTTATACAATTGATTTGTCCAATGTATTTGATTTGTAAGTAAAACTAAAAAGCTCATGCAAAAACAGCAACAAAATATGTTATAGTGGAAGTTCTCCTGTTATATGTAATAACTGCATTATGAAATAGCACAAAATTCCATAAAAAAACTTTTAGTGGCTAGTCAGTGCAGCTGAATTCAGTCAGTATTTTATTGCTTAGTGATTGCTCTTTCATAGATTTAATGGAGTGATGAAACACGTTTTAGAGACAGTCTCGTAGGTTAACATTCCATAAGAGAAATAATGCTTACACTGTATTTTAAGGTGACGTATACATTGTACTTACTCAAAAAGTACTTAGAAATATTAATTGACTACATGTACTTACCATAGAGTCATGGTTAGGGTTAGGGTTTGGTTTAGGCTTAGTTACTACACGTAGTAACGTGTAACTATGTCACCTTAAAATAAAAGTGTTGCCAAAATAAGAATATTTTTTGACGTACATAAATGGCTGTGTACACGATGTAGGAGAATACGATTCAAATAGTCTTTAATCCAAGGGAAAACTCAGGAAAACAGATATTATTATACCATTCAACATTGATGGCACCGAACAATGAACAATGAACCCAGAGGAAACACAGGGATTAAAGAACGAGGAGAACTAATGAGATGATTAACTGAACAGATAAACAGAATCAGTAGCCGAGGGAACAAACTAGGAAACCAGATCAAAACATGACCTTGAGACAAAACACAGCTGAAACAGAACACACTGAACAAAACCATGAACCTGACAACTATAAACTCAAATTGTGTTCTTGGAAGAACTTGATAAGAGATTTGAGGTCTGATTGAAATCTCTGACTTTAGGCCAATCCTTCAGTGCTGTAGTTTGCCATCTTTTCTTTTCTTTTCTTTTCTTTTCTTTTCACATGTCAACTCAAAAGCCCTGGTGTATAATGAATTGCACTGTCATAACTGCAATTACCTCAGCACATTATCAATATCAATAGCCTCAGTGTACTGCCAGATTAACCAAGTCTTGACTCATTTAGGAAACCATTCAGGAATTTTTTTTAAAATCCTGGTAGATTAATATTTTATTTCTTCTTTACACAGAGCATGAAATAAATACACCCCAATGCACTTAAAAGCTGCACTCCCCTTTCCGAGGCTTACTTGAAAAGTTCTCCTCAAATTGGCAGATGTGTGTTGTGAGACTACCAGAAGCATATTCAAGGAAACATCTGCAGTAGTCTTCTTGTACTCTTTATGCTCTTTGTGAACACTGCACTCAGTATTGATCATGAATCATCTCATGAATCAATTCTATGTATCATGTTTATAATTAATTTCAGAGTTGATTAATGTCTATGTCCTGGATGTGTTGATCGGCCACGTGTCTAGCCTTACAATAGATGTCACATGCAATTTACAAATGCATGCATTGAATGTAATACATTGTCATAAAAAAATGTTTCCCACAACATGAAAAAAGAAAGAAACACACAAAAAAACTAAAATGTGAAAAGCTGCATTCGATTTCAGAATACTGAGTCTAATCATGAGATTGTGAAACACTAAGTTGGGCAAAACAAAAACGATGGCAACATGGTAAGCAAGGTGGGGCCGAGGGCCATGAGAACAGCGCGATTGATAATGAGCTACGGTGGAGCTCATGGTGGAGCTACGGAAGTTTAAAAGGAGGAGTGACGACAGTGAAGGATGAGAGAGGACCAGGCCTGGACTTTTATGTTATATTTTGTTTATGTGTGTGCGGCAGTTGTCTGTGAGGGGCTGCCGCTTTTACTTTCATTTTGTGCTTGTTTTATTATTAAAGTTTGTGAAACGTTCGCCAGTTCCCTCCTACTTCTTCCCTGAACTACATACCTTGCTACAGACTGGTATTTTACACGATGTACTAAAAACGGAAAGGGTTTCCCTTTGTGTTTTCATTAGCGTACAAAGACAACAACACTGTCAAAATGATCCCTGCTCACAATGATCTGCAAAAATGACTAAAAACACTGTATTCTGCTGCCTGGCCAGTAGTTGGCAATGTCACTTTGGAAAGAAACACTACGCGCCTATAGACTGAACACGTAATAAGCATACGCATGATGTCACCATTTTCACAAATTTGCATTTTTGTTGTTTACACGGAGACGATAACAGTATAGTTGTCAAAAACGTGCACTTTGAAATCCTTTGTCAAAAAGTTTGTGTTTTTAGGCCCCCAAAATGCTGCTATTGTGTAAATAAACTACCAAAACGCATGAAAAGTTTTCAGTTTTTAGTTGAAAATGGTGTCATGTAAACGCCCCGGTAGTTGCAAATTTACTTATATTTATTAGAGTGTCTAAAGCTAAATATAACGTACTCATCAACATATATTAGATATTGTCTAATATTGGCCATCACATTAATCTGACATGCAAGAGCTTTAGATACTGCTTTGGATGCGACTAGCTTAATGAACTCTGTACATTGTTCGGTTCCAGCTGTAGAGCCCGTGCAGCAGGGCAACTGGGTGACTGTGAGACGCTGTAGTGACGCTAAAAAGGAGGTCAGATAAATCCCATCACATTGTCACGATTCATGTCTGTGTTCCCCTGTCTCATCCTATGTTTAGCAGTTCCCTCTTATGTTGATTAGTCATCCCAAGTGTTTCTTATTTACCACGCCCCCTTGTTATCTTGTTTAGCTTGTCTGTCTGTGTATTTAAGCCCTGTGTCTTGTTTCAGTCTTTGTGAGTTCTTGACGTTGTATGTTGGCTGTTCCTGTTCCCGTTCCTGAGTCTCTGTCTGAGTTTGTAGTCTTTGTCTGAGTTTGTTACCGTTTGAGTTTCTTTAATAAATTCTGCTGCACTTGGATTCTGCTTGTGCATCTGCTTCTGCATCTGCTTCTGCATCTGCTTTAGCCGCCAGCATAACAGAAGAACTCACCACACCATGAATCCAGCAGCACGGATTATGTGTCTCCGACAAGGAGATTGACCCATCAAGGTTTATGCAGGAGAATTTATCGATCTGGCTCACTTGACCAGTATGGACAAATTATGTCTGATGATCTTTTTTCGGTCAGGACTATCTGAACCGCTTAGCTCTGTAATGCCATTGCATAACCCTAACGGGACTCTTGAACATTATATAGACTTAGCATTACAGCTGAGTGGTTCTGAATTCACGGTGGGAGTCGCAGAGGATGAATGTAACAGTCCTGCCGAGCCAGAGCTTCACGTCGTCACATCTGCCAAGCCAGAGCTTCACGTCAGTCCTGCCGAGCCAGAGCTTCACGTCGTCACTTCTGCCGATCCAGAGACTGTTCACATCACTTCTGCCGATCCAGAGACTGTTCACATCACTTCTGCCGATCCAGAGACTGTTCACATCACTTCTGCCGATCCAGAGACTGTTCACGTCACTTCTGCCGATCCAGAGACTGTTCACGTCACTTCTGCCGATCCAGAGACTGTTCACGTCACTTCTGCCGATCCAGAGACTGTTCACGTCACTTCTGCCGATCCAGAGACTGTTCACGTCTTTTCTGCCGATCCAGAGACTGTTCACGTCACGTCTGCCGATCCAGAGACTGTTCACGTCACTTCTGCCGATCCAGAGACTGTTCACGTCACTTCTGCCGATCCAGAGACTGTTCACGTCACGCCCGCCGAGCCAGTGTCTCAGGACAAGATGGCTGCCACGCCTGAACCTGAGCCCTCAGCAGAGATGGCCACCGCCACGCCTGTTCCTGAACCGGTGTCTGTTCCTGAACCAGTGTCTGTTCCGTCTGTTCCTGAGCCGGTGTCTGTTCCTGAGCCGGTGTCTGTTCCTGAACCAGTGTCTGTTCCGTCTGTTCCTGAGCCGGTGTCTGTTCCTGTTCCTGAGCCGGTGTCTGTTCCTGAGCCGGTGTCTGTTCCTGAACCAGTGTCTGTTCCGTCTGTTCCTGAGCCGGTGTCTGTTCCTGTTCCTGAGCCGGTGTCTGTTCCTGTGCCACGGTCGCCTGAAGGGTCGTCTCCACCCTGGCCGCCTGAAGGGTCGTCTCCTCCCTGGCCTCCTGAAGGGTTGTCTCCTCCCTGGCTTCCTGCACAGCCTGATCCGCCCTGGCCTCCCGTCTTGCCGCAGTCTCCAGGTCCTCTTCCACTTCCTGCCCCCGGGTCCTCCTCTGCTCCACCACCCTCCTGGACTTTTCCTGAGCATCTGGAATCCGCTCCTTAAAGGGGGGGCTATGTCACGATTCATGTCTGTGTTCCCCTGTCTCATCCTATGTTTAGCAGTTTCCTGTTATGTTGATTAGTCGTCCCAGGTGTTTCTTATTTACCACGCCCCCTTGTTATCTTGTTTAGCTTGTCTGTCTGTGTATTTAAGCCCTGTGTCTTGTTTCAGTCTTTGTGAGTTCTTGACGTTGTATGCTGGCTGTTCCTGTTCCCGTTCCTGAGTCTCTGTCTGAGTTTGTAGTCTTTGTCTGAGTTTGTTACCGTTTGAGTTTCTTTAATAAATTCTGCTGCACTTGGATTCTGCTTGTGCATCTGCTTCTGCATCTGCTTCTGCATCTGCTTTAGCCGCCAGCATAACACACATAGAGACACTTTCACCTAAGCCGCGTTTCCACCGCAGGAACTTTCCCCAGGAACTAGGAACTTTGGGCTGGTACTCGATGTGTTTACACCGCAGGAACCAGGGTCTAAATGAAGTTCCGGGTAAATATTTGCCCCTCCGATAGTCCCTGCTCACGAGGTAGTACTTTTTCAAAGTTCAGGAACTTTCAGGGGTGGGACTTGTGCGCTGCACAAGCTGATTGGTTGTGTTCACGCCGCATTTTGGTTGGATGACTCCACGCAGCATTTTCTTTATTTTTAACCTCCCTTTTAAAAAGTGGCTTCATGCAGTAAAGTTGTCTGTCTGCAAATATGGAATTTAATAAAAAAAACTGGGGGACTGGCGACGAGTTTCAGGCTTTATTATTTGGGTATTTGTGGAAGAGGAAACTTTCTGCGCGTTCGTCACAGCCATCTCACGGCCAATGTCCGCAATAGCTGATAACATACAATTTTATATCTAACGTTAGCATTACGAGCTCTGAACACGCTTTATCAGTGCTCGTCTCTTTTCTGCCACAGCTTTTAATATTAAGTCATTATGTTTACACATTGTCATCTATTGCAAGGCAAACCATGTTACAAATTTACTATAACAGGATTGAAATAGCGCATTGAGGTTGGTAACAAACAACTATTTACAAGACTGTCACTATTTATGATTGATAGACGGGGTTCAGGCTTTTTTTAAGAGTATTTGCGCAAAAGGAAATTTTTGCGCGTTCGTCCCAGTCATCTCACAACGTACCTTGTCTAATTTTATACGCATACGAGCTTTCTGAACACGCTTTAGTATCAGTGCTCGTCTATTTTGTTATGTTAATTAGCCTACCTCGTTAGTAAACCAATAACTGCAGCACAGTTTGAATCTCCTCCATACTTATAAATGTGGCGCTCAAAACTGATTACTGTCCGTCGCAGACTGGGAGGAGCAGTTGCGCGCAGTTTACCTTCCCGGTACTTTAGACCGCGGTGTAAACGCAGAAAGCAACCGGTCTGGGGCAAAAAAGGTTCCTGGGAAAAAAGTTCCTGGGACAAATTGTTCCGGGTAATTTCGGTGGAAAAGCGGCTCTAGATATCACCAAATACAAAAAACTCACAAACCCATTTAAGGGTGAAAATTGAAATGATGTTCAACAAATAAAAAATAGATATAATACAGATGAACAAATAATAAAGCTTGGGTTGCTGAATATTCGAACCCTTACTTCGAAAGCACTTATTGTTAATTACAGTGCTATGCATAAGTTTAGACACCCATACTAAAGTTGACTAAAAAGAGGAATGAAAAATCATCTTTTGGAAACTGAACTTAATGCCTTAATTTAAAAAATTAGGAAAAATCCAACCTTTAAGGACACCAATTTTCTTTGTGAATGAATAATGTTTCGTAAATAAATAAATGTTCATCCTTAAAATACAGGGTGCATAAGTTTGGACACCCCTATGTTAAATTTTAAATTATTTTTTTAGGATACTATGCATCCTGATAAAGTTCCCTTGGCCTTTGGAATTAAAATAGCCCCACATCATCACATAGCCTTCACCATACCTAGAGATTGGCATGGTTTTATTTCAGTTAGCCTAATAGCTGGTTTGATTTGCATTGAGAGATGATCTTATGGAAAGTACCCCATGCCAATCTCTAGGTATGGTGAAGGCTATGTGATGATGTGGGGCTATTTTAATTCCAAAGGCCAAGGGAACTTTATCAGGATGCATAGTATCCTAAAAAAAAAATAGATAGAAATCTGCCTGCCTCTATGGGAATTTAACATAGGGGTGTCCAAACTTATGCACCCTGTATTTTAAGGAAGAACATTTATTTATTTACGATACATTATTCATTCACAAAGAAAATTGGTGTCCTTAAAGGTTGGATTTTTCCTAATTTTTTAAATTAAGGCATTAAGTTCAATTTCCAAAAGATGATTTTTTATTCCTCTTTTTAGTCAACTTTAGCATGGGTGTCTAAACTTATGCATAGCACTGTATATGATTACAGATTACAACCTAGACATGTTGTGTTTGACAGAAACCTGGCTAAAACCAGACGATTACATTACTTTAAATGAGTCCACCCCCCAAGATAACTGTTTTAAAAACGAGCCACATCTGAAAGAAAAGGGGGGTGATGTTGCTGTAATCTATAGTAATATCTTTGGAATTACTGAATAGTAATCAAATATATCTAGTTTCAAATATAATTATTTTGAAGTGTTGGTGCTTAATGTAACACTATCTAGTGTAAATGATAAATTGCGCTTGACATTTGTGCTAACTACTGTATACAGGCCACCAGGACACCATACAGACTTTATTAAATAATTTGCTGATTTTTTTCCGGAGTTAGTACTGGCTGCAGATGAAGTCCTAAATGTTGGTGATTCTAATATACATGTAGATAACGGAAAAAAAAAAAACGCATTGGGATTGGCATTTAGAGACATTCTGAACTCTTTTGGAGTCATACAACACGTGTCAGGATCCACTCATAATCATACTTTAGATATAATATTGTCACATGGAATCAATGTTAATGTTGTTCAAATTCTGCAGCAGAGCGATGACATCTCAGATCATTATCTAGTCTTGTAAATACTCCAATTAGCCAAGGTTGTAAAGCCGACTTTGTGTTACAAATATGTTGGAACTATCACTTCTGCCACTAAAGATTGATTTATTAATAATATTCATGATCAGTTTTATCTCCTCAGCATCCCAGATAGCTTAGAAGAACTAGATATTCTTCACAACATTCACAACATTCTTTTAAATAGACTTGAATAATAACCTAGAATACTGTCTAACAATTGATGTCTGCTAGTATTCGTCGTTGGTTAGGAACCTGGGTGTGCTCTTTGATATCAATCTTTCATTTGAAAGCCATGTTTCTAGCATCTGTAAAACTGCATTCTTACATCTAAAAAATATATCTAAATTATGACATATGCTTTCAATGATAAATGCGGAACATTTAGTTCATGCGTTCATGACCTCAAGGCTAGATTATTGTAATGCTATAATGGGTGGTTGCCCTGCACGCTTAATAAACAAACTACAGCTGATCCAAAATGCAGCAGCTCGAGTTCTTACTAAAACCAGGAAGTATGACCATATTAGCCCGGTTCTGTGAACAATGCATTGGCTCCCTATTAAACATTGTATAAATGTTAAAATATTGCGGATACTTACAAAGCACTAAATGGTTTAGCTCCGCAGTACTTGAGCGAGCTCTTAACGCATTATAGTCCTTCACGTCTATTGCAATCTCAAAATTCTGGCCAGTTGATAATACCTAGAATATCAAAATCGACTGCTGGAGGTAGATCCTTTTCCTATTTAGCACCTAAACTCTGGAACAGTCTTCCTAACAGTGTCCGGGAAGCAGACACACTCTGTCAGTTTAAATCTAGACTAAAAACGCATCTCTTTAACCTGGCATACACATAGAAAATTATACATTCCTATTCAAATCAGTTAAATGATTATTAGGCTGCATAAATTAGGTCAGCCGGAACCGGGAACACTTCTTATAACACCCGATGTACTCGTGACATCATAAGAAGAATGGCACCTACTCTAATGTTAGTCTTTCTGCTTATTCCGAGGTTTACTGAAGTCAGCCGGATCCGTGCCGTATCCAGATCAGATGGTGGACCTGCACCTATACACGACCACAGCGCATGATGTAGTCAGCCTGATCCAGGCTGTATCCAAATCAGATGGAGGACCTGCCCCTAGACACGACCACAACGCATCCCTGAAGTGTCAGCAGAGATTGTGTGAACTAGACTCTGTGAAGGCCTCATCAACACGACAGTCATCAGCACTGATCCTCAACAAACCCGTCTCCATACCGGCGTGACTCCGATCTTCAACCAGATGGATTCCAATCCAGTCTGACTTCTGACCTGTAATGCTGCCTGAATCATAATCATAAACATGTTTGTTCGTTGGCCAGAGGAGAACTGGCCCCCCGACTGAGCCGTGGTTTCTCCCAGGGTTTTTTTCTCCATTCTGCCACCTGATGGAATTTTGGTTCCTTGCCACTGTCGCCTTTTTCGCCTTTGTCGCCTTTTTTCACCTTTGTTGCTTTTGGCTTGCTTAGTTGGGGACAATAAATGTAACATTTAATTTAATATTCCAATAATAATATTGAATTTGTTGAAACTTTTTTACAACAAAAATGAAACATCACTGAACTTACTTAAGCTGGACTGTGACGCTATTTTCTTCTAGAAACAAACTTTGTTGCATTATTTTCCTGTTATCTCTGTAAAGCTGCTTTGAAACAATCTGTATTGTAAAAAGCGCTATATAAATAAATGTGACTTGACTTGACATGAATAAAGTGGACTATCGAAATAAAGTGTTACAGAAAAAAAAATATTGAGAATTTTTTTTAAAAGAATAAAAATTAAGATAATACTTAATTTAATTACAGAGGGGGAAAATGGAGGAAGGCACAAAAAAAATTATTTATTTAAAAAAAATATATATTTTTTTTTTTTGCGTACAGACAGCAACATTGTCAAAATGATCCCTGTTCACAAGGATCCTTAAAAACGATAAAAAAACTGTGTATTCTGCTGACAGGCCAGGTAGTTGGCTTACTGATAGTCATCTCTGCAAATATTTGGGGGAAAGTATTTCAACATTGAAAAAATGACACACTGAGACCAGCTCTACAAATAAACAGAGCAACTCAGTTCTATAATGGCAATTTCTTCTGTGGCAGGTCTGTTTCATATTATGTGCAGTAATGCAACAACAAAATGTAACAAATACTTCAAGCACTATTGATTTTAACATGGAATGAACAGAAGCATGAATTCAGGGACAGTATGCAAGGAATATTCTATATCTGTAAATATTTTTTCAATTTTCTTCACTTTACCGGGTTTTATATTATAATTTTTCATTTATGACCATCTTGTTTGCAACGTGTGATATTTAGCTTTAGTCCAACTCTTGAGCTTTTTTTCCAGTGTGAAAAGGCTAGTTGCTTAGTAACGCAATAAGGAGAAAAATAACAATGCGTAAAAATGCACCTCTAAAGCCAAGAAACTGACCACAAAAATGTTCAGTCCAACCTGTTCTGGACCATTTGCTGTTTCCACAGGCATAAAATGGACAAACGAAAAGCGCAGCTAAATTCTAACCCCAAGACAATTTCTTTCATAAACAAGAAACCTATCTGTCCATAAATGACCCAAGTCACGGTATGAATCAAGAATCGAATCACACCGTGGAAACATTAAAGGTTGGATTGAGCAGCGTGGAGATTTGGATGATGTCTTCATTCACATTACACACTTGTCAAGTCAGATTGAATGTTTGGACACAACATTCATAAATTGGACGCATAATCACAAGTGTTAAGGATAAATATGTTCCCATGAATTTATTGGTTTGACTTTTATATAATCCCTTGACAAATGTAAAACACATTCTAAGGGGACGCTTTGCAGTCGCACTGTGGAGCTCTATTAATTACAGAATAAAACTAGACAAAAGACCATCAGCTCCAGTCATCTGTTTAAGCTTAACGTTAGCTGTCACCAAACGCCTCATGCGGAGTTGTGAGTGCGTGTTTGTCAGATAGTGGATGTAGATAGTGTGTGCAGGCGTGGAATGTAACACTTTTAGGCATTGTATGGGCCATTGGAGTGGGTAATGATTTAATATCTACTGATGCCTAAGGGAGAAGACATATGCATATGTGCTGTAAAATAGCATACTTTAGGATCTCAAGGTCAGCAGAAAGGCCTGACAATCAGCTTGATGAATGTGAGCGCCTGAGCAGATAATATGTTCCTGGCAAAGGTCTCAGGCTACAAAAACACAAATTACCGAGCAGCAGTAAGAAGATGTCTGATAGGCTGTGATAAAGGACTTAAACTTTGTGGCATTTTCTGCCATTGTGATGTTGCACTAGAGCCGATTAATTTAAATCAGTATGTTTGTCTAAACATCCTTAAAACAAGATACATTTACTTGAGAAGACAAAAATTGAAATAAAATAAGACATTGGCATATCTTAAATTAACCCTCTGTTGCTGTTCAGTCAGCCCACATTTTTTATTTCACCGGAATGGGCCGAAACTTGGTAAAGGTTTTTGCACCTCATTATGTGAAAAAAAGGTTAAATGGTTCTAAAAAAGGCACACTTGTATTGTTTGCGGTCAAAAATGACCCCATTGGAAATGAATGGGAGATGAATTTCATCTATTGGAACTGTTTGTTAGGTACTGCGGCCATTTTTTGAGATATCAACCTCAAATTTGGAACACACCTTGTTTAGATTTATGGCTTTGATTTTCTCACAGTTTTTAGAGTAGAGTGTTTTGAAAAATATATATTTTATATAAAAAAATTAAATGGTATTTTTGTGCATTTTTCATAACAATAAATGTAAAATTGTAGAACTTTTTTCAGTTTCACTCTTTTTTCACTTCAGCAATAATCTGCCAAGTATGGAAGCTTGTTCTCTTTCATAGGTTCACTCAACACTGCGGATAGCGCAGTGGGATATTCTCTGAATGTGCCGATTGTCTGAAGCCCTATAGAATCAGGCAAATTCATTGGCTGATGGCGCCCGCGCAATCTGGCTCCGCCCCGACGCTCTTACGTCGCATCATTACATATTCGCGCGCGCCATCTGCTCCTCAGATTTCTCTGCCTTCAGAACGAAGCGGTCACGTTGCCTTCGCTCGTGATTTTTCTGAGCTCAAAAAATACGACTTCTGGATTATTCTCGGCGCTTCTGCGACTGTTCAAGCGGAACTCTGTTTCTCCTTACGGTGAAGTTGCCATGGAATACCGACGCTGTACCCCGCCATGTGCTCGTTACATCGCTAACGACGACCCACACAGTAAGTGTGTTAAATGTTTGGGCTTTTTACATGCGCGCGAGGCAGTCATAGGATCGTCTAAATGCAAATTCTGTGAAAATTTGTTGCTCAAAACCCTCAAATCGCGGCTCGCGGTTTTTGAGAGGGAATCATTCGTCTCCCCCTGTCGCGCTCCCTAGGCCTCTCGAGGATCCGCGACTTGGGGTTCGGATGTAGAGCTTGAGGATGTGGAGTTCGAGAAGACGAGCCCCGCTCTTTCTCTCCCTCCCTCCCCTCGGCACGCGCGAGGCATGCCAGTCGAATTTTCGCACGATTATTTGCGCCCCAGCCCGAGAGCACGCGACGCGGTTTCTTTCGGGCTGGAGGATGTACTTTTTACCGAGGCTTCCGACTCCGAGGATTTCGGGCCTACTCTCGCCGACGAGGTTATCCCGCCGAGCGGCCAGGAAGCGCGGCCTACTGCGGCCTATGCGGAGCTCGTTGACGTACTTTCGCGTGCTACGGAGAAGCTCGCTATTGATTGGCCCGACGAGCCCCGCGAATCTTAGTCGTCGAAACTCGACGAGAGACTTCTCAGTGGCCCTAATTCTAGGCCTCAATGGAGAAAGCTGCCATTTTTCAGTGATCTGCATCACGAGATTTCCAGATCCTGGAAGCAGCCTTTCTCTGCGCGCCTCACTAATGCGGCAGCTGCTGATTTCACCAACCTAGTAGGTTCTGTGGAACAGGGCTATTCCGCCATTCCGGCGATTGAGGAGACTTTAGCCGACCATCTTGCTCCATCGTCCGCGCCGTCCTGGAAGTCGCGCCCCCTCCTCCCCTCTAAAGCATGTAGGACTACTTCCTCTCTCATTGGGAAATCCTACATGGCGGCTGGGCAGGCAGGCATGACCCTGCACACTATGGCCATTCTTCAGGCCTACCAAGCGGACGTCCTGAAGGAAATGGACGAGGGCGATGGCGTGACCCCTGAAGCGGTCAAGGAGCTTCGTAAGGCTACGGATTTAGCCTTAAGAGCCACCAAACATACTGCACGCGCTATAGGTCGCTCTATGGCTGGTTCTGTTGCGGTGGAGCGCCACTTGTGGCTTAATCTCACGGAGATCCGTGACAAGGAGAAGGTTTTCCTCTTGGACGCCCCCATTTCTCAAACAGGGTTGTTTGGTGAGGCGGTCAACACGGTGGTTGAGAAATTCCGCTCCTCCAAATCCCAATCGGCCGCGTTCAGACAGTTCATGCCCAGGAGGGCTAGGGAACCTTCTGCTCCCTCCCTTCGACCCAGAGAACATCCCTCTCATAGACCGGAGTTCTTTAACAGGAGGAGCGAACCGGTGCATCCCCCACCTAACACGGTTTGGGGAGCCCGTGGTCGCCCGTTTCCCCGTCAACGGCCTCACAAGCGCCTCCAGATGAAGCGGTCCGACAAACCGACCGCTCCGGCGGCCCAGAGCCGTTCCTGACCCTCCGGTCGGAAAAAGGAGAGCTCCTCCTCAGAAGCGTTTCTGCCCACCTCCCAGCTCTCCTTTCCTTGCCCTGTCACCTTCGCCACTCAGAGTGTCTCGAAGTGCAGGCCATTTTTCACCATCTCTACTCAGCCCGGCACGGCAGGAAGGAGACGCTTTTTGCTTTCTCCCCTCACCCCCGACACTCTCTATAACTGCCGGTCGCATCCTCTGAGGCACTTTTCATTTTCCTGTGGTTTGCGTCCCATACTGGACCTCCGCCGACTGAACTTCGCCCTTTACAAAGGGAAATTCAAGATGTTGACGCTGAAAGCTATCATATCTCAGATTCGGCCAGGGGATTGGTTCGTGACAGTAGACCTAAAGGATGCTTACTTTCACATCCAGGTTGTACGGCGACACAGGCAGTTCCTCAGGTTCGCCTTTGGAGAAAGAGCGTTCCAGTACAAGGTCCTTCCCTTCGGCCTCGCTCTGGCCCCGAGGACATTCACGAAGTGTATGGATGCAGCTCTGGCCCCATTGAGGCTCCAGGGCATCCGTATTCTAAATTACCTGGACGATTGGCTCATTTTAGCCCAGTCCAGGGAGCTAGTGACCCACCACAGAGACATCGTCTTGAGTCATATCCAGTCTCTCGGTTTGAGGTTGAACTCGGAGAAGAGTGTTCTTGCTCCGGCTCAAAGCACCGTTTTCTTGGGGGTGAACATGGATTCCGTTCTCATGCAGGCCCGCTTGGCTCCTGCGCGGATTTCCAGTCTAATGACATGCTTGGCCCGTTTTTCGCTAGGCCATCATGTGTCTGTGGGCACTTGCCGCAGGATGCTGGGCCTAATGGCCGCGGCCTCCTCCGTGCTACCACTGGGCCTGCTCCACATGAGACCCTTCATGTGGTGGATGAAGCTCTCAGGGGTTCGGCCCTCCGGGCCAACCCTTCGCCTACTGAAGGTATCGCGCAGTTGCTTTCGAGCCCTGTCAGTTTGGCGGGACCCTCTTTTTCTTCGGAAAGGGGTCAGCATGGGTGCGGTATTTCGTCGCCAGATGATTACGACGGATGCCTCTCTCACCGGCTGGGGAGCAGTTTTCGAGGGCAGACCAGCGTGTGGGGTCTGGACTGGCGAGACTCTCTCTTGGCACATAAACTGCCTGGAGTTAAGAGCCGTTTTTCTGGCTCTGCATCATTTTCTCCCTCTTCTGGAGGGACACCATGTAATTGTCAGAACAGACAACATGGCAGTGATGTCTCATGTGAACCAGCAGGGGGGTTCTCGGTCGCGCATGCCTGTCACCTCCTCCTGTGGTCTCAGAGCAGATTCCTATCTCTGAGAGCAGTTCATGTCCCAGGGGTTCTGAACCTCGCAGCAGATTTTCTGTCGAGGCAGAAACTCAGATCGGGAGAATGGATGTTGAACCGCCAGACGGTGGCCCTGATCTGGGAGGTTTTCGGAGAAGCGGAAGTGGACCTCTTTGCATCTCAAGAGTCGTCCCAATGCCCGCTTTGGTTCTCCCTGAGTCCCCCGGCTCCATTAGGGATAGATGCGTTCGCTCACCCTTGGCCAACGCAGAAACTCTATGCCTTCCCGCCCATCAAACTGATCCAGGTGGTCTTGGCCAGAGTGAGAGAGAGCGGAGTCCGCCTCCTCCTGTTAGCTCCGTTCTGGCCGTCTCAGCCATGGTTTTCGGAGCTAATTCCTCTGCTGGAATCTTCCCCCTGGAAGATCCCGGTCAGGGAAGACCTGCTGTCCCAGCTGCAGGGCAGGATATGGCATCCTCGCCCAGACATGTGGAAGCTGTATGTTTGGCCGATCAGAGGCCGTTAGCATTAAGTTCTGATCTCCCAACTGACGTTCAGGAGACCATTGCGAGTGCTAGAGCCCCTTCAACAAGGAGGCTATATTCTTCCAAATGGAAGGTTTTTGAGACATGGTGCTTAGCACATGATAGGAGCCCAGTTAACTGCCCTGTTGGTTCAGTACGGGAATTCCTGCAGGAGAAGTTTGCTTCTGGAGCAGCTGCTACCACTCTCAGAGTTTATGTCGCAGCTATTGCAGCACATAGGGAATCAGACGAGATTCCCCTGGGGAAACTAAGGTTAGTTTCGGCCTTCATGCGTGGGGTTAAGCGCCTGAAACCGGCTCGCTCCCCTAGAGTTCCCTCATGGGACCTTTCTGTTGTCCTAGAGGGTTTGACGAAGGCCCCCTTTGAGCCCTTGGAGTCAGCTCCGGAGCGGATTCTAACTCTCAAGGTTTCTCTTTTGTTGGCTTTGTCCTCATTAAAGCGGGTAGGAGACTTACAAGCTCTTTCTGTTAGCGAGTCTTGCTTGGACTTTGCTCCTGGCTTGGTCAAGGTTTCCTTGAGGCCGAGACCAGGGTATGTCCCCAAAGTTAACCTTAACGCTTTCCACCCTCCTCCATTTTCTTCTGAGGAAGATAAGAAGCTTAACTTGCTCTGCCCAGTTCGTTCTCTTAAGATATATTTAGACCGCTCAGGCGGTTGGAGGAAATCTAACCAGCTTCTGGTTTGCTTCGGTGCTGGCCGCCGTGGGCTTGCTGCATCAAAGCAGAGGATTTCTCACTGGGTCACAGAAGCTATCTCGTTGGCTTACGAGGTGCGTGGCTTGCCTTCACCTCTTAGCATTAGAGCACATTCCACCAGAAGTGTGGCATCTTCTCAAGCTCTTTTTAGAGGAGCACTTTTGGAGGACATTTGTGTTGCGGCAGGCTGGTCCTCTCCGCACACTTTTGTAAGATTCTACAATTTGGATCTTGACATGACCCTGGGTTCCCAGGTTCTTTCTGTTTGAACTCATCTTGGTCGTTGTCTCATTTATGTTCCAGTCATGGAAAGCGCTCTAGCTTGGCGAGTTTGGTAGTCCGTTCCCACTGCGCTATCCGCAGCGTTGAGTGAACCTATGAAAGAGAACGTCTCTGGTTACTTGCGTAACCTATGTTCTCTGAATAAGGAACGAGACGCTGCGTTAGCTGCCAAGCTCCTCGCGCTGCTGACAGTTTTCTTTTCGGCAGAGAAATCTGAGGAGCAGATGGCGCGCGCGAATATGTAATGAGGCGACGTAAGAGCGTCGGGGCGGAGCCAGATTGCGCGGGCGCCATCAGCCAATGAATTGGCGTGATTCTATAGGGCTTCAGACAATCGGCACATTCAGAGAATATCCCACTGCGCTATCCGCAGCGTCTCGTTCCCTATTCAGAGAACATAGGTTACGCAAGTAACCAGAGACGTTTCCACCACAGAATAAAACATTTTAAAAGATAATTGCGATTTTTTTATCTCACAATTGCGAGTTTGCGAGCAATTGCATGTTATAAAGTCTTGCGAGATATATAAACATGAAATTCTGAGAAAAAAGTCAGAATTGCGAGTTCGCATTGCAAGTTTATATCTCACAATTCTGACTTTATAACTCGCAATTGCGACTTTATATCATGCAATTCAGAATTGCGAGATAAAAAGTCAGAATTGTGAGATAAAAAGTCGCACTTACCTTTTTTATTTTTTTATCCTGTGGTGGAAACAAGCTTCCATAGTATCCATAGCCAAGTGCCGTCTTTAAAAAAAAAAAAAAAACCTTAAGAGACCAAACTTAAAAAGTTAATAAATGGATTATAGCAAGGCCTACTGTATAAATATAATTTAGTACCATGAAATCCCCTAAAAATACAAAATATTAAATAAAAACATCATCAGAATAAAATATAGTACAATCATTTCATTGAAATAAAAAAAAAATGGTTACACTATAATTTATGGTGTCTTTGTTACACTGTGATTATACATTTAATTACTGAGTAACGTACTTACAGGGTTAAGATTAGGGTTTGGTTTGGTTTAGGGTTGTTGCATGTAACTATGCATAATTTATAGTTATTACTATAGTACGTACATGTAACATATGTAGCAATGACACTATAAAATGAAGTGTTACCAAAAATATTCTGTCATTTTTGACCGACCTGCGAACAGTACCAGAAGTTTATTACCTTATTGCCAAATATTTCTTGTTGTTGTTGTTTAACCTTGTAAATATTAGATTTATGTATAAAGAAATTGCCAATTGGGTGAGAAAAAAAAAAAAAAAAAAATTAATTCAATTTGTTCCGGTTATGAATTTGATTGGCTGAACAGCGTTCAAGAGTTCCTTTCAGGCCTGAACAGGCATGTTTGAAATCGACCAAACACATTTATATAGTGTATATTTGAGAGAACAGCCTTGTCCAAACTTTGACTTTGCACTGCCTGCATTGGAGAAACAATCCTGTGGCGAAATTTCAGCAAAATTATATTACGTTGCTTTTAGCACATTTCATGCTAAGTGAAATGTCCAGTAAGTGGTGCAAAAAGTACCATCAGTTTTATCCAAAACAGATGAACATCAATGTGGAAATTATTATTATTATGCTGACTGTACGTATTGAAGCATTCACTACCATGATAGACTGCAATAATGAACTGAATTGCACTTAACGAGCTAGCCACTAAAGAATGCCTATGCACTTTTGTCGCACCAAATGAATTACCACATCTCACCAGAAGATGCCGTCACTTAGTGTCCGATTTGCTTGCTCGTTTTCATTCACTCCTTCAAATGGACTATATAAGTGGAGTAATGTAGGGAATAGTGAATGAGAATATTTTTCAGTGAGTCGTTGAATTATTCATTCAATACACTGTATATACTGTATATTAAACATATCAGTTTAAAACACTGATTTGTTGCAGCTTTTGCTTCGCTTGGAACTGTTTTAGTTGACAAAGCAAAAATAATACTGGCAATACTGAGTCTAAAATGTAGTTACTCTATTTTAATTCCTTGTGTATTGAACTGTTGTAAAGCAATATCACACTCACAATCATACTGGTGGTCTGAATATCACTGACAATTTTGCATTTCATGTAAACTAATCTAAAAAATTAAATTAAGGAAATTATTTTTTGTTGTCTGGTTGATCTGATCTGTTTTAATTACTGGAGCACTAGAGTGAATTTTGTGCTTCAGGCTATAAATTTGTATCACGGCTCTAATTCCATATAAACGAAACCAATGTGTGGGAACATTAAAGGGGTGCTTTTTTACTGCTATGCCCATCTATTTAAAAAAAAATCATTATAAAAACAAACCATGGATTCTAAGAATCGTTTTCTTCAAGAGCATTTCCTCTGTCGAGCTGTAAATGAGTTTGGTTAAGATGGAGTTGGAAGCCCACATAGTTTTTGTTCTTTATTGAAACAAGATGCTTTTGGCCATCTCTAGCTTAGAAATTAAAATAAGGCATGTGTTATTCTCTATTGATGTCCATCCCTAGAGAGATCCGCATGATTTCTAGTCATTTAAATGAGCAGGCTTGTAAGATCAATGTACTGTGTGCATGGTGTTTGTTTGTCAGTTATGGAATTAAAGCTGTCAGAATGATTATGATGTCATGTTTGACTTTATTTACACGTCATTGATTACTCATAATGATAAACCGGTTGCACGAAGCAATAATATGTTTTTGATTCAGTATATTTGGGATTGTTATTGCTGACATGTGGCATCACTTTTCCACCACAAATTTCCACCACACACAAACTGCGTTCCACAAGATGGAAACTAAATGATTAATATTGAATCTGTGAAAGGAGAAATTTTGTATATAATTTTGTTGTTTGTTTCACTGGCCCATGATGCATCTAACTTCATACTGAACCTAGTTGTGTAAAAGCTAGTATTCTGTGTTTTAGATGGGTAATTTGATCATAACATGGCAAGTTTGGCAACCCACCAGATGTAAAATAAAACAGCTTTTATTACGCTACTGATATGAGTGTTAATTTCATGTGTGGACATCAATTTAAACATAACTGAACAAAAATACTACTTTCTTTAGGCTATTCTAATTTCCTTTTACTTTATATTTAAAATGTTTAATGGAAAACGTTGGAAGAAATGAAAAAGTTAGGCCTACCTTTTAAAATGAAGATTTTATTTGCCCATGGCGCTAAAAGCGGGTTCAGATTTATCCATGAACGTTGATCTGACAACATTTATTAAGTTGGTATCATTTGTATCGCGGCATGAGTGGCGCTAAGATTGCTTATCATGTTTGAAAATAATGTACCGCCTACAGAAACCTAACCGATAGTGTTAACAAAAGCAAACGTGTTTTCTGAGGAACCCATATCATACTTTTTATTTTTTTATTTTTTTTTATGGTTCGGGATGCATGTTTCTCATGAGAATAGTATACCCAAGCCTTCTGCATTGCAAGTAGGCCTACAATTGCTTTAAGCTAGCAAATTGACTACAGAAAAGTCATATGTAGCTTTTTATGATGCAAACGTCAAAATGCGTTAGTTTATATTTAAAAAAAAACAAAAAATATTTTCATGATTTGTTATCAAAACTTTTTTCTTGTCAAATCAACTTATAATTAATGTGGTTCAGATAACATAATATTTTGAGTTTCTGTTGATTAGCCTAAACCAATCTCCTTCTTCGTATTAACTCAATATTTTTAGTGTCATGAACTCAACATTTTAAGGCAACCAGGTAACTTACTTTTTTTTTAAGTTAAACCAACAATAATTTTTCACAGTGCCATGCACTATAGTGAAAATGTTTTGAGATCATAGTATCGTTTGAGGAAATGAGTTCACTTCAGAATTAAAATTTCCTGATAATTTTCTCATGGGGAAACCCAGGCTAGCAAAGACTAAGGGTGCTTCTCAATTCTTATTTGTGCATCCTCGTTTCCTTTCCTCGCTTCCTTTCCTCGTATCTCAGCTCCTCCCCCTGTAGGACATACCTGTCAACACTCCCGTTTTCCCCGGGAGTCTCCCGTATTTCACACCCCTCCCGTTTTGTTATTTCTCCCGTGAGACTCCCGTAATTTGTATTTCCCAAACGTCGTTATATGAATAATCACATAAATATATTATTCCAAGGTTGTCCAGTTGCCAGATCTCGTATGAAACCCATCCTACTCGCGCAATCAACACATCATACAAATTTCAACCCATTTGTGAGCTCAACCTGGCAACCTACAACCCAGTTGTGCCGTCGATATCTGCGCAGGTAGTAGACACGGGAAGTTGAATAAGCGTTACTGGTAGAAATAGGAAAAGACTCAGTGGTAAGTAAATATTTAACGCAATTAACGCAGCATCGTTTTTTTTCTGACATCCTTTGGCTGCATGGCGTTACATTATATGATGTGCTTTTATTCTTGCTATGCTTTTAAACCATTCAAGCCATATCTTACTTATTTTATAAAACTTTAAAAGCGGAAAGCGCATCACTCATTCCTGGGAATACATTTGACATCACAGCCTGACCTTGACGGAAATAAATATCCTACGCCAAAAGTAGCCTATAGAGAAAAAGTCTCTGCTGTGCTCAGATTTGTAAACCGTAGCCTACAGTTGCTTTGGTTTTTCAATCCGTACCCGTTTCACCCCGTGGCTCAAAAGGGACACAACAAAAATAGGGACACATGGGAAAGCCAAAATAGAATGCAAAATGTATTAACAAAATAGAACTATACAGAAAAGAAAAAAAACCTACGTACTAGGTAACAGTGAACAAATTCATAATCCGTGCACGCTTTCAAGTCAAGTCAAGTCAAGTCAAGTCAAGTCATCTTCATTTATATAGTGCTTTTAACAATGTAGATTGTTTCAAAGCAGCTTTACAGAGATAAACGTATAATTTAAGGTAACAGAGATTGTTTTGGCTTTATAGCGGTTCTTTAATAAAGTTATTTTCCAGCTAAAGTTAGTTTTGATTGATTCGCTTCCGTCGCAACGATCATTTGTTCTTAAATTAGGGGCCGCTAAGACGACACCATTCTCTCTACATAGACTTTAAACGCGAACCTGTGAGAAACGCTGATGGCGTTCACATGCGCATTAAGAATTGGTTCTATAGTTATGTGCATTTGAATATATGTGTGCAGGTTTGGAATTCCCTACAGACCAAGCCTAAACAAAGTACTGGTGTTTCCTTATAATTTTTGATACAGAATTTTATTTTATTTTATCAATTCAGGGTAGATACGCGAATTGAGTTTCCCGACGACGCTTTATCTGTATAGTGGTAAAGGGATCCTCCATAGGGAGAGACTAGTTGGCACTTCAGCACTGCGTTGTCATCGGGTCCAGGTGAAGGTCCTTCATCAGATCTGGATACGGCCTGGATCCGGCAGGTTGCGGGAAAACCTCGGGATAAACAAAGACACTAAAATTAGCGTAGATGCCATTCTTCTCATGATGTAACGAGTACATCAGGATTTATGGGAAGTGTTCCCGGTTCCAGCTGACCTGATCTATGCAGCCTAATATTGAATTATAGAAGTCTATAATGTATTATGTGAATGCTAGGTCAATGAGATGTGTCTTTAGTCTAGCTTTGAACTGACAGAGTGTGTCTGCTTCCCGGACAATGGTAGGAAGACTGTTCCAAAGTTTTGGTGCTAAATAGGATAATTTAATTAGGATAATTTTCACAATCGTTGTTTTGTAAATCGTTCTTTCGCAATAGTTGTTTGTAATATTCAGTTCCTGTGAAAAATTGTGAAATACTGTTCTAATAGGTGAAGTTACACAACAATATGCTGATTGATTACATATTTGGATGTAATATTCAGTTCCAGTGAAAATCTGTTCCAGTTAATGGTGTATATACACAGGTGATGTGTAATATTCATTACCAGTAAACTCACCCACTGGAACAGTTTCTTACAATAACTGAATATTACACAACATCACCTGTTCAGTTTTGCAAACTGTACTCACAGATTTGTGGCCTATACCTTATTTTAGAAATCTGTTTTTCTGTATGTTGATTTGTTGTGTATTGTTAAGATGAATACAACTGTCTTAACTGATTTTTTCTATGATTTGGCGATGGGGTGTGTATAGATGACATGAAACCGCATGTGGTTGAACTGAAACCCCCCCAGGTCTCCCGTATTTTGGTACCCAAATGTTGACGGGTATGCTGTAGGATGCGAGGGAAGAATGCAAGGAAAGAATAGGAGGACGGAGGAATCGAATGAAAGCTTTTTTTTATACATTGGAATACTTGGGGTGCTTCTCAATTCTTATTTGTGCATCCTCTTTCCTTTCCTTGCTTCCTTTCCTCACGTCTCAGCTTCACCCCCTGTAGGATGCGAGGGAAGGCTGCACGGAAAAGAAGCGAGGACGGAGGAATCGAAGCAAAGCTTATTTATACATTGGAATACTTGTTCACTCAAGCATCACTCCACAGCGTCATCAGCTGCGCTCAAAGGATCTGCCCTTATGTTGTTAAAGTTAGGTTATTTAAGAAATTCATAATAAATAATAATAAAGCAAGATTTCCTGTTGAAATATGTGAGATGTGTGGTTTATATAAACTGCAAAGGTAAAGTATAAATTAAAATGATTGTGACCGATGTGAAGGGGGAGGAGAATTTATACGTGCGTCACGTTTAGTCGATAAAACACTTACGCATATACACATGTGTATCTTCGCTCATGACTCCTCAGGACGCTTCCAATCCTCGACTCCTCGCGGTGCAATTAGAGAATTGGGATGTTCTTAAAGATGGCTGAGCTCGATCGGTTTCCGGGTCATACAGTGGCGGATCTAGAGATTTTTTCCTGGGGTGGCAAAGGGGTGGCATGAGGTTTCAGGAGGGGGGGCATGGACATTATTCATAATTTAAAATGCTACAGTTTTCATTGAATGTGTTTTGTTCTCTACACTACATTACACGGAGTGGGAGTCAAATCAGAGATGTAGCTGGGTTTTTGGATGGTGTGGGTCTTAATTTGTGAATTGTGGACCCTTTCTCTGTGTAATCACTATCAACAGTCTGTGTAGTCTATACTTAAATTGTACTGTGTGAAAAAGCAATTCTTGGGGGGTTTGGGGGTATGCTCCCCAAAAAAGACCCCTCAAATGATGTCTTCTAGTGAGTTTTGAGGAAATATGGACAGATTTAGTCATACAACATAAGCCATCAATAGATTTAGGTTATCTGGATTGAAACAAGATTATAATGCATGATTGTTGCAATGATAACCATGACTGTCAAAACATTTCCCTCTGATTCAATAAAGACTCAGTGAAGTACCTTTTTAGTCAAACATTATTTTTGGATTTATTACAATATAACATACAACAATTTAAAATGTACATAATAATGTCATTCATAATCTCTCTCTCTCTCTCACACACACACACACACACACTCTCTCTCTCTAAACTGCTGATCACTTGAGGGCAAACATCAAAAACACAATTTTCTGAGGCAAGACCTCAAAATCCACAGGAACTATGGAATTCATATTAACTATAGTTTGGGCATTTCAGCACAAGATAAACATTTATGGATGCCAGGCATTTGTGAGGCTCCATACTGTATGCAGAAAACATACGAAAAAGAACATCTTGAAATGAAAAACACTAACTTGATAAAATTATAACCTAATGCAATTTTCTTATTTGCAAGATGCTGTTATTTTATTGCACATGACTATTAAACTGTACAGGTTAAATCAGTTGCAGACGGCGGTTTCCATGAATGCTAGCAAAGCGTTGAACAAACTTGTTTAAGTCAACTGCTTTTGCACGGTCACTCTCAATGCTGAGCACAGCTAAATGGGACAATCTCTGAGTTAGCATAGTTGAGCGCAGGTGATTTTTTACGAGTTTTAGAGTGGAAAAACTGCGCTCACATCCAGCTGTGGTAACTGGTAAAACAGCTGCAATCTTGCATAAACAATGCATCTCATAAAACACCTCTTTAAAAGGGTCCAAATAACCTAGCAGTTCAATCAAAGATGAAGGGCAATTTTTTCCATCTCTTTTACTCCTTGCAAAAAGCCTCTCAACCTGAGTGAGTTCATTTTTCAGATCCTCAATATTTGAGCCATATGCTTCAGCAAGCAGCAAGACAATATCCTCTTTTAGGAAGTGATTGCTAACTGGGTTTAGCCCCTGTAAGCCTTTCATTATATTGCAACTGGGCGTTGAAAAACGCTTCTGCATTTCCCCAATAATGGAGTCCATTATGGGCAGGAATATGTTTGCTCTAAAGGCATCCTTGCCATTAACTTGGCTTCTGTGACCAAGTGTGGATGTGACATAACTGTCATTTAGTGCTCTGGGTGTCTGTTTGGCTCTTTTTAGTCTAACAGTGATGGGGATGTTGCAGGTTTCACATGCGTGGATTATTGCGTTCCACAGCTCATTAAAGTACTCATCCTCATTGCGATGCTCTTCAAAGGTCTCCCTGAGGGTCTCAATTAAGTCTACAGCTCTGAGGAGATCCGAGTTTGGGGACTGTAGCAGCTCAGACAAAAACTTTGCGTCACCAAGCACCTGTCTAAATACGCCAAGTAGCCCAATGAAGTTCAGGTCAATTTGAAACATTAACCCTCGGGCCTTCGTAGATCTTTCAGGATCAACCTCATGTGATATGTCATCCAACACTTTGAGTACTGCAGACAATCTATCAAAAAGGTTCCTACAGGCAATGCCGCGACAGGCCCATCTGGTGTCGCTGAGGCTTTGAAGTTCTCTAGGGGGGCCACTAAACATCTCCGCTTGTACTTCCATCCACTTTTGATGGACATAAGAGCCAGAAAGAAACACATACAATTGCTGGAGCAAAGTAAAAAACTCCCCAGCCTCAGGGACCTTTTTGACGCAATCGACAATGACCAAATTCAAGCAATGAGCATTGCAGTGGATATAAAAAGCATATTTGGCCACCTGTTTAACTCTTGTCTGCACCCCTGAGCACCGGCCACTCATAACTGCAGCGCCATCGTACCCTTGGCCCACTAAATTCTCCTTGTATTCAAGGCCATACTGCTCCAAAGAAGAGATGATTTTGTAAGCTAAGGAGCTGGCATCCAAATGTTCGGCTTCCCAAAAGCCTAAGAAGCCCTCCCGTACGGCTCCCTCATAATAATACCTTAAGACTATGGACAATTGCTCCCTTTTGCTGAGATCTTTTGTTTCGTCAGATGTAACAGAGAAGTACTGACTAGATTTGACTTCTTTTAGTATGTCCTCCTGGACCATCCCTGCCAGGATGTGTAATATTTCGTTTTGGATATTTTTGGAAGTATACATCGCATTGCGGGGGCCTTCTGATAGTCTTTTTTGAATAAAAGAATCATGATCTCCTACAGTACTACGTGCAAAATCTCAAGGAAATTGCCTCTTTTCCTAGACTCATCATTTTCATTATGTCCACGCTGAGCTATATTTTGTATTGCAGTAAAACGCAATACCTGACCTATAGTCCTTATGTATTGTTGATTCTCTTTTATCTGTTTGCGATTCTCATCATTCATCATGCCTAATACTGATGTGTTGCGTTTCATCATCTTTTGATGATCTCGCCATGTGGTCATTGCATTCAAATGCGCCTCAGATTTGGAATGTACACTAAAGCCACCATCTTTAAAAGTGGCCTTGCGCCAGTTTTTGTATCCCTCAGAAGAGGTATAAACAGTTTTGCTAGACGAAAAATGCCGGCATGCAAAGCAATACGCAGCGTCCATGGCCACTGAATATTCCAACTAAGGATATTCCTCATACCACTGTCCTTGGAAGCTCCTCCTTGCCCCTCCCTGCATGGTTTTGGGAAATACCTTTAACACAGGTTGTGTCGGATCATCTGCCTTCAGCTTTGATATATCTGAGAAGAGAAAACAAAAAAACACAATCACAGCACTGACAACATGTTACAATTTTTGTTGCATTTATCTAAACAAGATCAGTTTTAATTTTGCCACCTAGAGTTGGACATGTCTTTATTACAGCAGTGATTCAACGTACCATGAGGGCCAGCTTGACATTCGCTGCTCCTAGCCATCTCTCCAGTTTCACTTTCACACTCTTCACTGATTTTCCCTCTCTCTCGTCCTACATTTCCCTCTTCTTCAGTGAGCTGCTCCAGCCCCGCATGCTGCTCATGACCCTCATACTGATCCTGCCCCTCGTGCTGCTCATGACCCTCGGTCTGCTCCACTCTCTCATGCCGCTCCTGCCCCTCGCACTGCTTCTGGCCCTCAGTCCACCTTAGTGTCTTCTGCTGCTCCTGAACCTTGGTCTGCTTCTGGCCCTCGGTCTGCTCATGACCCTCGGTCTGCTCCACTCTCTCATGCCGCTCCTGCCCCTCGCACTGCTTCTGGCCCTCAGTCCACCTTAGGCTGAATCCCAATTATCTGTCTTACCCCTTCCCCTACCCCTACCCCTTCGTCTTACCCCTAGCCCTTGTCCCTCGAAACCGAGTGGTAAGCGCTAGGGTTGAAAACATACCCCTATGAAATGAGACGCCACTTGGTTATGTCATCATACATCATACTCCGGCGTCCCTGTGTGATACAGGACAGTATATTGTAAAGAGTGGAAATAAGTATGACCCCTTTAAGAGCTGCGCGCTCTCTGTTGAACGGGCTGTAATGGTATTGTGCCGTGCGACTCGAACAACCCCATGTATGTGGGTCATTTCTGTGTTGATGCTCATTATTCTTGCTTTGTTTTATTGAGTGACGCTGTGGAAGGCAAGGTGGAGCGTGTGGCAGACAGTTGCAGGAGTTTGATTTGTCAATAAATTGCGAGTGAATCGCCTCCGTGAGTCTGTCTGGCCTAATACTTCAGCAGCTATCCTTATTTTGTTTCCCTCCTAACACAACGCATTACAATATGTAAAGCACGTATCTTTTTCCTGGACATGTCGCCTGGATTTCGGGATCACCCAAAATGTCCGGGATTCGGCTTTTGCTTTCTGCCGTCGCTATTCATTATGCACAGAGTGTTGTTTCAATCGGACTGAATTCATTCAAATCGGTGAATCTGAATGTAGTGTTTAACGTACATGAACGCTAAACAAGTGAAACAAGTGATCGATTTATGTGCGTTTTAGCATTGCTTAAATTCCTGTGTTTTCGTATCAGTCGGGATCCGTTTGAAGCTGAATACATGACCTGCAAAGCTGGCACATACGTGTCAGTGTCAAATAATGAAACGTTACACATACAGTAATGAATGGCGACTGTAGAAAACAAAAGCCGAATCCCAGACATTAGTCAGAGAAATGCCGGACTGATTGTGCAAACCAGCAATGTATCGTTAGCATAGCCTAGCGTAGCAGACCAGCGATTTTTAAAAACGTTTCAGTTAACAACATGGTTGCAAATATATATGTACATGACTGTATAGAGCACAAAACACGAAAATGAGACTTTCTTGATGGTATGCCCGCCTTTGTTGCCGGTTGCGCAGTGCATTCTGGGTACCCCTTGGTTTCAAGTAAGCTCGCGAAAATTCTTGGTTTTAAGGGGTATCTACCCCTTCCCCTTAGCCCTACCCCTTGATCAAAATGAGAATTGGGATAGCCCTTACTCTCACGTGAACGTGCAAAACTAAGGGAAAGGGGTAGGGGAAGGGGTAAGACAGAGAATTGGGATTCAGCCTTAGTGTCTCCTGCTGCTCCTGAACCTCGGTCTGCTTCTGGCCCTCGGTCTGCTCATGACCCTCGGTCTGCTCCACTCTCTCATGCCGCTCCTGCCCCTCGCACTGCTTCTGGCCCTCAGTCTGCCTTAGTGTCTCCTGCTGCTCCTGAACCTTGGTCTTCTTCTGGCCCTCGGTCTGCTCATGACCCTCGGTCTGCTCCAGTCTGCTCTCATCTCTCATCTCATCTTCAATCTCCCTTATTCTCTCCCTGTCTTCTCTACCTGTGTCCAGTTCCCCCCTTTTTTTCTTGGGTTGAAAGAACTTGGCTATGCCAAACCTTTTCATTTTGCATCCTAATCTGGACTGCAGTTTGTCAAACGTAAAAATAGCATGTTTAAAACCATGCCGTATAATTCCAATGTCAATTGAATCTTAATCCTTAGTAAAATGTAAATACTTTGACTAGATACATACTATTGTGTATTCCCATGAAAAGTTTTTTTTTTTAACTAACAATGCTGCAGAGCCATGAACAGCTGTTAACAATGTTACTGTTTATGTTCTCTCTAGTTGATCATGATTTTTGCAAGTTTGGTCATGGCACTGATACATTGTATGAAATACCAGTCTTCAATAAACCGACAGTCTTGTACCAAGTCTGCTAAATTTCTGCTGGTTGAAGACTTTGGTGGTGTTCAGATGTGGAATATAGTGGAATTTCTGTTTTTAACAAAAATGTGTGCAAAAATGCGCATTTTTGTGCACTCACACAAAAATGCGTAATTGTACAGAAATACATTTCAAATTGCATAAGCTACTAAGAAAAATGTGGTTAATCATACATCAGATGCTGTGCTGGCCTCAGCTTTCTGTTGGTTCATCTACCAGCAAACCCAATGAAATATTTAACTGGAATCTAAGCAATTACATCTCATGCACTAAGCATGTGATGTGCTGACATCAGCTTCAAATGTCTAGACTAGTAGCCTACTCTGAGTAGGGTTTGAAAGTAGTGGGCTACTTTTACTTGTTGTGATTGAGTAGAATTTCAGTCATGTAGTAGGGCTAACTGCAAAATGCGTGGTCAACCAGAGAGAAAACGGTCACGTTGTTGATAACAGGTGTCAATGTGAGTCAAACGTGCAGTGCTTGTGCATCACCAGCTTATGACACCGCTTAGATATCTCAGTTTACTTTGGCATGTCGACCATTTTTCAAAATAGGATAGTCATAGATGCTGGGAAAGTGGATGCATGCCAATTTTGTGGCAGCAGTAGTTTAAACACACACAAAGAGATAGACTATAGGCCCTTGCTCACTGAGTCCGAAATTCGCGTCTGAAATTTTCGCACATTAAAAAATAAATACGGCCTTTTTCGATTTTCTGCGTTTTTCGCATCCGTAGCAAGCATTTTGAATGGTGTTTTGACAATTCAGAGCCACCGACTCACGAAAGCGAAAAAACGCATGCGATAATTTCGGACTCAGTGTGCAAGGGCCTTAACGTTAGACCCTTATCTGACCTGACGACCATAGAAAAATTCGATGAGACAACAAAGTATTGCGGATGTAAATAACGTAACAATGTGGTTGTTGCAGGATTAACTGTCTGCTTATGGACTTACTCAAACTTACCTCTAAACTCACTGCTATATCAGCCTCTCTTCTCCGAGACACTGCGTACTGCAGACAGATGCACTGTGCCGCTGGTGAAATTTCGCGGGGGTCGCTGCCGTGCTGGTGATGGGTGAAACCATTGTGAGGGGGAGGCAGGGGATTCTAAATCGGCGATTTCTGTTTGAGAGGAGTTTGGTGCGGGCTTTCTTGGCCTTCAACGTGTAGGCTATGAACATAAAATATACTTAAAAAATATTATCTGATTTATAAATGGGGTGGCAACAGGGGTGGCAAGACTGTATCCCAGGGGTGGCAGCTGCCACCCTTTGCCACCCCGTATATCCGCCTCTGGGGTCATAAGATGTAGGACGGAGGAGCGAGGAGACGAGAAGGGATATTGAGAAGCACCCTAAGTCAAATGCCCTTTAAAAAAAAAAAAAAAAAAAATTATATGGGAGTTTTTTGCCCTCCCGCGGTTATTCTGCATACATCACGCGTGACCTTTCCAGTGTGATTACGTAATGCAGGATGTATCGCAGAGTTCTGCAAGACGAGCATTTGTGGTTTAAAAGTATATACAATTTTATATTTTAGATCGTTTCTAGGTAAGACCCTTATTCCACGGCTGGGATCGTGTAGAGCCCTTTGAAGCGGCATTGAAACTACAATTTGGACCTTCGGTTGCCATTAAAGGAGAACTCCGGTCAATTTTAACATTGAGCTCATTTTTTTGTACATTTGGAGTGCTGTCAATACAGAGAACAACGACAAAAATCGGTGTTGCCTACACCGAGTTATTCTATTTTTAAAATTTGCACCCTGTTGTCTTCAATGGGGCAAGTACTAAACCTGCTTTTAGCCTCTTAACATCCTTGATGTGTCATTACAAGTGCACAGAAAATGTGAGTGATTCCTTCTGAGTGAACACGAGTGAGTCTGACTGCAGTAGATGTGAAAGAAATGTATAAAAATGATGTTATTTAAGCCAGCGCAAATACCTGTTTACATCCTGTTTTTCGGGTGAAGTCCAAAGTAGTCGATTGCAGAGTTCACACGCATAGGTTTAATACCTATGATCATGCGCGTGAACTCGGCAATCGACTACTTTGGACTTCAACCGAAAAACAGGATGTAAACAAAGGTATTTGCGCTGGCTTAAATAACATAATTTTTATACTTATCTTTCACATCTACTGCAGTCAGACTCACTCGTGTTCACTCTGAAGGAATCACTCACATTTTCTGTGCACTTGTAATGACACATCAAGGATGTTAAGAGGCTAAAAGCAGGTTTAGTACTTGCCCCATTGAAGTCAACAGGGTGCAAATTTTAAAAATAGAATAACTCGGTGTAGGCAACACCGATTTTTGTCGTTGTTCTCTGTACTGACAGCACTCCAAATGTACAATAAAATGAGCTCAATGTTAAAATTGACCGGAGTTCTCCTTTAAGTCCACTGAGAAACATCCTGGAATGTTTTCCTCAAAAACCATAATATCCTTTCGACTGAAGAAAGAAAGAAAGACATAAAAATCTTGGATGACATGGTTGTGAGTAAATTATCAGTAATTTTTAATTCTGAAGTGAACTAATCCTTTAATCATCGACTGAAAAGAAACAAAAGTTATTGTAACACTTTGTTTTGATGGTTCCCTTTTAGACACTCTGTTGACTATACTGTAAGTATCTTTGCACCTGTCAACTAACTCTAGATAGAGAAGACTGTCTGCTTAAAATCTGCTAACACATTTTACTGACCATAAGTAGCCTAACTTTGCAGGTAGCCTACATGTCATGTATGTTTTTGAGTTTTGCACAAATGGAGCCTGTTTTTTCCAGTGATTTTGCTATAGGCTATTAAATGTTTTCATGCTTTATAAGAAATTTTTTAAATTCCCACCAAATGGGGAAAAAAATCGTAGAGGCTACTTATGTACAGCATCAACACTGGTGCATTGTTCGTGTGAAATAAGAGATATTTCGAAGTTAAAGTTCTTCCCCGAACACATTTCTGTAACATAAGGGAGCCATTACAAGCTTGTCAGCACATACGTGCATGTGAAAGTATAAGCTTGAACACTGAGGCACTTGGAGGAAGACGAGTAGCCTATTGCAGTAGAAACCAAATTCCTTTTCTAAATAGGAAATACAATAACAACGGCATAGCTCTGGAAGGAAATGTACCCTATGGAACGGAGACGGCTGAGTGACGGTTTGGCAGCGATGTGAAACTGGTGGTTTTCGGAAAAAAATCAACGATCAGAGTCCGGGCTGACACTTGCGTTCTCTTGCATTTTATCAGGAGTGAAAATGGCAAGATATCAGGAATTACTCAAGACCGTATCACACATAAGAGCTCCTGAGGGACTCCTGAAGCTTTTGGGATGAGATGAGTATCTACACATGGTAGAGTAAATGTTGATAAAGGGCTGATGGATGGAGCGGGGAAATGAAATAAATTACAACCAGAACATGTATTAATTTGTTTAGGGAAAAGCAGAGTGTTTCTCGGGATGAAACTATTTATCCAGTGATGTCCAGACAGAAGGCTCAGAAGATGAATTCCCTATAATTTGACTTGCACTCCAGCACTTTTTAAACAACAATTGCAAAATTATTATCTTATTTTTTTAAACTTCTTTTCTGCAGTGGCCAAATTCTGAAACCACAAAAAACCTTTGCTGCATCCGAAATCGCATGCTCTCTTGAGTATCTTTAAGTAATGACCTAAAAAAAAAAGTATGTTCTAGTATGAATGTGTGTAGTATGGATGTAATCTGGACGTACTACGTTCACCATGTTATCATTATCATGTGACCTACCCGCGTCAGTTATGTCACTTCACTGTCATTCTCAAATCCTCTCCCGTGCCCTTATGGGATAGTAAAGTGTCCATCGCACGCACAATTCAGAATCTCGCTTGAAGTAGTAGGTCATCCGGGGTCTTTTTGCCTACTGTTTAATGAGTATAGGCTACTGTTTGTCACATACTGTTTTTCGCCTACTATATAGTAGGGAAGTATGCGATTTCGGATGCAGCCCTTGTGTTTTTTCAATGTTTATACATTTTTTTCTTTATAAATGATATTGTCAGCTTGCCAATTTGAGTGAAATCTGATTATTATTATCATTTTACTCGACTTGTCCTATTTCTTTAACAAAAATTTGAACTGACGAATTCCACCAGTTTGTGCAAAACCTGATCATGTTATCCAGCGTAATTTTAGAATGTTCCACATTTAATTCGCTTAGAGACTTAGAAATACTGAAGAACTTAAAATATGTTAACATCTCATTGTTTTACATTTTTCAAAATCCTAAAACTTTAATCCCTTTGGAGAAAATAAAGCCATATCAGTCAAATCAGACTTTTGGATCCCACTTTCTGTTTTTCATCTTTTCTTTTTGCAGTATCTAGGTGAAGCTGGCATGTCCAGCCACTATTAAAAGGCTACAATATACAACCACAGCTGTTGGTATAATATGTCAGGTAGACAAGAGTTATGAACACAAGAGAATAACTTGAGTACAGTCAATTTTAATCCACTTACACTAAAAAATGCTGGGTTGTCTCAGCCCATGTTTGGACATGTATGGGCAAACCCAACCGTTGGGCTTAAAATTTAATTAAAAAATTTAAACCAACCATATTTGTCCATATTTGACCCAAAATATGGGTAGAAACAACCAAGCATTTTTGTTAGAGTGTAGCTCCCAAACCCTTAGATGTAACTAAGCTCTATATCAAAATGCATTTTCTTGCCAACACACTTCTTGTATTTTAACCTAATCAAGTTTATGGTGGAATGTTGATTTCAGTACTCATCATAATTCATTAATAATTCATCACTCTGAAGATTTTATGTACCCTGACAGAACCGCACCATTTAGTGCAAAAAAAAAAAGAAAAGTAAATGATAAAAAAAAGTGAATTTATCTGTGGAAGATTTGGTTGAAACCAAGTAAATCACTTTTAGTCAAAGTTGAAATATTATGTTATGGATTGGTGCACAGTATCCATAACTCTCAACAGATTGCATTAAAAAAGTGGGAACAAAGATTTATTTAGCAATAAATTGGAGCATGTGCTGTTATATAATATTAGAAGGTATGCATTGGAATTTTTTTTTTTTTTTTTTTTTTTTTTTTTTGGAGCTGTTAAAAAAATTGTATGCAACTGTATCTCAAACCATATATATAGCAATACCTATTATTTTTCTAAGACATTATGATCTAAGACAAAATTCCAGGATATATCAGAATTTATTAAGCATTCTGAATTAACAAATGCGTGAAAATATGAAACAACTGTTAAACTCTATCAAAGGCACAACAGAACTGAACTTCCAGGTTGTGTGTTATTGGTGCGTCAGTGGCAGCATTAAACTTTGAAGATGCTTTTCTGCAGCAAGGACTGGAAAACTCATGAAGGGGGAAAAAAGCTTCAGGAAAACAACATGCTGTAATCCGGACGAGCACTTGGAGCTTCCAGGACGGTGACCCAAACAGACAGCAATTTTAAGGTTTCAGAAGTTTAGTATCCTGGCGTAGCCCAGTCACACCCAGAATCCGGGTCCAATTGCGCATCTGTTAACGACTTTTAAGAACTGCTCACAAACAGTCTCTGCGGAGACTGATGAGCTGGAGAGCAAACAACTCCAATGTCAAAACATCTGGCAAGGCTGTAAATGCCATAAGGTAATCACGTTTATGATCAAGTAACTTAGGAATCGACTTGTATAAATTGCTATCAACACTCTTAAAACCCCTCTGGTGCCAATTATTAGAATAATAATTCTTCGTCTGAATGGTAAGAAACTTGGTAAAGGTTTTGGCATTTGCTATGTGAACACACACACACAAAAAAAATAATGGATATGATTTGAACAGGTTAAATGGTCCTGAAAAAAATGACCGCATTGGAAACGAATGGGAGACGAATTTCCCCTAGTGGAAACTTTTGGTACTGCGGCCAAACAAAATCTTACTGAAAGCAATTTTTTTGAGATTTCAACCTCAAACACAACTCGTTTAGATTTATAGATTTATGGCTTTGCAGTATTTTTGCACATTTTTCATAACAATAAACTTTTATTTCACATCAGCAATAATCTGCCAAGTGTCATCTTTGTAAAGAGATCAGGGCCCGGTTTCCCAAAGCGTTCTTATCTCTAAGTAGTTCTTAACCTATTCCTTAACCTCTCTCTTAACCTTATGGCACGATTCCCGAAACGTTCGTTCGCTAAGTATATCTTCTGTAAGTCACACTTTCGTAAGGTTGGTCTGGACCACTCTTAGCTTTACCTTATCACTGTTGCAGGTCTATATGAATATAATTCTGAAGTTTTAATACACCCAGACAGTATTCAATTAGGCTAATTCAAATGTTTTCATGCAAAGAATAAAATTGTCATTACACTGATTGTTGTTAGATTTTTAATTATATTATTATACAATATTATTAATTTAATTAAAACGCTCTTTTAAAGGCCAGTGAAAGCATAGGCTACTGTCAGTTAAGTCCTATTCGGACGCTAATATTGTTTCTCATGGGCTCGTCCGGTATTTTAAACATTTACAGGGGTAAGTCGGTGATTTTAGTGCCGTCCGAATCCATAATATCAGTGTTTTTCTCACCCAACCCGCGTAAAAATCCCTGGCCATATTAGTACCTTCTGTTTTTTGACAAACAGGTCGTGTGGTAATTTAATTGCCGTCTGAATCCACATCTCTGAGTTTACAAGAGATTCAAAATTCATGGTTTAAATCCTTTTTGATCACTGCCGAGCACCGTAAGCAAGATGTAAACTTTTATTACTGAAATGCTGGAAAGTATTTACAAGAACAATATTTCATCGCAGCTCCACCTCAGCGAACAAAAATGGGAAAGAGAAGAAAGCACATAAAAACTTTAAATGGTTATTATGGCAGCAATATATGATACAGTTTTAAAATATGTAGGCAATGCTATTATAGGCTATTATAGTTTGGATTATTTTTTATAATATCCAATAATCATAATAAATTGCAATTTCAACTATTTCTGAAGTGCTTCATTTATAAAGATCACCGCTTTCTCACATAAACAGCCCCTGCACGAGAGAATAATTGATTCTCGAGCCATCGATATCAAACAATTCAGCACCATCGCCACAGACAGCACCGGGTAACGTCGCACGTAAGAAGGTATATCTTAAGCAGCTTCCTAAGGTATGGTTAGCGCGCTAAGAGTGAGCGTTATCGGGAAACCGGGCCCAGACTTTTAAGTCTGTGCTCTAAGCATTCAAGATTTACGACAGTTTAAGCTGGAAATTAAAATTTGATATCAAAAAGTGAATAAATATATTATAAATACAGCGTAAATATAATTTAGTACTATAAAATCCCCTAAAAATACAAAATATTTAATAAAAAACATTATCGAGCTAAAATATAGTGCACTAATTTCATTGAAATAAAAATAAGTAATTTAAACAATAAATCGTTGACACGCAAAGAGCACCAGCTGGTGCACACGTACATCACGGAGACGTCTATTTGATGTGCGTGTTTACATCTGGAAGATGTATTTTTTAGAGTGTTTGCTCATCTGCAATGCGTCTAGGCTATAGGACGTTTCTTGTCAGATGTCAAATAGACGTTTAGAAAATGTCTTTAAGATGTAATGATTTAGAATGTATGTTAAACTGACATCTTAAAGACGTCTATCATATGTTAGTAAACAGCAGATGCTTACCAGATGAAGTGATCTTTAACAGACATCTTGCAGACGTACCTGTGCTATCTAGCGTTAAGGTTCCAAAAGGGAGTTTTTGCAGTGATGCCATAGAAGAACCATTTTTGGTTCCCCAAAGAACCTTTCAGTGAACAGTTACAGGTTCCTTTATTAGTGTGATCGACATTTTAAAAGGCCTAAAGAATCTTTTCCCACAATAAAGATATTCCCGCAATAGAAAGGTTTCATGGATGCTAAAAGTTATGAAACCTTAAATGTCAAAGAACCTTTTTTTTTTTTATTTTTTTTTTTTAAAAAAGGTTAAAAATGGTCATAGTGTCAGATTCTTTTATTTTTATTGTCTATGCATGGTAGTAGCCTAATGATTGATGATTGACAACACATCACGACCTTGTCTCGGTGTTTTCTTCTTCTTGAGCTGAATGAGGAGTGCTCGTGTGGGCGTGCATGAGTTCTCGCTTTATAAACGCTGCGAAGGGGCTTCAACACAGACCTCACTTGTTGAGTGATATCTATGAGGACAGTCTAACGCCAACCTGACACACCTAAAGACTCCATTTGATCGGAAAATGACGACGGCAATGATGAAAGGATGTGTGTTGTTCATCTGCTTGTTCTTCACAGTTTGTCAGTCCATTACGTGCGAAGCGAACAGGATAGATGCGCGCAAAAAACACGAAAACGACGTGGGGCACCACAGCTCTTCCATAACAACAGGTAACACATATTATGCAAAAATGTATTTCAAATGAATACAAATAGAATCATTTTACCAGCAGCCAGCATTTAAACCATTTTAAACCAACAATTAATATTCATTTTAGTATAGTTAATGTTTAAAAATGTATGTAGCCTAGTTATAATAAATAATTATATTGAATTATAAAGAAGCCTATATTTTAATTACAAATAATAAAAATATTATCATTTAACCGGTATCCTAAAACCATTTAATATTCAATGTATTGTAGTTTAATGATAGTTATGTACTATGTATATAGTTGTATTCAAATATTATAAAAATATGAATAAAATGAATAAAAATATAATAATTTAACCAGAAGCCAGCATTTAAACCATTTTAAACCAACAATTAATATTCATTTTAGTATAGTTAATGTTAAAAAATGTATGTAGCCTAGTTATAAAAGTAATTGTATTGAATTATAAAATAGGAAGCCTATATTTTAATTAAAAATAATAAAAATATGATAATTTAACCGGTATCCTAAAACCATAATTTAATATCCAAAGTATTGTAGTTTAATGATAGTTATATACTATAATGTGTATAGTTGTATGTATCCAAATATTATAAAATGATATATTGAATTATAAGTTAAAAAACTAAAACTAAATAGGTATAATTTAATTAAAACGAATATACATATAATTAACAATTATTTATAATAATTAATTAATTTAACCAGCAGCCTAAAAAAACAACAAGAAATATAAAAATAAACAAAAAAATTAATAATGACTTATAATAATGAATTTATGCTGTACCAATAATTTATGTGCATGTATATGTAGCCTATATAAAAACCAAAATGTAACATTAATTTTAGTGCAGTGATAGTTACTGTTTTATTATGATACTATTGTTGCTGTTTTATTATGATACTATTGTTACTATTTTAAATATTATATTGATAATTATAGCTATATTAAATACATGTTGCACCTGATGTGCTTAACTTGAGGTATTTAGATTCTTTCTTTGTATTGCATTTTTAATGTTTTGTTTGTGCAAGTGTGTGTGTGTGTGTGTGTGTGTGTGTGTGTGTGTGTGTGTGTGTGTGTGTGTGTGTGTGTGTGTGTTCCCCTTGACAAAACACCTGTTTGGTCATTCACTGATGAATTATGTCGTATGATAACGCTTCATAATTTACCATGCCTTACTGATCACATGACATTAGATCATTCACTCTGCCACCTGGTGACGTGTTGGTTTTCACATGCACTGTGATCAGGCCAGTCCAACATGCTGTTCAAACACAAAGGCTTTTTATCTTCTCAGGGATTTGCAGCTACCGTCAACGTCACTAATGAGCTTTAGAAGAAAACCGATTTTTTGTCGCATTTTTTCACGCACAGTCTCACCATTCAATACACTGCACTCAAAAGCTCCAGTGAAAGACTCATTGTTTTCAGCAGGCGTCTCATGAACAGGCTGACGGGAAATATCTATCGCCACCTGGGTTTCTCCCACTTAAATGTGGCATCATGTAAAGCCAAACAAAACAAAAAAAAAAAACAATATATAAAGTCTTAAACCAGGGCCGTCTTTGTGTCCCAACAGGAGTGTGGAATCAGGAGAAACCGAAGAGACTCTTTGCCAGGACTCGCTATCTTTCTCAGCAGAGAAATCATGTGGTGGTACGTTATGTTATTTAGGGGTCTCCTGAAATGTGGACTCTAATAAAACAAACACAACATTGTTCAAGTGGACTGATGCACATCTGTCCTTTTTGCAAGAGCAACAGAGTAATATTCCTTCTTGGAAATCGAGTTGATCCTTTTTATATTAAAACCTTGAGTTAATAGAAACGTATTAGCAGTTATTTACTCTGTTGATCGGTTTCTCATGAAAGCATGTGTCCTCCAGAGACCTAAGCCCAGGCCGGAGGCGGATTCTCCAGCCCAGACTCCAGCGCGGCGCTGTGCCGGTCTGATGGAAAGCTGCTCCTCACTCACTCCCTGCTGCGACCCGTGTGCCTCCTGCCACTGCAGGCTCTTCAACACCATCTGCCACTGCTGGAGACTGGGACAACTCTGCCCCAAGAAGACCTGATGACCCTAACACACACACATGCACACATACACACACACACATGTAGACCTGATGACTGTAACACACACACACAGAGAGCTATTGACCCTAAAGGCCTATTTATACTTCTGCGTCGAACTGCCGCCGTAGCTACGTCGTAGGCTGTGTTTAGCGCGCGTACCCTACGGCGTACCCTGACGTGCACCTCTCCAAAAATGTAACAACGCGTCAATTCTACGCCGACGCAAAGCTCTGTGATTGGTCTGCCAGAACCCCTCCCTCGGGGTTTCACATGCTCCCTAGGTGCGCGTCAACGCGGACAACGACGCAGAAGTATAAATTAAAACCAACACGTTGCCTACGGCGTATAGGCTCCGGCGTAGGTCCGACGCAGAAGTATAATGAGGCCTTAAACAGACACACACGCACATACACACACATGGACCTATTGACCCTAAACAGACACACAAATGCGCACACACACACACACATATATACACACATATAGGGCCCTATCTTGCACCCAGCGCAATTGACTTTGTACACCGACGCATGTAGCCTATCATTCCTATTTTGCACTCGCGCAAAGCGGACTTTTCCCTCCACAGACGCACGTCGGTTAACTAAGAAATACACTTGCGCTCCCCGGGGCGGTTCAGCGCAAAGAGGAGGCGTGTTCCGGCGCAAACGTTCCCTCATGCTATTTTACAGGTTTAGAAAACATTTCCGCCACTGACCGAAAAAAACAAAACAGTTTAAAGTCAGTGGCGCGTTGCGCATGTTATTCATATGCTATTTTAAGGGCGCATGCTTGGCTTTAATCAATGTAGCATGTGCACAACACACAGACGCAGCAGTTATCATTTTTGCAAATCATACATTATTACGATAGATAGATAGATAGATAGATAGATAGATAGATAGATAGATAGATAGATAGATAGTTTATTATAAAAGCATACATCTAGCTTACACATTTACCCAAATTATCATACGCCTGTTTAACCAAAGTTAATTTGGGTGTGTTTCTCCATCCTCAACATCCCTGACGAGAACGTCGGTCTCCTCGGCTGTGAACCGTTCCTGGCGCGCGCCTGGCAAATCCACCGTTATAATAGGAATCCGCTATAGAACAAGCACGCCTGCTCTTAAAGGGAATGTGAGATGTCGCTCTGATTGGTTTATTTCACGTTACGCCCAAACCACACCTATGAATAATGAAGCTACTTCAGACCAACCCATTTTAGATTTGCGTCGGGCGCATTTATCCCGCCGGTATAATAGCAACAGCGCCCAAGACCCGCCCACAAAGTTACTTGCGCTTTGCGCTTGACACTTGCGTTTCAGATCGTTAAAATAGGGCCCATAGACTTAATGACCCTAGTGACCCCAAACACACGCACACACACATGCGCAATTTATAATAAAAGGTAACGGTAACCCACTAGTTACGACTCAAGTGTTACTACATCCTTCTAAAGGAACTACTAATTATTTGGATCAGTGCTCTAAAGTGAAAAACATGATAACTACCTAATATTGACTGAAGTCATTGTAAGCTCTTGAGATTTTTGTAAGATTTTGCATAGCAATTCCTTCCAATGGATTTGGTAACTTTATAATACTGATCCAAGTTATTAGTAGTTCATTTAGAAAGATGTAGTAACACTTGATTCATTACTAATGGGTTACCATTACCTTATATCATACATTATTAATATTAATTATGAACCTGTATATAGTAGTTTTTAGTAGTCTTCAGTGAGGAATGAAAAGTAGTTACTGATTAGCTAACAGTGAACCACCTCATTCAACTGAGCACTATTACTTACTAATTCGTTATTCAGAGTTTCTAATTCATTATTCAGAGTTACTAGAATGTTAATAGTGCATTACTCATTTGTTCCTGTGTATTTATTCATTAATGAAGGAACAGTATTCTAAAGTGTTACCAATATTTCTTGAAGTTTGATGGTATCTTGCTATCAGTTTCCAATAGTTCATCACGCAAAACCATTTTTTCTTCATGGTTTTTGATGATGACGGCATCTATATACAGTAATTTGACAAGCTTCTACCAAGATTTATTTTATTTTATATTTTTTTAAATAATGCAGTTTGATTACAACCTTTGACCTCATAGGAATATTCCATTTTCAATAGAACTGGCATTATGTTAATTACAACAGAAATGATTTCGACTCATCCCTTGTTTTCTTTAAAACAAACAGAAATTGAGGTTTCAGAGAGGCACTTAAAAGGGAAGGGAATGAAGACAATTTTTGGGAGGATTCAAAAGCAGTAATGTGGAGCACTTACATTAAAGTCACCATGAAATCATAATTTACATTTTTTTTAATGGAATATGTCAGTATTTACTCACTCTCTCTCTCTCTCTCTCTCTCTCTCTCTCTCTCTCTCTCTCTCTCTCTCTCTCTCTATATATATATATATATATATACTGTATATATATATATATTTATTTATTTTTTTTTTTAAATGTATGTGCCCATCTCAACCTCTCATCTCTCCTCTGATGACATGTTTTCTGAAGTGAGGGCGGGTCAACCTGTCACTCACATGAGATCAACCAATAGCAAACCACAACAATCCAATCAATTTCCATTGGACAAAACATTGAACTAACAATGATCAATAGTATTTTTATTAATGAATGTTAACAAAGATGAATACATTTCTGTATTGCTCATTATCAGTTAATGTTAATTAATTAATTCACTGGACTTTATTGTAAAGTGTCACTATTTTTTATTTAGCATTTAGCATTTAGCAAATGTTTGTTCAGAACAGACCTCCAGATCCACCAAATGAGAACCAATGCTATATATCACACAAGCATCTGTGCACCGACAGGATTTACACCTTCTGATACTGCTATGTAGCATGCCATGGATCATGACATTTAACTAACTGTACAGTGAATATTTAACTACCATGTGACTCGAGTTATTCGCTCTCTTTTTGCACCATGACACCATTGTGACTGCTTTGCCAGCTGGAGATGTTTTTACAGTGAACTCTTGTAGGATTCATGCTGGCAAAGTTACATTTTTGTTATTATTCTCAGTATTTTTCAATTCTTGTCAAGCAAGGGACATATCTAAGCTAAACTGTTTAACTTGTACAGAATCAGTGTGACAGTGCCTATAAAGTTAAGTCAAGTCATTTTAGGTGCAGTGAATGTGAATTCAATATATCCTCATACTGCAATCTTTTACAGTAACAATACGTTTTAAGATGTTCGTCTACTGTGATGATTACACTGTCATATGGCATTTTTCCATGTTTCTGATTTCTGCACGGGTAAAAAAAAAAAAAATTATGTGGATGTCAAGCAGACGCTTTACTGCGGATGAAAAGCTTCTTTGAGAAAAGTTGCCAGATAAGTATCATCATATATTTCTATCCACTGTCAGGTCATATTGACTGAATATTATTGTGGGGAAAAACATTCAATGTGCTCTCTACAAAATTATTTTTAATAAAAACATTTAGAACTGCAGTTTGCAAACTTTACTTTCCTCTATTTTGTTCTTCTAAAAAGCTCTAAAAAGGATCTGTGATTTGGTTTGGTGCCAAGACAAAACCGTAAATCTCCCTTGTATAGCCTATATTTAAGCAGGTCTTGATTTATCTCAAGTTTTTCAAGTTTGTCTTCAAAGACAAAGGGCTGTGCCCTTCCAAGTGTGGATATGAACTCTTGCACATTATGTATAATAGACTGTTGCATCAGTGAATGATCAGAAACAAATGAATAAAATGCTGCAAAATCCAGTCCTGCTTTATTGCGGTACTTACATCACATAAAGAAAGTGTATGAATCTCCTGAAAAGTCATGCTTCTGATTCCAGTCTAAGTACGTGGTACATTTATAAATCTGCAGCTGTTTTCAGCTAAGCCACTAAGATCCATTTAAATCCTGCAGGTGTTTTATACATAATAGTGCTTTATGCTGTATTTTAATAGATGAGGCCTGTCATATTTTTATAAAAGCATGGTGATTATAATCCCTGACATTTGTGCAGAAAGCTAAAGACAAAAGTCTAAAGACAAAGGCGCAGTATGTAATATTGAGAGCTAGTGGTTGAAATGGGTACTGCAGTTTAAATTCAAAATTTAATTTGGAGACTCGTTTCCGCGCCCCATCCTGCTCAGACTCGACGCTCACATGGGTTTCCAGATTGAGGACACGCAACAGGAGCAAGCTCAATTGACAATGGAAGGCGGGGAGATATACACACTGTAAATTGATGAGTTGATTTATCCGCGTTTGAATATGCTCCCGTTCATAGAGATTTTTAGATGATGCCGAGGCTTTTTAGGTCAGGTAGAATCTGCGATCTCTGACCTAGTTTGTTTGCTGGCTTTCATGGCTGCAATACGCTGTGTTTTCCACCAACTGGCAACCCGGGTGTGTCGAAATACTATTGGGTAAATTGGCAGCGGACGGGATCAAACAGACCGAAACAAAAACAGACATTCCCACACGAAACGCACATTTCAAAGTAAAATAACTGGCTGTAGAAGTTTTTCAGAGAAACAAGTATATGAACTCTGCATGTTTCCTAAATCTCTGCCAAAATACTATGGTATTTTTATTCTTTAGTACAGTCCAAAAGTTACATACACACCTTTAAATGGAGATATTACTTAATTAAAGGGGCTATATGTAAAATTCAGAAATTCCACCAGTGGCTGTTAAAGCTACACTGTGTAACTTTTTTAGTTGATTCTTAGCAAAAAAACACTTAGTTCTTTCAAAAATATATGTGCTCATTAATGTATATTTACTTCTTTCAAGTAATAAAGTATTCTCTTAAGTTTATAATCTGCCATTGAAAGTACATACGGGTGAGGGGTTCGAATGCCGGTCGCCATGTTGCCCCTCCATCTTGAAACTACATTAGCCAAAGAGGGACATACCTGTAAATTCAAGCTTCGCCTTTTGCGTTTTTCACTCAGTGACACCGTGACGAATGCGAGGGGGAGATTACTCGCGAGCTCGCGAGTGCCGGCAGATTTGAAAGATAGTGTGGTGTGTGTGTGTGTGTGTGTGTGTGTGTGTGCGTACTCACATTTGAAAGAGAGAATTAAAACGTCAACGCAACAGACAAATCAGCAAGACCATAGTCAATATTGGAGTAACTTTTCCCAGATGGAAAGAGCTCATGAGGAGAAAAGATTTTAAAACGGACGCCGAGGTTGCCTGCTTTCTTCTCGACAGGTAATTCAGCCTGTTGTAATTCATTTGTGTAAATTCGAAGTTTTATTATTATTATTATTTATTATTTATTCGAAGCTTGTCTAACCATAGCATGGTTGTGCATAACGCCAGATCGACCTCAAGTAACTTATAACTTCATCCTCGCGTCAATGGTGAAAAAGTATTGTTTACCTTGTAACATAAATCTGTGCTGCGACGGATCACAGGTGATGAATAGTTGTAAAGGCGCAATTTTTTAAGCTATATAAAAAAAAGGACACTGTAAATTTTAGTTATTTTTAATTGCTTTTACTTTGTACACATTGTAACATTAGCCTAATCTGATTATGCTGGGGATAGCCGATTCCAAGGGTGACGTTTACCTCCTGACATCTGTCCTGTAGTTTTATTCATTTTAGACGTATTGTTTATTATTGTCATGGACGAAGTCGATAACTGGAAGCCATGTTAATCTTGGAATAATACGGCCACCGTAGGAGTGAAAACGCCCTCGGAATTGAGAGGAACAGAAACTAATATTCACTGGGTAGTCATATACAATTTCACCGCTAGATGGGGGTAAAAATCACACAGTGTAGCTTTAAGTGAACTGCAGCCAGCAACTTTTTGAAGCCCAAATAGGGCGGAGCCGGCCGTCGCCATCTTGGTAGCGCGTCACTCCCAGATAAACGAAAATGGGCAAAAAGGCGGGATTAGCTGAGGTGACATGACGGCTAACAGACTAACAGAAAAGGAATATTGAACAGAGGGCAGGGGTTTACTCTAGCGCTCCTCCTCTCCATCTCTGCTCATAACAGACTAACGGTTTGAGGGGAGTGATTTAGCGTTTCCCAACCCAAGCCGTCAAACCTACATCATCAGAGAAGGAACGCCATTCCAGACCGGAAGTTTTCAGACTTTGATTAAAGATTACGACGGCAAACAATTTTTTTCTGTGTATTAACTTGCACGGATTAATTTTTCACCACAAGACTAGTAATATGCACTAACAAAGTAAATAGGGTCAATTTTGATTTCAGTTGGACCTTAACATGGTTGGTATATGGGAATGGCTCTCTTTTGGAGCCTGTCAATGAATTGCAGTTTAAGTCACTTCCGTAGTTTCAAGAGAGAGACAGGAAGGTTGTCGCTTGGTTTGCAAATGTGAACTCCAGAACACTCCGTGACGCGATTTTCCCGGGAAAAACATCCCGAGCCCTTCACAAACAAATCAGTCTACAGGCTTTCACAGACAGCACAGGAAGATCTCGTTTTTTAAGTTTCATTACAAGCTGATCACACATTGGCAATAAAAGCAATTAATACATGGAAATTCTTACATATAGCCTTGCATATACTTTGATTGTTGACATGAAATGCAACAAGTGTTTAAAGAAAATACAAATCAAATATTTTTTTTGTTGTTGTTGTATAAGTAACAGGAATAAGATCTCAGTTACAGAAAGAATTATACTTCAAGTTTGTTTTATTAAGTAAACTTAAGTATACTTTATAGTTAATATCAATTTGTAAACTTGCAAGTGTACTATTTCAATAGGCCCACTTCTTGCAACTAAATTGACCCATTTTTTATAAGCGAATATGGTAAAAAAAAACAACAACTAATAATTATCACCATAATCACAGTAAATTAAGACAATTGATTTGTATTACAACTGTGAGGCATTAACTATTTAAATATTCACTAATTTGCATACATTTCCAGAACAGAAAACTGAACATTGGATAAAGCCAGGTTCAGAATTCTTGTTTCATTTAGTTGATATATTAAAGGTTTTTACAGAGGGGATTTTGGATTTCTTTTTTATCACGCCATAAATCAGAAAACAGCCAGAAAACAAATTCATTTTCACCATGTTTTTAAGAATAAAGTGTTATATAAACCAGGTGAAAGATATATGAAGAAACCCATCTGTAAACCTTCAGAATATGGACTGAAATAAAATGGTAAAGTTGGTGAATGTAAATGCTGCCAAAGGGGAGATTTCTGACTCAGTGCAGGAGACAAAACAGCCTTTCAAAGATATGCATCATTGAAATCTACAGAAGTAAATTGATCAAATGTATTTTATATTTTCTTTTCACTAGTCTCACTAGAAAGAAGGTAAGTTATGGAGGCAAAATAGCCCACAATCTCAAAAAGTCTTAAAATGATATTTTCTGTAATGGTTTATAATTGAAGCTATGAATCAGGTTGGACATAAGTTCAGTCCCATGCACTATTTACTCTGAGCTATTCCAGCCCAAAACCGACTTCTTATTTTAAACTTAAACATGTATGTTTTTACGCCAACATATGAAGAAAAGAAAAGAAAACAAAAACATAATACAAGCCAAATATAATTTGGATATTGATTTGAAGAGTTCAGCTGCAAAAGCCTCTAAGTGCCATCTGAAATTTTCCTCTAGAATGATCATTTTTATCAAGCTTGTATATTTAAGTTCAGTAATTTCACTTAAATGGCAATTCATTTATACTTTTATTAAGTATATTTTAATCAAAAGATTAGGTACAAATATAATCCAAACATAAGCCAAGCTACTGTCTGGTTTTTAGTTAAAAAGAAGTAAAGCAATAGCAGACAAGAAAAAACTATTTTTGTGGTAAGGACTTGGATAGAGGCTCATTAGAAAGATTACATCAATGAAGAAAGGGAGGAAGGTGCTGTAAAATGCTTATTCACATTGCCGTCTACCAGCTTTCCTTGAACTTTTTATGAACTTTGTTAAATAACTGTTAGATTTCACTGTGATTATTTACAGCCACTCATCCCTGACCCTTCTACAAACGGCGTAACATTTAAAAATAAACTTTCACATGAATTATCTGTAGGACGACAGAACTAGACCACAGATTCATCATCTCGAGGATCATAAATATCTGCTATGGAGATCTTCTGCAAAACGCACATTAGAGTTTTTATTTGACCATGTATGTGACCATGTTTTATCATGTAAGATCTCTGATCTTACCATGATCCTCACAAGATCATCAGGTAACAGGAACATTTCTGCCTTAAATCATGGCTGGAAAACCTGTCATGCATTCCGCTTCAAGGAGTAACAGGAGGACACAGGCCAAACGTCTCCCACATGCAGATGCGGATATGACTTATGGGTTTGGATACCATCACTTTAATACAGAATGATCTATGAAGCTTTTATTGGCAGGGAATCAAGTACAATGGAGAGATAATGCACATTTAAGCTTACAGGAGGATATTAATTATTATAAGTTATCATAGGCAGATCATTTAGATCAACTTTTTAAAATGAACATCCATTGCTCAATGAAGCTGTGTAGTGTCCAG